>NC_142034.1:2109868-2410921 GCF_982192425.1 Myodes glareolus | reverse complement strand
GTGGCCTCTCAGGCTATTAGAGGCAGAGCTTCTTGTTGAGCAGTTGTGCTCGTCTGTGGTGGGCTGAGGCTGGACCCCCAGGCAGTTGTGCTCGTCTGTGGTGGGCTGAGGCTGGACCCCCGGGCAGAATGGAGGATAAGAAAGTAGAGAGCGGTTTGTTAGACATCTTTTAGCAGATAACAGTATTAGACTTTTCATAGCGCCTGTGACCTAGCCAGCCATGGGATTTGGACCCAGTTAATCTAAATAAACATGGGTTTTATCTTGTAGAGTGGATTTTAAATCCAATCAAAAGCATACGATTCATAAATATAACATCCATGACACTATTGTATCCCTGCATATCTTGCTTGGCGAGGTGCTGTTGTAGCTTGCAGGTTGCCCAGCTGCGTCAGACTGCTGGTGACTGCCCTTGCTTTTCAGAATGCACAGCACCTTCCTTTCCACTATGAGTGCTAGACAGCAGGGTGACGCAGCCACCTTGATCTCTCCATGCTCGGTGAGTAAATGTTGCACCTTCAGCTGTAGGTAACCCAGAGTGACAGTCAATTGCCTTCAGCAAAGTAGCAGGATACAGAATTAGCACACAAACCTCAGTAGCCTTCCTGTGTACAGAGAATAAACATAGTGGAAATGAAATCAAGGAAACAATCTCCTTTACCATAGATTAAAAAACAAAACCCAAACCGTGTACTCCATCTAACCAAGGAAATGAAATCTAACTCGGTACAATGAAAGCTGTGAGAACTAAAGAAAGAAACTGAAGAATTTACCAGAAGATGGAAGGACCTCCCATGCTGATGGATTGGTAGGATTAATATCATGAAAATTACCATCCTGCCTAAAAGCAATCTACAGATTCAGTGCAACCCCCATCAAAATTCCAATACAATTCTTCACAGAAATTAAAAAGGCAATTTCAAAACGCGTATGGAAACACCAGGCAGGACCCAGCATAACCAAAACTTATCCTAAACAATAAAAATAGATAAGGTTTTACCATTCATTGTGCTGTTTCTTCTTAGGAATCAACAATGCAAGTTTCCTGAACTACATTATATGGAAACATATACATTACTTTTTAAGATCAGATCTTAATGACTATCTACAGGCAAAACCTTTCACTGTTTTTCTAGTGGGTTCTACTGTAGTTTTAGAGAGAACATGGCCCCGGTACCTGGAATATTTTGTGTGCTTCAGTGCTATAATGATCCTTGACCACACCAGGCCCTGTTCTTTACTGGGAATTTACCATTAAAAGTTAAGTGTAAGGCACAGAATAAATGGAGGGAACCAGAGACCCTTGGCCCCACCATTGGCTTCAGCATCCTCGGTGCATTACCAGACTCATCTCTGCCCTGGTCCCCAGCTCGTTTCATCTGTGAGTTAGCCCAGGTTTTAACAAATCAGCTGTTGGAGGAAAAGTGTAACTCTCAGCTCTACTCCTGAGAAGCCCAGGTGTGTGGCTCAAACACTGGTGTCTCTGTGTTGAGGTTCCCTGATCTGGGGTCTTGAGCCCCAACCATATCATTATAATTAGGTGCCCTGCAGGATTTGGGATTGCTAGGAAGGCTGTCCCACACCAACTGTGGGGTTTCCCTTTTCTGTTTTCTTAGTTTTCCTTGTACGCCTTTTCTGTCCTCTGTGTGGGTTTGCATAACAGCTTGTTTAATTTCATAAATACTTTGCTGGATGTTTGCTGCAGTTGTATGGAATGTGGGACTGGCTCTGGTGAAAGCTGAGTGTCTGCTGAGGCAGGTTTAAGTCCTATGTCTCTGTTTCCTTGGTGTGCCGGCCAGTCCCCACAGTGAGGTTCCCACAGTTCCTCCTGAGCTATCTCCCAGCTGCTTAACTGTGGTTTTGTTATTGGGACTTTCTTAGTCATCTCTGTTGTTAGTTTGTAAAGACCCTGGTGTTCATTTCAGGACCTCATCCCTAGGTGTTCAGTGCCCACTAAGCAGTGGAAGAGGACTGTGTGGAGTCAGACACCACTTCCATCTCTATAACTTTGCCATTGCTGTTGTGTATGCCGCAGGCCCTTGCTTGAGTAAATTCTCTATGTTCCATGTTCCAAGAAGGTTTTCAGGGCAGTCCCTTCTTGTGTTTGACTTATATGACTTGTATTAGCATGTGACGACTGTCTTTAATTCATGTCCAGTGTTAATGTTGTTAGTGAAAACACTCTCTTCTAGCAGGTCCTCACTTTTTAATGCAAAAGCTTGAGGCCACCTGTGCCCTTAGCTGCTCCCTGTAGCTTAGCATCTAGGAGGAGGATCTCTCTGGCTCTTCCCAGTGCGTGACAAGTATCTTCTTTCTTTTTCTACCACAGGCTCGGTACAAGCAGAGCCTCGATCCCACTGTTGATGAAGTAAAGAAGCTTTGTACATCCCTGCGCCGGAACGCCAAGGAGGAGCGGGTCCTCTTCCACTATAATGGCCATGGGGTGCCCAGGCCCACGGTGAATGGAGAAGTCTGGGTCTTCAACAAGGTGGGCCTACCTCAGCCTCCACTCTCCTTCCCTAGAAGGCGTGTCAGTTTGGGTGTTCCCTGAGGTCTCCTGCTTATAGCTTTTGCTGGCTGAACCCTGGGTGTTTCATCCATTCAGCTTTTGGAGAACAGTGACGGGTGCCACGCCGCAGGCCAGCAGCCAGGGTGCCTGGTTGAGGATGATCAGGCAGAGGAGCCATTCCTTTTGGGGGATGTATTGACGAAAGAATCGTAAGACTGCATGTGTGGGTGTTTTGTCCTCAATAACAGGTGGGATGCTCATATGGATGGATCTCCCGTGTAGTCTTACCAGTGTAAACGCGGCAGTGTTTCTCTGCTTCCTAAGTGTCAGAGAGCCAGCATTTCCTTAGAAAATGGAAGTATTCTGAGTATTCCAAAGAGCTGATGCCTAGCTGCTGCTTGGGTATAACCTGAGCTTTTCTGAAGGTCAAAACTTCGGCGTCTAGGGGTGCCTTGAGTCAGAGATTAGATGGTGGAAGGGGATGACTGCCCCCTCTGAACTGGGGAATGCATTTCACACATTCTGCGGACAAGATGTTCATGCTGTCTGTGGTGAGCAGCCTGCTACACGGGCCTCACTTCTCTGCAGTACAGGACAGGTAGCTCTGGAGGTGTGGAGCTCCAGCAAAAGTGAGTGCAGATTTCAGTGGCACCCTCTGCAGGGTCAGGACTGGGCAGGCAGTGGACCTCCTCAGCCTGTGTCGTCATGGCAGGTGCTGCTTCATTGCCACCTCCTGCAGATGAAAACCACACACAAAATGTACCACTGGCCACTCACATGCTTTCAGCTGGAGAGCTTCCCGCTAACGTCCATCATCCTGTTGTCCCTGCACTGCTATCTGGTGAAACTGCACAGGGGCCCGTGAGTAGGCTTTAGACCCTTTCACCAAAGGGGTAGTGAACGGGGGCCTGAAGTGCAAGACCCAGTTTAGTTCCCTCTGCAGGGCAGTGCCACGCTCTCCTCATAGAGTGTGCGTACCACCTGTAGATCTTCTTTCCATTTCTAGTCACAGCTTCCATTTGTATTATATATTCTTAATACGTGTGTGGGGGCCACACAGGCCACAACTTACATTTGAGGTCAGAGGACCAACTTTCGGGAGTCAGTCTTTCCTTCTAGCATGTAGCTCCTGGGAACTGAACTCATGATGTCAGGCTTGACAGCAACCTACTAAACGATTTTGCTAGCAAAGTTAGGGGGGAAAGCAGATTTTAAAGGAATATGGTATCATGGACCACCAGGAACTCCGGAACTCAGGAAAGGAACCCTGGAAGCCCTGTGTGCTCTCCATAATCTCATGCCCTTCTCATCCTTCCTCTCTACATTCTGACTTCAGGGCACAGAGGAGTCTAAGCTTCCTGTTCTCTGGTTGTGTCATATCAGATCACATCTGCAGACAGAATCATTTCAGAGAGGAAGGGTTTATTTTAGCTTATGTTTATATACATAGCAGTGTGTGTGTGTGTGTGTGTGTGTGTGTGTGTGTGTGTGTGTGTATTTGTGTTTGGGGTATGTGTGTGCTTGAATGGTCTTATGTGAGTGTATGTGGAGGTCAGAGGTCAGTGTGGCGTGTCTTCAGTTTCTCTCCCTCTTATTTTTCTGAGACAGGGTCTTTTCTGAATCTAAGCTTGCTGTTTTGGCTTGGTTGCCTGACCAGGAAACCTCCAGAACCCTCCAGTTTCTGCCCCATAGGGGATGTAGACATGCACCACTGTGTCAGACTTTTACCTGGGTACCAGAGGTCTCTGTGCTTGTGCAGCAAGCACTTTATGCACCAAGCCATCTCCTTAGTTCCTATTTTGGTTCATGCCATTGTGGCAGAGACATGGTAACAGGTAACTTATGGTAGCTGAAGTGGCACCAAGCTATAACCCTCAAACCCTACCCAGCGACCACAAGTCACTCAACTGTTCCCCATGTCCACAGCGCCCTAAAACGTCACCACCAGCTGGACACCAATATAGTTGTTGATTTTTTTACTCTTTGCCTCTGTTCTTTGGGGGGCCTACCGCCAACTCCCAGATAAATCACACACGGAGTTTTATTCTTTCTTATGAATGCCCTCTGAGAGAAGTAAGCAGCGATGGGAGTATCTTGTCTCTTCTGTGAGGAATACTTTGTCCCTGTGGGGTCTACAGGAGGCTTTTTGTGGGATAAGGGGAGGATGGAAACATTTTGTTTGTTTTTTGAGACCGAGTTTTTCTGAGTAACAGCTCTGGCTGTCCTGGAACTCTCTTTGTAGACCAGGCTAATCTCAAGCTCAAAGAGATCCTCCTGCTTCTGCTTTCCAAGTGCTGGGATTAAAGACGTGCACCACTGCTTGGGGAATACAGTCATTTATCAGCTGAAGAACTTTGCTACTCAGGAATCAGGAGACGGTGTTGGTTGCTCTGAGGCCTCTGTTGTGCTGTGTGTCGGCTTAAAAAGGTGTAGCCCTGCTTGCTTCATTCTTAGTTATGAGGAGTTGCTGGCTTTGCTAGAGTCATTGTTTCTGTTGAGATTGGCAGAGTGCTTTTTCTCCTGAAGCCGATACAGTGCTGTGTGACAGCCGGGGTGTGGCCTAGGCGCTGCGCACCTGCTTGTCCCTGAGTCGTCTGCTCCACACAGCCGCTTTTTTCCCAGCGTGCTGGTATTTGTTTTTCATCTGTGCTTCCCGGTGAGATCTTTCTAGATTTATCTTACTCTTATCTTTGTCTGGCTTGAGTAATCAATATTCTGTGACCTGAGAAAACGAATAGAGGATTTTTCTTCTGCTTTTGTAAGATTTGATTCATTTGACTGACCAGGGCTGGATTGTTATGAAGTCTCTGGCTGCTGCTCTGGGTTTTCATAGTTAGAAGTGGGTGTTCATTTCTTCTAACATTTTCCACATTTCAACACAGCTTCTGAATTTGTTGGTACTTGATGCTCAGAATACCCCTTGCCACCGTCTTTGTCTAGGTAGTGGTGGTGGTGTGTGTCTCTTGTTCTTGGGGCCAAGCACACAGGCTTTCTTTCTGTTCTTAGTTGCTCTAATGAGAGGCACATGTGCCTTTATCCATCTTGTCAGGAGTCCAGCTTTGACCTGTGAGGTGCTCCAGAGGGGGGACAGAGCTGTGACACCTCACATATGCTGTGTGTGCTCTGTGGGGCATAGTGTCCCCTGCACACTCCATTTAGACCTCATGACACTGGCAGCTTGGGCGCTTCCTACCTAGGCACAATACTGTTAAATTGCCAGGCCTCACCACCAGTTCCACAGTCTGGTTTCATCAGCACCCACACTCACATCTCCCTCCAGCCACCCCACAGAATCTGCCAGGGCTCACGCCTGTGCCCACTCTCCAGGCTGACTGGCCTCTGTCACTGTGCTAGCCTTCTGGTCCCCAGTTTCTCCGACTTTGGCTGCATTTAAGTGAAGTTTTAACTTCATGGCTTTCTCCGGTAAGTTAGTATAGTCTGGACCAGTCTTCAGTGCCATTAGAAGGCCTTCACTTGTGGAATGCTTTATTGACTATACAGACAGTGACCTGTCTGGAGCCCCTCTTCGAGTCTGGCTTTGTTGTCTGCAGTTGCCTAGATTGTTGAGCCTCTGTGGTTCTCTCTTTTAGCTCAGTCCTGCTTTATGCTAAGGTTCACTGATGTTGGGCAGTCTGTGGTTCTCACAGATGTGTCTACCGTTCACTGTCCTAGGCCCTGTGCTCCACCTCTCCATTGCTCTCTTCTTCTTCCTCTCTCTTTCTCCCTGCCTTTCCTCTCTTTTATCTCTATCATCTTTTCTAGAAGACGCTGTAGTTGGTGTCATCAGTATGCACACGGCCTTTCAGAGCAGCCTCACTTGCCCGCTAGCCAGTTGGAGTCAAGGTTCTCCAAGTCCTATAGCTACAGTTGTCTCTCCCTTACCAATAGGTAATTTTGCATTTTGCATTCAGTTCTGACAATCATTCAGTTCCTCCTGACTCTTCCTGCACTAGTGTTTACGCTTCTGCTCAGGGATTACTTGAGACAGGTGTTCATGCAACCTAGGCTGGCCTCGAACCCATGGGTCTTTATACTCCTGCTTCATGAGTTGGGATTCTTAATGTTAGATATGGACTTAAGTTTTCGTTCATGATTGCTGGTGCACGTGGTCAGAGTATATTTGGCTTTGTACTACAAGGCTTGTTGCTAGGTCTCTGCGCCCTTTGCGTTTCCGCCAGTTCTGATGAAGACACCTTTTGGGTCACATTGCCTGCGCTGACACAGTCAACCCTGAAATTTAGTCATTCTGCAAAATGTGTGCTGGAGTCTTGTTGCTGTTAAGTTTATAATTTTTAGCAGTCCTGACATGTTCAGCATTTCTTCATATGCCTGATCATGGTCTGTTGTCTCCCATTGTTTTACCCTGCATTGTGGAAGCACAGCCTATGTGTGCTGAGCAGCTGCTCCACATCCTGGGCTTGCCCACTTTAAAAACAAGAAGCTACTTGGCTTGTTGAGCTTTAATAATTCCTTATACGTTTTAGACATTAGTCCTTTATCAAGAAAGCATTTTGTAGTATTTTCAGTTTGTGGCTTGTCTTTATTAATAGTGGATGTTGTTTTTATTCCTGAATTGTTCAGAGCAGCCGGAGTGTCCAGGTTCTGATTCAGGTTCTTTGCTTCCTTGCGAGTTTGTGTCAGAATCAGAAGAGCAGGTTGAAGTGTGCCATCCACACAGTGCAGCTGTAGCTGAGGGCTGGTCACTCATACAAGCATGTGGTCCTCTTAACAGTTGCCAAGTACACTTCACCATGAGAAGAACCACTAGGGGTGAAGTGAGGCATTCCTGATGACAAGCAGGCATCCTGTGTGTGTCCACACTTAGTATCAGCTTGAAAACACATCAAAATGGACAGAAGAGAAGAAGGAAATAAACCTGCTACCTACCCGGGTGTATGGATGCTGAAGATTGATAGTTAAAACTTTTTCAAAGGCCGGGCAGTGGTGGCACACACCTTTAATCCCAGCACTCAGGAGGCAGAGGCGGGTGGATCTCTGTGAGTTCAAGGCCAACCTGATCTACCAAGCGAATTCCAGGACAGCCAGAGCTGTTACACAGAGAGGCCCTGCCTAAAAAACAAACAAACAAATAAACAAACAAAAAACCAAAAAAACTTTTTAAGAAAGAAAATTCCAGGTGAAGCATAGTTTTTCCTGTTTAAAAGGTCTGAATGGAAAGACCTGAGCAGCGCCATTGGTCACCTGACTATTTAAGCAGTGTCGCAACACTCACCAACAAGTGTAAACACACTCAGTGTTGTGATGAATCCGCAGCACTCACCAACAAGTGTAAACACACTCAGTGTTGTGGTGAATCCGCAGCACTCACCAACAAGTGTAAACACACTCAGTGTTGTGGTGAATCCGCAGCACTCACCAACAAGTGTAAACACACTCAGTGTTGTGGTAAACTGTGCCTATAATTGTAGCACTCCAGAGTCTAGGACAAGAGGCTGATGAGTTTGAGACCAGCCTGGACTATATAGCAAGGCCGTGTTAGAAAACCTTAACCCTAACCCCCAATCATATGGACACTGTGGTGGGCTGTAAGAGGAAGTAGAGATGGAAGGTGTGGCAAACCGTAACTTAACCAGGTTTCATTTTGACGGCCATGTGCTTTCTGATCTTGAGTGTACTAAATGCCAGCTCAGTCTCCTTTCCGTCTTCTATGACTTCTCTATGGTCCTCTGTGTGTATCTGGTTCTCCATGGTGGCAAGGTCTTTGTGTTCTTAGACACCAGGTCCCTAGCATCTAAGCGGGCTCGTTTCCTGCCATCTAGGTGAACCAGCCAGTGTATAAATGGTCATAAAAGCGTATTTGTCTCTGGTGCAAATATCTTTTTTGTTTTTCCTACTGTGTTGTCCTGTTGATTGATCCTCTCATAGATTTTCTATTTTCACGTGATTGTCCACCAGAGACAGACTAGTATTTATCTAGGTCTAGATAACATGAAACCTCAGTCATACTATGCAGGCCTGTTGCCTTCAAATCTACTCCACGTACCCCAGTGAAGCTAGTGCTATTATAAATAATACACTGTAGGGAAAGGTAATATTTAAAACACTTGGATCAAATTTGCCATATCTACACCTTTCTCTGTAAGTCACTGTCATCTGCCCCTAGTTCTTCCCTTGACTTCTGCAGGAAACCAGGTTCAGCGCTTGATTGCCCTTGGCTTCCTGGTCTGTCAGGCAGTGGCACCTACAGCACAGCCACTAGCAGTTCATGAGGTGCAGCACCCATCAAGGAGAAGAGTCGTGCGCTCCTTGAATACCCGTCTTCTCTTCTCGACAGAGAAGGCCTTTTCCCACTCTGCACACCTACAGGGGCCAACATGACAGAAGTTGTTTCTGATCTTTGCTGTGCAGCTTAGAGCTGAGTGCCTTTCCTGCCTGCAAAGCTAGAGCCTCTTCACCTCGAAGGGCAGGCTGTCTCTGCTCAGCTCTTCTCTATGCACTGAACACTGGACTTTTCATGGCTTTATGTTTAGTTAAGGATACTTTTAAAGGTTTGTTTTGTTTATATCCAGATTGTGCGTCCTTCCAGAATTGCTGTCAGAGGCTCTCCACAGTGTCTCTCACAGTATCTGACTGCTCTGGACGTCATGGAGACCACCCTAAAACCAAAGACTATTTCCTGCTAGTTACTGGTCTTTAAGACAAGTTAAAGAAAACCTGCTGATTGTGTTGTGATAAATCAGGGTGACGCAGGAAAAGATAGATGGGCCCTCTAAGAGGAGCAGAGCCCAGTTCAGCAGCCTTTAGCAGTGAGCTCCCCCACTTCTTAGGGACTCCTGCAGGAGGTGAGTCAGCCACCAAGTTCTCAAAATGAGAGCCAAGTGGAGCCCTCTGCTGGGAAAGAAAGGTGCGCTTAGACGGTGAGGACAGTACAGCCTGCAGTGTTAGGAGGCAGAGGACTCTAAACTGTGAGAACCTGATCTATAGCAAGGATTAGAAAGAACAAAAATGAGACCTCACAGGTTGCTGGGGGAAGGGGCGTAGCCAGCTGGCTTCTGAGATCCCTCCCTCCTATGCTGCTTGATTAATGGATTTGGGAAGACAGGGAGAGGAAAGCCAGCAAAGGACAAAAGTGGTGATACACCAAAATCCAGGCACCAGGGAAACTTGAGTGTTGAGGACGTAGTGGTGGGCAGTGTGGTGAAGGGAGCAGCTAAGGCCTGGTTGTGACCAAGAAAAAGCAGGGACTGGTGGCCATCTCTGCCTGGGTATGATGTGGGCCTGGGCGTCGGACAGGTGGTGTTGGGTCCCCAGGAAGTGGCCTGAGGGAAGAGAGTGAGATCTAGGAATCGGAAAGATCCACAGAGAAATAATGGGGTCTGTGGAACAAAAGTCAGGGGGGCCTGTGTGAGCACATGTGATTTTATAAGCAGGAAGAAGCCTCGGCTGGTGCCAGCACACCAGCACCCTAGAGCTGTGAGAAGTCCATTTCTTCATCCATTGCCCAGTTGATCACATTTTGTCATGGTTGCAGAAAACACTAAGCAGAGAGGGAGGAGAAACAAGAGTTAAAAGTGGAGGAGGCTGGGGAGGGACTACCCAGTGATGCAGTGAGATGCAGTTCCCATCAGTCTGGAGTTTGGGACATTGACGGGGAAACCGATAAGCTTTCAGGGAAAACTCTCAGTAGCTGGGACTTTCTGACTGTTCTGGATGCTCAGGAGCCAGCCGCAGGTGAGGATGGCCCAGAAATGCTGGGTACTGTGAAGTGATACTTGTAAGGCACACATGGCTGTCAGTGACTTCCATACTGAGCGTCAGGGCCTTAGAGTCCTTAATGCTGAGGGCGGTTACATTTTTGTTGTTCTTATTGCCTTTGCCTTTCCTTTCTCATAGTTAAGGGACCGTACATTCCACGAGCAGCTACAGATACTGTTCTCAAGGTTGCACATACACACTTGCACACACAGACACAAGCACATATAGTTTATATGTTAGATTTTTACATGATATTGTCACTGTCGGGTAAACAGATGCTGCTCCTCCTCTGGGATTGAGCAGATAGGTAGCTACTGCCTCTGTTGTAAGACAGATCAGATCAGAGAGGTTTTTTGGTTTGTTTTGGTTTGGGGTTTTTTGTTGTTTGTTTTTTTGGTTTTGAGACAGGCTGTTTTTGTGTAGCCCTGGCTGAACCAGACTAGCCTTGAACTCAGAGATCCATGTTCTTGTACACTATAAAGATTTGTCACTCATATTAGTTTAATAAAACACTGCATGGCCTGGCTAGCTCAGTTGGTAGAGCATACCCCGCATTAGTAGGTCCATGCCCCACGTTGGGCACCAAATGAAGCACAATTAATAAAAACTCAGAGAGAGAAATTGGGGTTCAACTTGAAGGTTTGAAAAGCAAAACAGCTAGCCACTGGCTCTTACCTTTACCTCAGTCCAAATTAGCGACCCTGCCTCCAGGAGTCTTAGAATGAGACTGAGAGCTGTCTCCTCCCATTTTATAATCTTCTCGAGTTCTGAGATTAAGGGTGTGCACCTCTACTGCCTGGTTTCTATGGCAAACTAGTGTGGTTACTGGGATTAAAGGTGTGTGTTATTGCTGCCTGGTCTGTAAGGCTGGCCAGTGTGGCTGTTTTGCTTTTCTGATTCTCAGGCAGGTTTTATTTATTAAAATCCACGTGCCCCTGCCTCCTGAGTGCTGGGATTAAAAACGTGCACCACCACTGCCCCCGGCTGATCATATAGGTTTTAAAATATGCATTTGTTAGAAAAATTTTATTACTGACTTCTATAATTATGTCAACCACACCAGATCCTATTATCATTTGTTGAAATTGTTACTTTAAGGTAATACAGAAGAGTCAAGACAAAAGCCTGAATTTTATTGTGAGATTGACCACTGTCTTTTTAGAATCTCTTGCTTACAGTAGCAGAAAGCCTTCAGCAAAAATTCTGCTTCTTGCCTGAAGGTGGTGGACCTTTAATCCCAGCACCCAGGAGGCAGAGGCAGGAGAATCTCTGTGAGTTCAAGGCCAAGCCTGGCCTATAGAGGGAGTTCCAGGACAGCCAGGACTGTTACACAGAGAAACCCTGCCTCAAAAAGCAAGCAAGCAAGCAAACAAACAACCAAACAAACAAATAAACAAATAAATAAATCTGTTTCTTTAGAGAATGCCTGGGTTACCATCACCCACATTTTAGCAGCTTTTTAATAAAGCTGTTTCTAGAGCCACTAAAAACGACATTTGTGAGACCCTTGATGCAGTATCCCTCTACCGTCTGTGCAGGGGGTTGGAGGTTGGGTGGGGCCTGTGTGATGCCGCCTGCTTCGGCAGCCTCTCCTGTTTCCACCAGGTAGACCCTCACTCCCCACCTCTTCCCTCAGGCCTCCCTGCTGTGCATCACGGTCACGTGGGGCTGTGGGGCTGTACTTTCCCCTCCTGTTTTTTTTTTTTTGTTTGTTTTTAACAAATGATACCATCGCTCATGTCTTAGATAACTTGCCTTTTGCATTCTCCTTTATGCCTCTCTCTGCCTCCCGAGTGCTGGAACCAAAGGCACGCGCTACCATTGCCCAACTACTTTTATTTTCTTTATAAAGAATCCTTCTGTCAGTATATTTGTACTGAATGTTTAAAAAAAATGAAAAGGAGCAAGACAAACAGAAGTGGATATATTTTGTGTCGATCTATGGAGTCTTCACTGCACTGAGTAAGACTGTCAACTGACTAGACTCTGGACCAGCCTTCAGGCCATCTGCAGGCTGCCTAACACATGTTCTCATGCACATGCCAAAGCAAGCACCTGGGAATCCCACTTCAGCATGCTGCTTAGAGATCGGAGCTTTCTGGGGCTGGAGAGATGATGGCCCAATGGTTAAGAGTACTGACTGCTTTTCAGAAAACCCAGGTTTGATTCCCAGCAACAACATGATGGCTGACAATGGCTTTTAACTCCATTTTCAGGGGTTCTGACAACCTCTTCTGCCCTCTGTGAGTTCTTCACACACATAGACATGCAGACAGAACACCTCACACATTAAAAAAGAAAAGAAAAGAAATTGGACATTCTATAGCTTGGTATTTTCTCTAAGTAAATGTTGTGTGTTTAAGAAATGTCTGTTTGGGAACTTGAGAGATGGCTCAGAGGTTAAGAGCACTGACTGCTCTTCTAGAGGTCCTGAATTCAATTCCCAGCAACCACATGGTGGTTCACAGCCATCTATGGTAGGATCTGATGTCCTCTTCTGCACATGCAGATAGACCAGTCATAAATAATTTTTTTAAAAAAGAAAGAAATGTCTGCTTACTTGTGGATGGTAGCAGTCCAGTTTCTGCAGCGGATCAGTGTTTTCAGCCCTACAAAGGCTGTAGAAGGTGTAACAATCTCGAGTGAGACCAAGACTGGTGGTGAGCAAGGCTCAGCCAGAGTCCAGGGTGGTCTGAGCCTGTGTTGATGGAAAAGGGTCTGCCTTCAACTCCAGGCTTGGTCTGTGAGGTGACAACTGTGTGGTACTTGTTTGTCCCGTGTAGTGGAGACCCTCTGGTGATAGCTTGGGGGCAGGGAGCACATTCTGACTGCTGTAGAACCCAGTTCTGACAGCACAGTGCTTCTCATTCGAAAGTTGAAAAGGAGATATGGGTCTGTAACCCTGCTGTCCCTCTTAGGACCCACTGGGAATTAATCAGTAAGTAGGTTCTAGTCTGAGGTAGGAGGAGGTCATTTATGAGCAACACGAAATGAGTAACTGCCAGAGATTTCAGGGAAGGAGGGACTGCTCAGAGATAGGAGGCCTGTCGCTTCTCAGTAGATTTCAGGGAAGGAGGGACTGCTCAGAGATAGGAGGCCTGTCGCTTCTCAGTAGATTTCAGGGAAGGAGGGACTGCTCAGAGATAGGAGGCCTGTCGCTTCTCAGTAGCCGAGTGCAGCCTGACGTCCAGCGCAGAGAGGCTGGTGCCCTGCGTGCCCCCCTGCGTGCCCACAACAGAACTGTGGTCTAGAGCAGGGGTGGAGGGGAAGAGAAGGGACAGGGACCAGCGGGGAAGTGACTTCTGATATCTCTGAGCACAGCAGAGTCCCTGTGCTTGACGGCAGGGGGAGGTTCTAATGTTTCTTCACAAAGAGGACTGTGATGACAGATGAGTCAGTGTGGTGACTGATGGCCACATACTACTATATACAATGTTGAAACGCTGCTCTGTGTTCATCAGCACACACAGTGTTGGGAGAAGTTACATTTTAAAGGGTAAAATAAACAATATTCTGCCGGGGGTGGGTAAGAACAGTCAGTGGGTCGGTGTGCTTGCTGCCAGCCACGATGACCTAAGGACTGTCAGTAGGAGACTGCTGGGGAGGAGAGAAGCAGCCCGTAAAAGTTGTCTTTCTGGCTGGAAGTGCTCACTGTTACGGTGGTGCCACCGCATGACTTGGCTAGTTGCTGCTTTGGTTTCTCCTGGTCACTGCAGAGACGCTCTGAAACCGTCCCTGTATATACTGTCTGTCCTTAAACAGTGTCCTGCTCCTCTTCTGCACTCCAGCAGGGACACACAGCCTCTAACTGGCCTCATCTGCTTCTCATTTCCCTCACAGTTGGTTAGTAGTGGGCTGATGCATATTTTATTTTAATAATTTATTTAAGTTTATTTTATGTGCATTGGTGTGAAGGTGTGAGATCCCCTGAAACTGGAGTTACAGACAGCTTGAGCTGCCGTGTGGGTGCTGGGAATTGAACTCCGGGTCCTCTGGAAGAGTAGCCAGTGCTTTTAACAGCTGAGTAATCTCTCCAGCCCCCACATATTTTATTTATTTGTGTTATGATTTAATAATACGATTTTCTATTGCAAAAATTATTCCGTCTTTGGCCACCAGCATCAAGATGGCTCTGCTATCTGATAGGCTGTGCAGTGTTTTCCTTTCCATCCCTCCCTTTGTTTTGTTTTGGGGGGCAGTTGTTTTTTTTGGTTTTTTTGAGACAAGGTTTCTCTGTTGCTTTGGAACCTGTCCTGGAACTAGCTCTTGTAGACCAGGCTGGTCTCGAACTCACAGAGATTGGCCTGCCTCTGCTTCATGATTGCTGGGTTTAAAGGCGTGCGCCAAGGCTGCCCAGATACCTTCCTCTCCTCTAAATAGTTTAAGATACTTTGATTCTCATATTATACCACATGCAGTCTTTTTGATATGTTCCTCAAGATGCTGTAATCAAACCTGGTGTTAGACATTTCCACACAGGACCTAGGTCCACCCAAGAATTGTATTTAGAAGCCGAGATGTGTGCTCTTGGTGTATTTATCACGATTAGGTGTTTGTGGTGGCTGGAGTTGGGTAGAGTTTTGCAAGGGCTAACCTTTGCTAGGTGGGTCTGTATTTCTGCATTTGTGTGTTGCAGAGAATCCAAACTTTAGCAAGTAAATGGGGAGTGAGAGACTTGGGGCTGGAGCAGGCTGAGCTTGCAAGAATTCTGCTGATGTTCTTGAATGATCTATGGTCTTTATTGTATAGTGTGAATTTTGCAGCAATTGAAAAGAACATGGGATTGAAGGAGGCTGTTAGGTGATGCAGTGATGTTTGATGATACCAATGGCTAAGGAGTGGTTGCTGTTTCAGGAGGAGGCTACTCTGCTTGTAGATACATCACAGAGGCCAAGGAAGAGAACCTGTTCCCTGGCGTAGTGAAGCCTGAGGAAAGGGACTGTATGTATCCTGTCTGCCGAGGGCGAGAGCTGTTGACTGGCGGACTCAGGGAGCCCTGCTTTCTCTGAGACAGGGGAGCCAGGGAAGGAAGGAGGAAAGGAACAAAGGCTGGAAGAGAGCACATGGGAAAGAGATAAACTGAGGCTGCAGCTGGCCATGTGAGTCACCTGCTGCCTGGGCTGATTTCTGGGTCAGTCAGAAGTCAAGCCAAGTCCCTAGGGGCAGGGGAGGCAGAAGCTCACCACACACCCTGCCCCATGATAAGTGCTTCTGCCATTATGACACTGATGCCATTCAACAGTGTGAAAAGGTCGATGGTGGCAGTCGTGATGTTGTTTCTGAGGCTTAATGCCGTGACCAAGGCTGGGAGAGCTACTCAGATCCCCATTCCATCTTCTGTACACCGTTGTCCATAGCTACACCTGGTAGAAGTTTCGGGAAGTGTGACGTGGTGGGATGTCCCTATTCCAGCAGCCATATCTCAGAAGCTTGTGGGCCAGTGGCACCTGTCGGCCCAGCACTCCCTAGGGGTCTTGATGGCACTCCTTTCCTGCATGTCAAAGCCACCGTTCCCCGTGTGACCAGGTTTGCCTGTCCAGGGTACAGTGGTAGGGATGCGAGGCCACTGTGTTGTCCTACTTAGGACACGCAGTCCACACTGCTCCATCCCCTGCCTCCTCTGTCATCCCACTGCAGTCCTGCCTGACCCTCCTGGCATGGTGGCCTGTTGGTCACCTTTGCCTTCTGTGCTGATTGTTGTGGCAGTGCCAGGCATAGGAGGTGTTCGGCATTGCCATCTGCTTCGCAATTGAGGTCAGAACGTCACTCTTCCCAGAAGTCTTACCGCTGATGCAGTGCATGCATTTCCTGGCATTAAGCCGTCTCACGACTGACCTGGCTCTCGTGGGAAGGTGTTCTCTGCACTCTTTTAGGATGGGCTTTCCCCAGCCATGGCTGCTGTGGTTGACACAGTCTGCAGTCATAGTCTGATAAAGCAAGTGGACCCCCCTCCTGCCATGTTTAATTATAATCTATCAAAGAAAGTGGATTTGTTTTTTCCAAGATAAGTTTTCTCTGTATCTCTCTAGCTGTCCTGGAACTAGCTCTGTAGACCAGGCTGGCCTCAGACTCACAGAAATCACTGGGATTAAAGGCGTGTGCCAATCAATACACCTGTCTGTGAAAGTGGATTTTAGTGAATACATATGTAAAACCCATTGCTGGCTCTTTGATTCAGGCTTCTCTGCTTTTTCAGTCTAGGTGGATGTGGAGCCAGCCTTCTGCTCACAGCCCCTGGCTGTGTCCCAGTTTTGCTGTACCCAGGGCTTCTGAATGCTGGACTGTGCCCCTGCCTGCCGTGGGAGCGCTCTAGGAGTAGAGGCATGTTCCCAACGAGCATGTGGCTCCTATGATTTTTGTTCCCCTGGGTGCTGAGGCTGTGTTTGAAACTGCACTTGGACGGTTTCCAGTGCCTTAATTCTGGCCTGGAGCTTGACAAACCCCTGGTGATTTTTCCAGGACGGGTACTGGAAGCCCCATTTGCTTGTTAGCGAGGATTAGCTCTCAAAGGTCATTCTCTTCGTGGTGATTTAATACAGTGGGGGATCACAGCCTTCTGAATCTGTCGTCTCACTAAACCATGCAGCTAATGGTTCTAATGAAATTGTCTCCCCTTCCAGCCAGGGAGGTTTTCCTTAGGGGTGTTTGGCAACATCTGGAGATCCTTCAGATGTTGAGGGCTAAGTGGCTCTGGCCTGGGTTGGTTAAAGCTCGCACCCGTAACACAGTGTGGATGGCATCAGCAGCTGCCCAGACTCTGTGAGCTGCATTCCCCTTCCTGTTGGGGTCTGGAGTGTGTAGAATGTGTGCAAACAGCTGATTGCAGGCTACCACCATCTCGCTACTGGTGTTGAGCTCTGCACATTACAGGGTTCTGACTTTTGGCCCCCAGCCTGGGAGAGCTGGGGAGACCTTTGCTGCATCACAGATGAAGATGAAGATGCTCATACACTGCAGTCTGAGAGGGGCTTGAGGCCTGTCACTGAGGTCCTAGAGCATGCTCCCTTCCCCTCCCAGCAGGAGGAGGGCATCCTGTGTGCATCCTGTCTTGTAAAGAGAACACTTACATAGAAGGGGCAGCTGTGATGTACCTTCCCTGTCGCAGAGCCTGTCACTCTGCGTGGTCAGCTCATTCACCAGCACGGAATTACTCCATCGTCGTGTACACGGCAGGGCTGCTTCGTGCCCACAGCTCTTTTTTGGCACATAAACCGGGGTCATGTTTTATGGGTGGGTATGTGTATGGTATTTTAAAATTTACTTTACAAAAATCATTAGGAAGCCACCCATACCTTTCCACATGACTCTTTATAAAAACAAATTCAGCTTACAGTTGGGCGCAGCACTCTAGAGTATGGAAGAATGAGCTCCGCTCTGCCTCTGGTTGTGTCGGGTTCATTTGTTTTGGTTTAAACCTGGTCTTAATGTCTGACTAGCCTGTTCTCAAGCTCCTGGGCATGTGCAGTCCTCCTGCCGTGGCCTCTCAAGTAGTAGGGCCACAGACCACCCTGCCAGCCTCCCTGTCCAGCGTGTCTGTTGTTTTATGTGAACTCTGAGGATCCAGGTGAGCTGCAGGTTAAACCTCTTCATTTGAGGGTTTATAAAGTATAAGTAGAATTTTATTTGTCTCTGTGGGTCATTTGGGGCCTGGGCTCTGTCCTCCCTTGACTGCTGTCCTATGTGTGACCAGAGACTGGCCAGGATCCACATCCCAAGGTGAGCATTGGGGACAACACTTGTAATTGGGATGTGGGCTGTAGCTCTAGTCACATGTTCTTGGCCAGGTTCTGGTCTCAGCAACAAAAGAAGCTGACATGTCCTCACCCAAGGTTTTTCTGCACAGTGGAAGGGCAGAAGATCGCTATCAGGCCATAGTGGGCACTAGTATGAACTCCAAACACCCTTCAGTGTTGTTTGTGCAAATGCTGGAGTTTCTGTAGGGACATGTGGAAGCTGATAAAAGGGTGGGACTTTTTTGTTTTTGTTTTTGAGACAGGGTTTCTTTGTGTAGCACTGACTGTCCTGGTACTCACTCTGTAGACCAGGCTGGCCTTAAACTCACAGAGATCTGTCTGTTTCTGCCTCCCCAAGTGCTGGGATTAAGACATGTGCCGCCGCCACCCAGTGATGGCGATTTTAAAATTTGATCAGTACTGACTAATTGTCTTCCAAAGTTTTTTGATTAATTTCTGCTCCCACCAGCATTGAGTTAAACATATCTTTGTCATTGTGAAGCATCGTTTATCTTTTATCTTTCTTTTAATTCTACTGAAGAAAAGCAGATAGAATTGTGTAGGTGGGTGGGTAGATTGATTGCCTCCCTTTTGCGCTATCATTCAGTTGACTGCTCCACAGCTTGCTTCCCCATTCACCGCCATTTATGTTTCTTGTTACTCTGTTTGCTGTGCATTTCATTCACCTGACCATTGCTGGCCTGCAGCAAAAGCTCACACACACCTTCTAAACATAAATTTCTTGTCAGCTTTGTTGTGACTCCTTCTTCCAAAGCTGCCAGTCAAAGTGTGTGTTTATATCTCCTGTTTCTTTCAGACCTCTAGATTTTGTGACTTGTTTAAGATGGTTTTTCTTACATCTCAGTAAATAAAAATATTCTGCTTTTACACTTTTAAATTCTCGCTGCTTTTTTGGGTACAGCGTCTGTGAGGCAATATCAAATGGTTAGTTAGATTCCAGCATTATCCATTGAATCATTCATTCTTTCTTTCCTGATTTAAAATGCTGTTTCATTATAGTTATATATGTAGGTCTATTTCTGGGCCTTCTCTCTGTTGATTTGTTTGTCTCGCCCTCACTAATACCAGCCTGTAATTACATAAATTTATAGCCTATCTAATATCTGCTAGTGCGAATCTCTATTCATTATTCTTTATTAAACTCTTTCCCCCTAATTTTGTGCCGTTTCTCTTCTACACTTACTTGAGAATCAGCTTGTCAAATTCCATTAGAGGAAAAGCCCCTCGGGCATCTTGATGGGGCTGGCATTGCTGTGTAGAGCCATTGGCAGGAACTGGTGTCTTTAGAATCCTTCAGGGAGTGTTTATTGAGAGAGAACATTTCCAGGTGTTCTCTCAGAGTCCTGTGATTGTAAACAATCTGCCAAATGAGGACAGCGTGACAGGAGGAAGAGCCAGAGGCTGGATGGAGTGCTCCTCGCCAGAGCTGGCAGCACTTTGTGTCGTCCTTGGGAGAAGACTGTGCCTGACTCTCTGTTGTGTGGGGGCGAGCTCCTGCTGGCCACCTGGACACTCCTTCTCTGCAGGCCTTATTTGGCTGTCTTGTCTTCTGTTAACTGTAGTTAACCCCAGAGTTAGTGTTTGTGGCTTAGCCCTAGGAACCAACTGTCTGGTTCACCACTTACACTGTTGATGTCCAAGCAAGGGTGAGTAAGTACAGGGTAGCTTTTTTGTTGTTGTGTTGGTTTGTTTTGTTTTGAAATAATTGCTTTAAAACATTGGCTTAAAAGAGGCTTTTAAGCATTTCATTAGACTAGAATTTTCTCTCCTGTCACCTACTAGCAATCAGGTAAACAATATCCCTCAGTCACTTCGTGTCAGTCAATATGTCACTGTTCTCTGATCAGCATAAACACGAACAGAGCTGACTCGCCCCCAAAGTCCTCTGGAGTTCAGTGAGGAAAGCGTGTGCACCTGAGTCAGCTCCTCAGGACCCACAGGCAGAGGCCACAGGCAGGGGACCTCAGGATCGTGCAGATGCCATGGCTGGGGGGTGGGAGGAAGGGCTTCCAGAGTGGGTGTGAGTTCCCATTCTCTGTCTCAGGGCGGGGAGCTGTGGAATCCAGAGTATGAAGGCCGCTGGCGTGAGCACGAATGGCTCCTGCCCTGTGGTATTGCTGGAGTAAGATGTCACAGCCGTGGAAGTGAAACTCGGTGTGTGCTTTTCTATGGCTGATAGTGAGGAGTGGCTGCTCACAACCAGACACTGTGCCCTGCTTCCACCCGTGTCAGGTGCTAGTCAGCAGCCGGGACACTTGAAATGTCCACATAATCATGTGACCTGTGCTTGTTTTCCAGAACTACACGCAGTACATCCCTCTGTCCATATATGACCTGCAGACATGGATGGGTAGCCCATCCATCTTTGTCTACGACTGCTCCAATGCTGGCCTCATTGTGAAGTCCTTCAAGCAGTTTGCACTGCAGCGGGAGCAAGAGCTGGAGGTGAGGTAATCAAAGGCCAGCACTATGAGTGCATGTGTGTGCATGCGTGTATGTGCATATGTGTGCATGTGGGGGTATGCGGGCATGTTTGAGCCTGTGTGGATAAGGTGCTGTAAGGTCTTTGTGTGACAGAAGGCTCTCTGTGTTGCGGCTGAGAACCGGGGAGGTGCTTCTGTGCCCGATTTACGTGTCATTTTCATCTGAATGGTAGGGGTGATATTGACAGGGTAGATCTGGACTTCAGTGGTTTTGCTCTCTAAGTTAGTGTTTCTTCCATGCTAGTCTTCATTTCCGCAGGTGTTCCATTTTTCCCCCTTTTAAGTTTTATGTATTTTAACCCAAGCAACTAAATGGTAAAACCAGAACAGCTGCTAGGTAGGTCCATTGTTGGGAATTGGAGTCTGGGAGCTGCTTGGATAATGAAGTGATGTTTTGCCCGGTTGTTTTAATTAATATTTGATGGTTAAATTAAACAGTGAGTTCCAAAGAGAAATTGAAGAGGCAGTTTCAATTAGGAGGCCTCCATCCAGTGGGCTGCACAGAAGCACTAGTGAAAACGCGCTGGCCTCTGGGGGCTCATGAGTTCTGATTGGTTGCAGCACAGGAAGTTCTCAATCCAAGAACAAGAAATCGCCGTCAGTGTGTTTCCTCGAGCCTTTTTGGATCTGTTCAGTTTCAACGTGTTTGTTATGTTTTTTGCATTTCATCAGAGGAGAGTACTGAGGGAGTTGGCAGCAGAATTTGAAATTCTGTTTAGTAGAACTTAAGGTTAACATATCCACTGTTTAATATTTTATATGTGTGAATTTAGCCCTGTGTAGAAGGGACTGATAAAGTATACTGAGCGCCACAGCATTGCTCACAGGCCTCCTAAGAGGAGGGAACAACCAGGGTTTGTTAGCTGCCCTCTCACCAGCAGTGAATACCCCAGCGCCAAGAGACACTTCATGTCTGCAGATTCCAAGAAAAAGTATGTAAAGAATTATTTTGTTTTGATTTATAATGTCAACAAAGGTACCAAAGAGTCCTGCCTTGTTATATGGAGCCGTGGGGCCCCTTGTTCCGGCTGCCCTGCTAGCTTACACCTGAAATAACCACACAGAAATAGTATTAATTAAAACACTGCTGGCCCTTTAGCTCTAGCCTCTTATTGGCTAACTCTCACATCTTGATCTAACCCATTTCTAATAATCTGTGTAGCACCACGAGGTCGTGGCTTACCAGGAAAGATTCTAACCTACGTCCGTCTTGGGCCAGAGCTTCATGGCATCTGCCTGACTCTGTTCTTCTTCCCAGCATCCAGTTCTGTCTTTCCTGCCTACCTAAGTTTCTGCCCTATCAAAAGGCCAAGGCAGTCTCTTTATTTAACCAATGAAAGCAACACACCCTGCACCACTCCCTGACTACCAAATAGTCTGTCTGTTCCTGAGCTGTAAGAAGCGATCAGCCCATCTGGCTAGTTAATTAAACCACACTGGTCAGGAACCTGACCTCTTCCAGCAGAGCCTCCATTGCAGCTCGAGCCTCCGACTAAAGCCTGCTTTCCAGGACCACGTGTGTGCTTTCCAGCACCCTGGTGCTGCTGTCAGGATCACGTGTGTGCTTTCCAGTGCCATGGTGCTGCTGTCAGGACCATGCGTGTGCTTTCCAGTGCCATGGTGCTGCGCTGTTAGGACTATGTGTGTTCCCTGTATGTTGCCAAGGATTAATCAGCCACAAACACTGTTCACTTTGTTACATACAGCACAGTGACTTACATGCATCATTTTTTAGAAGGTTTTTTTTTTTTGAAAAAAAAACAAAACTAGTTGAGTGGACTCATTCATCATGAAGGAGATCAAACAGAGGAAACAGTGGTACATGGAATGAGGTGCCGTGTTACACCATGTGTTTCATAATTAGCTCAGCTTTTATCTTCATTCTCTTTATAATTGCAGTGTAACCTGAGCTTGCATTTCTCTTTCACACTTAATATTATTGGCCATTGTTCAGTCTCTTGCATAAACAGCGGAAATTAGAATCACAGAATTTTATAAAATTGGCTCCCAGTTAATACCTTAGTGTTGGTTAGTCATTTCACTCTTGCATAGAGAAACAATCCTATGCAAATTGTTAGGTTATTCTCTTGGTGTGTTCTCTTCTGACCTGGGTGTGGTGGCACATGCCTGTAATCCCAGCACTGCACTGGGGAGGAGCAGACCAGAACATCAGGCCCGGCTATGCTGTGTAGGACCTGTTTTCAGTAACAGAGACCTAATCCAGCACGCTTCCCATCTCTGTGCTGGCCATTTTCTTTGTAAATTTGCAATATTTGTTGATACTTTTCGTTGTGCAATATGTGAACTGATAGAAATTGTTCAGTAATTGGTTTGTGCCTGTTTTTGGAATGAAGTATTTTGCTGCTGTTCTGGTTTTCACTTGGATGGGAATGACAACCTCCCTGTCCTAGTGGCAGCCAAGATCCAATTGAGGAAAATGTCTGGAGTGTGTGGGGGAGGGCAGAAAAGCGTGAAAATGATTAACTATAACACCAGAAAGTAGCTGGGTGGACCAGAAGCCCCCAAATAATAAATGTAAACACACACATGAGTGACATAAATTTCAAGGTTGATTATCTGCCTGCGTTTTCTGGTGGTGTAGTGCGTGCTCTGGGACCCTGGGGTTTGGCTGCTGTGTGCTCGTCTCTCTCAGAGGAATCCTGGAGGTGAAGGAGAAGGCAGCTTCATAACAGCGAGCAGGAGCTACTGCAGCAGACTGAGCTTCATCAGAGCCAGGAAATGTGTGTCTGCCACTCAAGAGCCGTTTTTATTATTATATCATGTGGTTTTGTAATTTGAAAATTAAAGAAAGCCTTCAAGCCTCTCTGCTTTCACTGTTCTTTAAAATAAGTGCTTTAATTTTGACTAAAATAATTATGTTCCCTTTAAAAGTTAAAAGATTACATTTGTGATGACTAAAGTAGCCCTTGGCTCTTCCTTCCCAGGCAGGGGCACTGCCGGCCTCTTTACAGCCTAGGTTGTTGGTGCACGAGCTTCTTGTTCTTACACAGTCCAAAAGCACAGCTGCCATTGGGGGCTTCTCCTTAAGGATTAGAGGATCTGCAGGCCTAACAGTACAAACCTGTGATTCCAGCAACTCAGGAGGCCAAAGCAGGGGTGTTGCAAGTTCAAGGCCTGCCTGGACTACATGGTGGGTTCAGAGCCAGCCAGGGGGGAGTTAGGGAGACCCCTGTTGCAAAAGAAAAGGTAAGTGGGAGAGCGAGGTGGCTCAGTGGATAAAGATGCTTACCATCGAGCCTGACAGCCTGTGTTTTGATCTCCAAACCCCACATGGTTGGAAGAAGTGAATTAGGAACCAGATGGAGGCCTGATAGTGGAGAGTCTGGTAGTTGTAATTAACATTTATTTTTGTCTGATTGTGCATTCGAAAGAGAAACCTCTCAGCTGACGGGTCCTTGTTGCCAGCTTCTTCTGCCTCTGTCTCTCTCTGCTGCTCAGTTGTAGTGCCATATTTAACTTCTCTGTGGTTTGTGACCTTGGCTATATTTCTAATATACAGTTTTATTAATTCTTTAGGAGTTTTATGTAATTATCTTTTGTCATATTCACCACACCGCTCCTCCCCGACCCGTCCATCACTTACTTCCCTGTCTCCCTGTTCTTTTTAAATAGCCCACTGAATCCAGTTTGTCTTGCCTCAGTACTTCTGGGTGTGAGGCCAACTTTGCCAATCAACTGGGGCCATACTCTTAAAAGAAAATTGCGTCTCCCACTCCCAGAAGCCATAAACTGTCAGTAGCTCCTCAGTTAGGGGTAAGAGCTTGGCTCACACTCACACACACCTGCTCCTTTCTAGCTTGTTGAGTGGTTTGATCTTGTGTAGATCGTGTACAGGCAACCACTGCTATTGTGAGTTCATCAGTGCAGTGGCCCTGTCATGTCCAGAGGACACTGTCTCTCTCAAGTCATCCCCAGCCTCTGGCTCTAATAATCTTTTCACCTCCTTGTAGGCAGAGGCTGCTCACATGTTTCCTATCCACTCAGACCCAAATAATCACACAGAAACTATATTAATTACAACACTGCTTGGTCTATTAGCTCAGGCTTATTAGCTAACTCTTGCCTCTTAAATTATCCCATTTCTATTAATCTGTGTATTGGCATGAGGCTGTGGCTTCCTGGTAAGGATCTGGTGACTGTCTCCTTCAGCAGCTACATGGCATCTCTTTGACTCTGCCTATTCTCGCTATATATCTCTGTTCAGATTTCCCCACCTGGCTTTAGCCTTTCAAGCCATTGGCCAAAGCAGCTTTATTCATTATCCAATAAAAGCAACACATACACAGAAGGACATCCCACATCACCTCCTCTTCCTCTGTGGTCTCTGAGTGAAGTTAGTGATGTAGATGTCCCTTTTATGGCCAAGCACCTTGCTCTTTTTTTTTGGGGTGTGTGTGTGTGTGTGTGTGTGTGTGTGTGTTGTTTTGTTTTGAGACAGAGTTTTTCTTTATAGTCCTGGCTGTCCTGGAACTCTGTAGACCAGGCTGGCCTCAAACTCAGCAGAGATCCGTCTACTCTGCCTCTCGATTAAGGGCATGCACCACCACTGCCTAGCTGACACTTACCTTTTTGCACTTTGATTACTTGTGCATCTCTGTTACTATTCACAGCACAAAGAAACTTCTCTAATGAGGTCTGAGAGCTGCACTTATCTATGTGTGCAGAGTTACAAATTTAGAAGCCAGTTTGATGCTTCTAATGCTATGTCCATTAGTAGATTAATAGTAATAGCCTTGCTGCGTTAGTGTTGTCGTTAGCAGGTCTGTTCAAGTCTCAGCAGCTGTGGTCAGTACCTTCCATGCTTAAGGCTCTGAGCTCCTTTTTCCTTTGCCTCTTGTCTCCCCAGCTGTGATTTCTGTCACCCGTGATTTTTCTTATATTTATCTTTTATTCCCAGCTGTAGTCAGGTCTTGTGCTTGGTGTGTGGAAATTCCTTCCCTTTGTATTAGAGGCTGGTACTTCCAGGCTCTGGGTTCCCTTGGCTCTAGTGTTCCTCACCTGCTCCTGCTGATGGCTGTCTGCAGCTCCAGACACCGTGTTCTGGACTCACCTCTCCTTTCTTGTTACTCATCTTTGTTCTGCTAGTGCAACCCAGGCACCAAGCCCGGAGGGTGGATGACAGCAGTCTTCCTGGGCCCAGAACATTTGCATTTGGAAAGTTGTAAGCAGTGAGAGCTTACGATTGGATCCTAGACAGATTACAATTTATCTTCTTCACTAATAAGATCTCTAAGTAGGGCCTGCGGGAACCAGCCTCCTGACTGCGGCCTGCTCACCACAGCTCCAGGCTGTTCTTTGTCTCCAGGAGGAGGGAAGGGATAAGGGAGGTGCTGCCTGCTCCTGCCTCTTTCATTAAAAAGTGAATGTATGCTTTTCTCTGGAACCGTGCCAAGGACTGGACAGATAAGGTGGGAATGACCTCTCAGTTAGCTCACAGGATTGGCAGCCGCATTGCATGTGCCGTTCATTGCTCCTCCACTGTAACCCAGGCTACAGGCTGTCTTTACCCTAACTCCCCTCTCCTAACCTCTGCGGGCCACATGGTAGCTGTGCCTGGAATCCAACAGGACTCAGGGAAGGAGTGTTCCTTCCTGATGTGCACCCTTGGTCTGAAAACTGGAGCAGCCTCGGTGCTGTCGTCTGCAGCTCTCACTGGTCTGAAATCCATGCAACAGCTTCTTTTTTGTTTGACAGGTGATTGAGATCTGTCAGATCTGTCAGAGCTGTAGGGGCAGAGACACCACACACAGCTTTGTCCCAGGAGGCACATGCACATGCACATGCACATGCACAGCTCTGTGTGGACTTGGTCAGAGGTGAGGATGAAGAGAAGCACTCTCTTGTTGGAGGAGGAGCCTTGTCTGAGGTCAGCCCCAGCTCTGGGGCTTTTCTCCTCTGCTGTTGACACAGTGCAGGGCTTTTTTCTGTGTGCTGTGCTCTCGTCTGACCGTGTTGTGAGGTCTAATCCTGCAGCAACACTGGGTGTGGATGACCTATCTTCTTTGCTTTCCACTTGGACATCCTAGATGTGAAAAGAAGTGTTTGTTCTCATATGCTGGTCACTATAGTTAGAAATTCTGACAAAAATATTTGTATGTCATAATGATAAGTTTTTCTCAGAGTATATATCCTACAGACTGAGAAATTTCTGCTTTAAAATTGAAGGCTCCTTTGCTAAAGCTGTAGATGAGGCTGCAGTGTGGCTAGTGTGGAGCCTGGGACACAGGCAGTTGGCATGTCCACAGTTAATGTGATGGTCTTCCATGCGACCTGAGAGTTTTTTCTTTTTCACATGGGTTAGCCCAGGATGGCCTCTCACCCGTGGCGATCTGACCGCCTCAGTGCCCTGACTGCTGGCATGACAGGTGGTGGTCACTTTGAGTGCCATGGAGTCATCCTTAGGATACCTGTTAAAATGAGTTTCTTGTTGGCTGTGTCCTGTGGGCAAGCGGCGTGTGACAGTCGTGGCTTCAGCAAAGGGTTTGGTGGTTTGGGTTGTGGGATCGGGACTGTGGACACTCAGGCCGTGCCTGTCTCTGTCCAGCAGGTCAGCTTTCCATGTCCCCCATCTTTTTCTGCTACCGTGGCGTATCGTTCGTAGGCAGCAGGGAAACGAACCAGTGTCTCTTATGTGCTGTCTTTATTTTTTTTAATTTATAAACACTGTAATCTGTGGATTTTTAACAGGATACCAAGTATGTTTCTAAGTTTTCTGTCTCCCCTAGGATAATTATTCTCTTTTGGTCCATTTTGATCATTCTGTATTAGATTGTGGTGATCTTACTGTTTCTCATATCTGTGAGGGAAGAGACAAACGTAGCTATTGCTGTGTGTCCAAGGGTGGGAGTTGCTCCCTAGAGACCTCGTCTGTATCCTGCTTGACACTCAGCTACTGCACAGAGGCACAGTGCAGGACCCTTGGATCATAGATTCTCAGGAGAGGACTCCTGAGGGCTAGGAGCAGAGAACAGTGTTGTCCAGCACAGCACCTGTGGTTGGCCTTCGGCTGAAAAGTGCTGGCTAATCAAGAAAATATCACTCAAGCGGCTGTGTGTGGTCTGTCCAGGTGCTGAGCAGGGCTGTCGGCGGCATAAGTCCAGGTGGCCATGGCTTGAAGTGATTAACAGCAGAAGGAGGTCACATTCTTGAAGTAAGACCAGTTTGCTTATGAATTAGGTGTACGATATAAGGAATAAAAAGAATTAAAGGTGAGAGCTGGGGGGATTTCCCAGTGAGAGAGTGCTTTCCAGTACAGTCCAGCAGGGTGTGAAGGTGAGCTTGTTGGGCAAGTTAGAAGAACACAACCTTGCTTTGAGCTCATATACTGTGGTATTGGAGTTTGCATAGAGATGTGAGTGTGTGAGCAAGAGTTCACAGTATATTGGGAGGGGGGGAACTCACCTGGCTCTGTAAAGTGTAGGAAGGTCCCTGAATCACCATAGCCAAAGCCACCGAGTGTGTGAAGCTGGAGAAGCGAGGCCACGGCCCCATGAAGTTCTGTGCAGTGTCAGCCCACAAATATGAGAGGGCTTGGGAGTGGCAAGAAAACCAATATTTGAAAGTCAGGTGGGAAAAATATATTTCCTGGAAATAGGGATGATCTGCTGATTGATGGCTTGCTGTAAGAGACCATGGGAGATAAGGGCTGACGGGAGATCTTCCAGCCTATTCTTGGGCACTAGGAGCTTAGCAAGGGCATTTCAGTACAAGCAGGGGGAGTGGGAAATTCGGAGCCATGCCTGTGAATGTTCAGGGAGCAGAGGAAAACAGGGACGCATCGGGTGGTGTGGGCTATGGAGAGTGGGCTCTTTTTCTTTGCTGGTTTTTTGTTTGTTTGTTTCTTTCTTTATTTTTGTTATTTAGATTTTTAAAAATTTGTTATAAGTGTGCATCCTTGAAGCATGTGTTTGTGCTGATGGAATAACCCAGCAGCAAGAAGGGGGAATGGAGATGTTGTTTGTGAGGGTGGTCCTCAAGTTGGTTTGAGAGGGAACATCTGCCCGAACATGGGGAGAGAGTATGGACAGTGGTCACTGGAAAGGGAAAGGTGTCACCTGCCCCTGGAAGAAGGTAAAAAGAGTCCAGACCACCATAGAGGGAAGGGGTGTACACACATACACATTTAAGCACGGATGTGGTACACCCATGATGCACCAGTGCACACACATGTGCAGACACTTCCTGTGGTGCTGCAGCTCTGCCGCCCGAGGCCATGCTTGTCGTCGCAGGTGGAGAGAGAGTGCGCGCTCATCAGGGCTGGCTGGTGAGACTGTCCTTTGAGGACGGGGAGAGCACCAGCCTTCAGCTCTTCAGCTGCCACTGTGTCCCCCACTCACTGAGCTCCTGTCACTCTCTGACGGAAGCCAGGACTCCAACGAGTCAGCTCATACTGATAACTCAGAAGGGCTGCAAGTGATGATGGGCAGCAAGCATCCAAATCTTTATTAGATATTCATTTCAGGCTAAACCGGAGGCCGTACTGCTGCACAAGGTATACAGCACCTTGCCAAAGAGAGATGGCCTCTGCCGCCAGCTGACAGGGATGGAAGAGCCACATGGGTTAATCCAGAATACACGGGAACATACTGTGCTTAGAGGTGACTGTGGGCTCACCTCTTCTTAGAGGTGAAGTGGGCTCACTTCATCTGTAGGAAGACAGATGAAGAAGCTGTGAGTTCCAAGAAAGACCATGGCAGAAAAATGATGACTACCCTAAACTTGGAGTGTAGAAGTTGCCTGTGTGAGGAGAATCTAGGATTCCTAGACAGCACGAGACCTAGAATAAGTCACCAGGACATTTCGGATCACCATGTCATTGTCCAGAGGGCCAGTCCGTCTTCTGGAGCCTGCTCTGTGCTGTGGCCTCCAGGAGCCCCCAGCTCTATGGAGGAGACATTTGTGATTGTGGATGCTATGCTGGAGCTCACACAGAAGAGACCCTCTGCTACTGAGTGCCTCTGTGCAGTGAGATAAGGCTGGACACCTCCCTCCTCGGGAATACGACGCTGGGTCTGGCCTCCAGCAACTGGTCAGCTCAGGGTGGAGTGGGTGTTAAGTCGCCCCTCAGTGTCTGTCTTCATATTCCCTTGGCTATAGAGCCTTGCACGTTTCCTTCTCTTTAGTTGTTGATTCAATCCCGGCATGATTGGGAGTGGAATTTGCTTATCATTTCTAATTAACATGTTCATTGAGTTGTAGAATGATTTGAGAGCATTTAGAAGCCAAAATTACCAGCAGCTAAGTGGCTTTAAAATAATGGACTGTTCATTGAGGTAAACTCAGAATAATTGTGAGAAACTGTTGCAGAGCAAGACTCTAGGAGCCCTTGAAGGGCATCACTGCGTTATTATCCTGCAGAAGTTGCTCTTCTGCTCCCTTGGCCACAATTTCACAGTTCCTGGTGGATTCAAACCACTTGGTTAAGTTGTTATTGGCGATTGGATGCACACATTGCTGTGACTTGTGTACGGAAATTCTACTTCTGCTCTTTGATACAGTGTGTCACCTGTTAGACATGAACACTAACAAGGCTGGGCAAGTAGCGTAGCTCCACTCAGCTCCCTCTGAGCTGCAGACTCTCCAGTGTGATGCAGTGCCAAATAGAGAATAAAGGTTGTGTTTAGGTAGAACTATTCAGAAAGGACCTCTTGGGACTCTGGAACTCATCGGTGTCTCATCTTATTGTAAAGTTGTCACTCCATGTGTGGGAAAGGGCAAAACCACTCTACTTCAATGGTTATTTTAACAGCAAGAAATGTGGGTGCTGCCCTGAAGATTGGTGCCTGACCTGGGAGGCTCCTGGCCTTGCTCTGGAGCTGGAGCAGGTGTCTGCTTTGGAGCTGGCTGACTGAATTCATCCTAAGGTTGTTCTGGAGCATTTGCCTCCTGGTTGTCCAGGAGAAACCCCGGCAGAGGTGCTGCTCTCGTAGTCCTTCAGGAGCTCTGGTGCCGTCTGGATCATTCGTACCATGCCTGGCTGCCCAGCAATGAGCCTGCTATGCATGCTGCCTTCTGAATATTATTTCCATTAAAGGACCAATATCTTAGATAAAAATTAAAGCTAAGATAATGTATGGGAAGAAACTCACATGTGCAAATGGATTTTTATTCCTATATTAGCAAATCTGAAAGGATTAGTCATTGGTTAAATCCTTTGTCTTAAATTTTAAATGTCTGTTAGAAAAATGCCACTGAGTCTAGTTATCCCCGAGGCAGAACTGTTGTGTGTGTTCAGTGCAGCTCACGGGTGCTGGGTTGACAGAATGCATCTGAGGCTCGCTTACTGTCTTCTAAAGGTGGTTCACCTGTGCCCAAGCCCGGGCCTTCTCTTGCTCATAGACCAGCTTCCCACAAGGGCTTTTGTAGCACAAATGATAAAAACCCAGAGACAGATATTGGGGTTTAAACTGGATATCAGAAAAGCAAAGCAGCCAAGGGGCTAGAGAGTTCTTACCTCTACCAAGACTCAGACAAACAAAGGGGTGATCATGTCCTCAACGTGACTGCAGACTACAGTATCTCCACCAGCCCTCAGACTGCAGACTGAGCCCTGAGCTCCTGTCTCCTCCCGTCTATATTCCTCTCTAGTGCTGGATTAAAGGCGCGCACCACATCGCCCGGCCTGTATAGCTGACTAGTGTGACTGCTGGGATTAAATGTGTGTGCTACCACGGCCTGGCCTGTATGGCTGACTAGTGTGGCTAGCTTTGCACTGTGATCTTTGGGCAAGCTTTATTTATTAAAACACAAATAAAATATCACTATAGTCTTTCTTCTTTCTTTCTTTCTTGAAAAAGAAAAGTGAGAAGTGACTTTAGACTGTGGGTCACTGTCCTAGAGTGGTTCTCATTTTCATCATCTGTTGCATCTGTTGGCTGCCCTCGTGTGTCCCTGACTGTTGGTACTTAGCAGTGCTTACTAAAACAATACCAGTCTGCCAGTAGCTCCAGATAGATGTCCCTAAGGCTTTGATCCACACTGCAGGACTCGCCCTTGCCTCTGTCGCCATCCTGGATCCTACCCAGGTGCAGAGGTCATCTTCTCTGCCTGCTCCCAGTGCCTTTCTTCCAGACTGGGCATTGGAGAGCACTTGCAGCTCCGCCTGCTCCCAAGTGCCCGTCCATGAGGCTGCAGTCAATCTGCTGCCTCTGCAGGCTCCAGGGCCCTCACCTGACCCTGCATGAGCAGATCTGTCCAGCCCATCGCTCTGTAGAGCAGGGCGGATGTGACAGACCTGGAAACCAGTTTCTTGTGCAGAGCTATGACTTTACCCGTCTGTTTTAGCTCATACAGCCAGAATCCAGAACCCTGTTTTACACATGGCCTTGCCTCCCTTCTCTCTGTCTTAAGAAAACCCCGGTAATCTTATTCAAGCCATTGGATTCTGAACTGTATGTTTAGTTCCCATGCGGCTGGGATAGAGCTCAGCCACAGAGTGCTTGCCTAGCATTTGTGATACCTGGGCTTGGTCCCAGTAGTGCAGAATATAAAGTATTTAAGGTGACATATTTTATAGAATTTATCACTTACTTACCTAGAAACTGATGTTTTTATTAAATGACTTACATTATTTTACAGTTGTGTATACAAGTGTCTGAATTTTGGCTTTGGGCTTAATGTTTCTATAGTGCAGAGGCTTATTGGTAAAATGTGCTTTTGATACTCATCATTGGAGGAATTGAAGATGCCACCGATGATGTTATGGACGATGAGATGTTAACTTTGTATGTCCAGGGGCTAGCAGCTGTGCGGATCTGATTGAAAAGGCACAGAGGCTGCTGCTTGGAACCCTGGCATCAGGTGCCTCTGCTGGACTTGAGGGTCTCGAGCAGTGCTCACAGGGGCTGCATGTCAGATATTTACATTGTGATTCGTAGCAGGAGCAAAAATACAGTTGGGAAGTAGCAATGAAATAATTTTATTGTGGGGGGAGGGGCCACCACAGCATGAGAAACTGGATTAAAGGGCGTCAGCATTAGGAAAGTTGAGAACCACTTGTCTGAAAGAAGCAACGGGCCAAGAAAAGTCCTAAAACCAGACCCAGGCAGGTAGATAGCCACAATCAGTGTATAATTCAGGCTGACCTTAAACTCAAAGTGGTCTTCCTGCCTCACTCAGCCTCTTGAGTGATAAGGTTACAGTCAGATGTTTCGTAATTGCTGGCATTGTTTACAAATGGAGGCAGAACTTAGCTCCTATGAGCAGTGCCTGTCAGAGAGCATTGAGAAGTGGAGAGCGGCACGCCTCTGGGGGGGGTCCTCAGTGAGGAGGGAGGGTGGCTGTGAGGCCCAGAATGGCACTTCTCTGACTCATCCCACCCTCCTCAGTGCCCAGCAGGATTGCCCCCGTCTTTACAAAAAGTCATGGTGTCTTGTCTCATGGGATTTAGATACAAACTAAGGAGATGATTAAGTAACAACCTAGAAGCACAGGAGGTGGAATGACCCTTGTTCTCAAATGACCTTATAAATAAAAAAGTCTGCATCAGAGAGAAGGGTCTTTTGGGCATTAAAGTTCACCGCCTTTGAGTCAGAACTGTTTCGCTAGATCCCGAACCAAGATGGGCTGGGTTAATTGGGACTCAGTAGATAGCTTTTCATATGGCCAAGTCAGCCCACAGAGCGCTGGCGCGAGCTGCTGAGCCTGTGTAGTCTGTGTTGTCTGGGTTTCCTGTTATCTAGGTGCCTGTGTGTCATGCAGGCCCTCTAATGAGAAGGCAGATGCCAGTAGCCTGCCTCCCCTTCTGCTCCCTGGTCTCTCTCCTTGGAGCTGCCTTTGCAGTGTGACGAATGGCTCTGGGGCTCCAGGGATTTCTCTTCCTCAGGGCCACACGCCTCTGAGCAGCCATCATCGTCTGCATCACACTCTTGCTTGAGGGCAGCCATTGCTCACAGCTGCTCTGCTTCTCTAGCTGGGCACTGTGGGAAGCAAAATTGTTCTTCATGTTCCGCTCGCACTGTCGTCAGGAGCAGGCAGAGCACTGCGCACATGCAATCCCCATGTCACATTTACAGGCCGTACTGGCCAAACGTGGGAATTAGGGATCTCATTACTTCTGAAATGACAGCAGAGCCTGACAGATCAGATGCTGTCACACGGATGCACCACATGTGTGTGACAACACAGTGCACACGAGACGTAGTTGCATCTAGTGTGTCCTGGCTCCTGCTGCTTTGGTGGCACAGCAAGCACAGAGTTCTCTGTGGCAGTGTGAGTAGGTCATATAGCAGCCAGTCCTGTCACTTGCCAATGTTTGAATGCACTAAATTATTTATTAAGAGGTTTTCACTTTGTCAACTGAACATGGAGCCTCATCCCTGTGTGCAACCCTAGCGTTCTGGAGCACAAAGCAGGAAGAGTTAGGACTAGTCTGGGATACAGAGCAAGATGCCACCTCATACAAATAAATGTGAACACTTTTTTGACTTGTTTTTAAGTCAGAAAAGAGATATGTACGTTATTGAACTGTGCAGTAATTTTTTTTTTTTTTTGAGTCTCCCATCTCAGCTTCCATGCAGTATGACTTTGGTCCAGGGCTTTCACCTCACCAGATGTCACTGAGGGAAATACCAAACCAAACATGTCATACTTTCTCTGCCTTAAAGGGGCCATGCTTAAACCTATCCAAACCTTTTATCTCCTTTATAAAATAAGTACACATTTGTTTGTAGAACATAGAGAAACCGGGTGTACATAGAAAACCATCACTCTAACCTGCCTTACTGTGCACACACTCTGCATCCTTCCTTCCATCTCTATCATCTTCTATGTCATTAAACCCTCCAAAGTAATATCATGATAAATTAGGGACTGAATGTTCAACCTAAACAGGCCAGCATGAAAGACTGGCCAGTGAACACTGACATCATCAGGGGTGTGGAGGGTTTGTCAAGGTTCCACTTGGTGCTTTGTTTTCCTTTTTGATGCCCAGCGTTCTTCCCAGAAATGTCAGCTAAACCATTGTCTTTCTGTGTTCTCCTGTAGGTAGCTGCAATTAACCCAAACCATCCACTTGCCCAGATGCCCTTGCCTCCGTCAATGAAAAACTGCATCCAGCTGGCAGCCTGTGAGGCACACGAACTCCTGCCCATGATCCCTGACCTCCCAGCTGACCTGTTCACATCCTGCCTCACCACTCCAATCAAGATTGCTCTGCGCTGGTAAGTGGTCTATAGTTTGGATCCCCATCCCAGGGACCCAAGGCGTTGTCCTGGTCACAGCAATGTGCCCAGTGTTTTGATATCTCAGCACCTGGGTGTTTGCCTAGATGTAGTCTGAAGGCAGATGGAGCCCTTTCCCTTGGGTCTGGTAACGTGCAGTTTGCTGCCTTGTGGTGTCCAAGAGCACCCTGTGCACATCTGTATTCACTAAGGGGAATAGCCAGAGGTAGCACCAAGGTTGGACTCACCAGCAAGGTCCATTTATTAGGGAGGAGGAAGGTCTCTATGAAAGAAGTTACTGCAGTTCTTGTTTGAAGTATAGTACCTGAGTTCATTCTTAGCAGTGAAAAGAGGCCCCTTTACCACCACACTTCTCTGAATCTGGGTCCTGGGGAATACGCCAAGGAAATGTATGTGGTGTACCAGACCCAGCCTGCACTTGAGAACACCGTGGCTGCTTGTGCACTCAACAAGTGGGGTGTGTCCAACTCTCCACACTACCCTACGCGTCTTTAGTACCAGTCCAGACTCACAGACTCAGGAACTGTAGAGACGTGTAGACCTGGGACTGTGGTAGCAGTGTGGTCAGCCCTGGGAAGACCCATCTGGCTAGCCCAAGGATGCAGGAGGAGAGTGGTCTCGCTGCCTTGTCTTCACACAAAGTCCAGGCTTCCTTCTCATGCCTGTGAGGGGCACTGCCTTTCCTGGAAAGAGGTCCAGCAACTGTGTGCCCAAATCTAGGCCTGCTTTCGCACCTAGTGGCATAGCCTCACATGACTGAACTAGATACCCACGGAGCATATCATCCCTCAAACCTAGCTGTGTTGAAAGAGGCAGAATTAGCAAAATGCAAGTGTAACTTACATGAGGGAGGAGGTAAGTGAGCTTGCAGGTAGCTAGAAGCAATGAATTAATGAAAAGTGAAAAATGGGAGGGAATGACCAAGATTTTATCTTCAAAGGACTGCAAATGTCAGCTTTGGGGCTTATTGACTCTCAGTCTTTGTTTCTGTGCTGAACCTCAAAAACTGGTCCTTCACCCCAGAGTTATGAAGATAACAGTAAGCCAATTCAGAGTTGTTCTCATACGGTATCAGAGAGGATAGGTGTGGAATAGGCCTGGTGCTTAGGTCGGAAGCTCCAGCTCTGTTGTTGTGGCAGCATGAAGGATCCAGGGACAGGATACAGACACGGCTGCACTTAGGTAAAACAGTATGTACAGAAATAATCACTGGGCCAGGTTTGATCTGTAAGCCGTAGTTTGCCAGTTTCTGCTGCAGAAACACAAAACCAGAAGCTGGCTAAAAATGATAGCCATATCATCCGTGATGTACACAACCTAGGAGAGAGAGACCAGGACCTTCTGCCCCCCCGCCCCGTGTCATTGTCGTCCCCCCACACACCTTGCTCCCACGATTATATTGAAAGCTGCTGTCTTCATTATATAAGGGAGGTCGCTAAAGAATGTGCCTGATAAGCAGCATGGATGGCGCTGAGCTTCGTATGTGCAGAGCATGCTTGCATCTGTCGGCGGTCTGTTGATGAGCCTTATTTGATAAAGAAGCACTTGTTGGAAGATGTTCTGGTTTTTTATTTTCTTTTTTGCCTCAGTCTTATTTTCAGAGCTGATTTTTGGTAATTCTTAAGTGAACGATTGTAATTTTCTCTGTAAGTGCCTCACCCCCTTCCCATATACATCAGTATAGTATAAGAATCCAAAGTACATGCTTTTTTTTCCTTTGGCTGTTTTCTGTTTCTTTGATTGAGCAGCATAATACCATTTTAAATATATTATGGACATGTTTCTGTGCTGCTGGAAGTTCTAACACCAAGATAGTCTGTTTTCTCTGAGACAAGCTGTGCGGAAGATGGATGCCGACTACACCACGCAGCATGCAATTCTCTGTCGGTTAGTGGAAATGGCAGCTTTGTTTGTAGTCGGAGTGAGGTCAAGAGTTCCTTCCTCCCAGTGAAGCCGCTGACTTTCTGGAGCGAGGTGCTAGCCATGCAGTGTTGACGATGCTGCAGCATGGCCAGCTGTGCTCTCCTCTCCCCAGCCCGGCACAGCCCAGCGTGTGCTGTGTAAGGAAGGCGTGAGTGCTTGGCCATCGCGTGTCCCTCGGACACTGAAGTGGCACTTTTTGTTGTTTCTCGAAGACGATGCCCAGAATCTGTAGGAGTTGCTTCTACAAACACAATATTTGTAGCTTTGATAGTAGTAGACCATCTGTCCTCTGAGAAATCTTCTGAAATTGCGCAGCTTTGCTAGAGGGCAGACTTCCTGTGTCCCCATTAAGTGCTGTCCGTGTTCGGGCTCTGTGGTGTCTGAAGGAGAATGCCCACTGTAGCCCCATGTGTTTGCTTGCTTCATTCACAGCTGATGAAACCGTGTGGGAAGGAGTGGAAGGCATGGCCTTGTTGGAGGAGGTGTGTCACTGGGGCTGTGATGTAGAATTTCCCTCTGTATGCTATGATTTCCACTAATGAATAAAGAAACTGCTTTGGACCTATAAGAGGGCAGAACTTAGCTAGGTGGGAAAATCTAGGCTGTATGCTGGGAAAAAGAGGGTGGAGTTAGAGGGAAGTCATGAAGCTGCTGCCTCTGGAGACAGCTGCACTGAAACTTTGCTGGTAGGCCATGTCCTCATGGTGATGCACAGATTGATAGAAATGGGTTAAATTAATATGTAAGAGTTAGCCAGTAAGAAGCTAGAGCTAGTGGGCCAAGCAGTGATTTAAATACTATGGTTTCTGTGTGATTATTTCGGGTCTAAGATAGCCAGGTACTGGGAACCAACATGTGACCTCCTTACTACAGGGTTCTTAGGTTTCGAAAGCCCAGCACATTCTCAGTTAGCTCTCTTTGCAATGCAGTTGTGAATATGTATGTGAGATCTTAGCTACCGCTCCAGTGCCATGCTTGCCTGCTTCTGCCATGCTCTCTCAGGATGGTCATGGATTCTGGAACCTGAGCCCCAATTTTCTATAAGTTGCCTTGGTCATGGTGCTTCAGTCATAGCAACTGAGAATTAACTAAGACTGTGGGGTGTGTGTGTGTGTGTGTGTGTGTGTGTGTGTGTGTGTGTGTGTGTGTGAGCCATGTGCCATGACTGCTGAGACTGAACTCAGATCTCTGGAAGAGCAGTGTATGTTCTCTTCACTGAGCGAGCCATCTCTCCAGCCTTTTCTTTGAAAAAAAGGGAAAAAAAATAATCCTTGCATGCCAGAGACTAAGAAGCAAAAGGATTGCTGAGGTTGAGGCCAGCTTATGTCTATATGGTGAGATCCTATTTCAAAAAATCAAAGAAAAACAAAAGTACAACATAACCCAGTTTATTTGACTGTCCTAGCAAGATTATACTTATCCTTTGACCTTGGTCCTGAGGAATGTGACCTGCAGTCTTCCTGTGAAGAATTGGCTTCACCATATGCAAACCAGATCTCTTCTGGTCCTACACAGATTCCAGCTGGCTTTCAAGTGGCCTTGTGCTACCTAAACTCTGCAGATTTTTTCACATGCCCACGCAGAGAATGTTTCTCTCACACTCAGCCATGCCCTTAGCACCCCAGTCTCCACTTGCATCCAGTAAGAATGAAAATAACACACTTTGATGAGAGCAAAGTGCTAGGGAAGATCTGCCTTTGGTGTAAGAAAAAGAATTAAATTACACAGAGTGGCCTGGATCGCTGACGCTCCGGTGAGCCTGACTGCAGGTGCCATAGGGACAGTAAAGCTGGTGGAGTCTAGAGCTGGGGACAAGGTGGAGATGCAGAGAGAGTGAGGGTCTTCAGGGCGGGGTCAAGGGCAGGCTGACAGGCGTGTAACTGTGCGGCCATTCCCCCCTCACCTTGGTTCATGGAGTTGCCTTGCTGGGTGGCTCAGAGAGAGAAGTGTGATGGGTGTGAATTACTCAGAAGACAGGAGAGCAGGGAGGTGAGCTGCCATTGTAGCCATGGCTCTGTAAAAGGGAAAGGCAAGAAGAAAGAAAGACGTGGGTTGTGAAGATCCCCACCAAAGAAACCAGATGTATCTAACCATGCTAGAGGTGAGCAGCTCTGAGGCGTGTAGCTGAGTGTGCAGCAGGATGCAGAAAGGAGCAAACAAACAACAAAGAGTGGCCCCTAGAAAACCTACTCAGGTTTTCTCTCAGTGAGCTCTGAGACAAGAGCCAACGTGAGTGGCAGTTGGTCTTTATGGGACCAAGTCATGAGGGTGCAGCCAAGCCACAAGACTCATCAAGACAGAAAACGCAAAGACTGGAAATCAAAGGACTGAGAAGACAAACAGCAGCTAGCAGGATCCAAAGTGTCATGGAAGGAAGCAAAACAAAATACTTCACTGTGGAAAAGGAGCAAGGAGGCGTGAGGGTTCAATTGTCTTGACAGTGGGACCTTGACATCTAAGCCAGGAGCAAGTTCAGAACACTCCAAATAGATAGAAAATTGCAGCAGAAAGGAGGATTTTAATAATTGAGTTAATCACTCAGATCCGTAGCTGCACATACAACTGTCTGCCCAACAAAGAGTATACATTATTTTCAAGCATGGATGGGCCATTCATAAAATCATCTCTTAGACTGTGAAAGAGACATCAGTAAACCCAGAGGCTCTCCTTCGTGTTTTCTTTGCTCTCTGACCACACAGTGTAATTGGAACTCAGTAATGAAAGGGAGAGACATACCCTGTGGTGATGGTTCTCATTCCGTATCTGAAACCCTAGTTTAAAAAGTTAATGCCAAAAAATACCTGGAAAGAGAAGTTTTGGAGTTAAAGAAGAAATTACTTTCTTATTTATTTTTAGTTTATTGTTGTTGATGTTGAGATGGAACATCTCTGTGCCTTGGTCTAGCCTGGAACTTGCTATCCTGCCTTAGCCTCCTGCATGCTGAGATTACAGCAATGTGCCATCAGGCATGCAACTTGAAAATACTTCCAGGATAATCAGTCCTCAGGATGACTTTCAGTGAGAGCACACAAATGACGAGGTGCAGCTCGAGCCTTTAGTCCAGAATTGAAGACTGAAAAAGAAAAGGGTCAGAGGAGGGTACAGTGAGTTCTGTCACCATTCAGGAAAAGAGTGCCAGTCCTCCTACAGACGCCAAAAAATAGAAGATGCATGGTGTCAGAACCAGACAGGGACTATGAGGTGGGGTGGCAGACTTAGTCGCAGTGAGGATGCACAGGAAGGATGAAGTGGAGATCGCACAAGTGGTTCATCTCGAGAAAGCAGGGGGTGTAGCATAATGAAGGACACTCATAGCTGCTATGAATACACATGGCGCAGCTGGACCACCCCTGGCAGAACTCGTCAGCATACCATGAAGATGGGGAACACTGCTGCTGGCTTTGGACTGGGTTGTAAGGCAGGCTGAACATTGTCTCTGAACCCTGAACCCAGGGAGGCTCATCATTACTTCCTGTTCAGCACCACACTGGGAGGACAAACACTGCAGGAAGGCATGGGTGGGAGTAGTCACACATGTTACCAAAAAAGGAATTAGAGTGGTATTTACAGGCAGCACAGTTACACATGTGGGAAGACACTGGGAGCCCTGGAGCTAACAGTCTACCATAGCAGGGCCCCAGGACCTGGGAGAATAACTCCCTGATCAGTTGGAGTCAGAGATACATTTGTATATTCTATTTTTTTTTCTAACCACTACCTAGTTTCCATTAACATTCTAAGGTACACGGGAATGCATATAACAAAATGCATGAAGAGCTAAGCTCACAAAGCTAAACATCACAGAGATTATTGATGAGGCAAAAAGTGATGCGATAAAGGTGGAGACCCAGCTTTGTGCATTTATGTTTGTATGAGACAGGTCCACACTCTTTGGCTTAGGCTGATCTGAAGTTAGTGGCCATCCTCCTGCCTCAGCCTCCCAAGTGTTGAGATTGCAAATACGTTCTTACCACATCTAGCCAAGATTTGATAATTTTAAATGTTAGTTCTTTTCAACTTTAACTATAGACTGAGTGCTATCCCAGTCCAAAAATCTTGACTTTAAAACTTAGGGAAGCACAGAGAGTATAGTCAGGACAGTTTGGGAAAGAAAGGCTTGGTGCTTTAACACTCATTGTAAAGCTGCCATTACGTGACTGTGATGCCCACATGCATACTGCAGATTGGTTCTGAACAAAGATGCCTAGATAATTTGATGAGGAAGGACTGTTTTTCAAGAAATATTGGTGTAAGTTGCATAGAGAGGGAAAACAACCAAAGAAAGAAGGAAACTGGCACCCTTAGTTATATGGTGCAGAAAAATTGACGCTGCTTTTATTCTGTATGCGAGAGAGAACTAGAAAGCTAGATGCCATGGGGTTTTGTGACCTCTCAAACGTGACACCAGCAGCACACAACCCTTTAAGATTGAAATCGTTGGTTCCAGCTGCTGCTGACAGACATCCTCCAAGAGCAGTTGTGCCACCACAGTTGTAAATATTACGCTGGTTTATATTATTTTAAACTCAGTAAGACTAGTTGGTAACCAGATGAAACAAAGGCAAAGCAGAACCGGGGTTACTGGGTCCGACCCACTCGCATAAAGCTGTCTACAGGTGGTGTGGGGGCACGTGGGGCAATGGGGTGTCCTCTGTGGAGACTGTGGGGACTACAGAAGTGTAGCAGTCCCTGCTGCAAGCTGCAGTCTTCAGCTGATGTATTTATTGTGTGCAAATTGTCTCTCATTAAAGTTGATTTAAGTATTTTTAAATGCAAAATGATGAGTGAAAAAATAGCAAATAGTAGTAAATGATTTATAGCACAGTACTTTTTAATAAATTAAACACAGATGTGTAGAGTAGCAGCCACGTAGGTACATGCATATCCCTGAGTGAAAGCACAGAAGGATACATGCTGGAGATGTGCATGGGCACAGGAGAGTGCTCTCTGATTTGAGACTTTTCATCATCCGGAAGCGGGGATTTGGACAAGTGAGCTGTCAGTGTCTGGGGGTGTAGGGGAGCAAGGTACAAACAGGAGGTGGCCTGGCCTGTGAACAGTTTTCGTGGGCACCCACACTGTGAAATAGTAGGCAGAACAATGACAGCATTTTTAAAGACACGCTTTTCATTTCCATTCAGAGCTGTCACAAGGCCCAATGTAGTCCACATTAATGGAAGCCAAACAGTGGTGACTGTGATACCATTGCTTAAATTAGTCACTGCACTGACCCAATTTTAGGCATCTAGGTTCTTTGCAAAACATGCTATTTCCCCACAAAGATATGTAGTAAGTGAATGTTTCTATCTACAGAACAGTTTTCTTTTGATTTCTGGCTCCTGATTTGAAGCTTGTCTGTCTTGTAATTTTCTGCTGGCTCACGCTCCTCCCGTGTTAATCTCACGTGGAGCACATTATCAGGAGTGCTCTCAGTGGGCAGTTTATTGCATCTGGAGTCTTTGTCAGGGCTGACTGCACCAGCACCTGGGGTTGTATGAAGATGGCTGAGGGGCAGCTTGTGAACAGAACACGCTCTCAACACAGTGTGTTCAGAAGGGAATTAAGGTTGCCTGCAGTTTATCTCACAGTACTGCCATAGAGATGTGCTTCTGGAAATCTGCTCCCTCCCTGCCTCCCCCTCTTCCTTACTAGCATCAGACAATGGTAGAAGAGCAACTTATTGTCTGCGGTTAGGATACCAGCCATCATCACCTTGTTTCAAATTAGTTCTGGTGCTGGTTGGAAATTGAGCCTGCAAAGCATCCAAATGATCTCGTATTTATAGAGCAATTGCTTCTGGGCTGTTTACTTGCCAATTTGTGTCTTTAGACTGCACTTGCAGGCATTTTAATGTCAGTCTGACTACTTGTGTGATTTCTGTGCACGTAATATGCCTGGTCCGACAACTCTGATCAGCGTTATTGCCATGTTTCATTAAAGCTTACCGGTCCATACAGCTGTATGTTTAATGATGGACACTCATGAGCTCTGTCAGTGAATGGTGGTACTTTTTGGGTGGTGGGCTGCAGAAGCAGTCTCATTTCCTCTCACCTACGTTGCAATAAGGTACCTATCCTCTCCTATGACATCTTTGGCACGCAGGGCTGTGCTGCCGTGTAGGACCTGTGCAGATGGTCGCACCGCCCTGCTCCGTTGTTTACAGTGTTCTGAATGCGTCCTGGGGACAGTTAGCCCGTTTTCCTGACTTCTTACTATTCATGCTACTGCTGTCTATTTTCACGACACAGGACGGGCTTCCGTAGGCTTCAGAAGTCACTTCCATCACCATGTGGCTGCGTTGTCACAGCGGGCACTAGCTCTTGCTTTTTGTTACCCATGTTGGCAGTGTTGCAGTTAGCCTTGTGAGTGCGCAGCTGAGGGTTTATGATCCAAGTGGCTTTCTGCTGAGAACAGGGACCTAAAGGGAGAGCGACACGCTTCCATTAGTGCTGTGACAGTGAGAAGGGAGCGGAGCACAGCATCTTCTCTGCTGGGGCCTCTGGTGATGGATGAGGTTGCTCTGGACGGAGAAGGTGGAGGAGGGAATCCTGTGTAGATGCTCTGTCCTGGCCATAGGCCTGAAGTCAAGCTTAGAGGATAAGACAGCTCAGTGCAGCAGGACCTTTGAGCATCAGAGAGCAGAGATGGTCTCCAGGACGTGAGAAACAGGATGAGGTTCCTGAGTGAACAGCTGTGTGACAGTTACCATGTGGAGTGACTAAAATATATCACATGCATGCCTTTGTATGTTCACCTGTGTCCTTCTGGAGACAGGAATCCCAAGGTGAAGGTAGCAGCAGACGTGTGTGTGGTGAGTCCGAGTGCGGTCCTGTCTAGAGAGGCGAGAGCAGTGTCTGCATGGTGGAGAGGGCCTGGCTGGATCACTGCTGTCCTCTCGGGACAGAGCTGCTCGGAAGGCCCATTCTGAGTACCTCACACCAGGTCTCAGCCCTGTTGGACAGTTCAGGGCAGTGTGTGTGTTCAGACCATAATAGTCATCCAGAAAATTTAAACTAATTGGGAGAGCAGGGGCATGGGCCTGGGTCAGTGTGGCACGGGCTCTGCCAAGGATTGAGTGTCCAGTGCTTATAAGGTGAGGGTCTGGATAGTTTATATTATTAGTTTCTTTTATATGAAGATAAAGTTATCAATTACAAATAATTCTTTAAAAGCCATGCTGCTGTGCCATTGGCTCAAAGCAGTTGGAGCCCTCGGTCCACTTCAAACTCAGGAGACTCGATGCTGGGAGAGTTGGAAGAGGCAGTAACGCTCTCAGCCCCTGCCTCACAGGCGTGAAGGACAAGGACCGCTTAGGCGTCATACACAGTGCAGGGCAGAAAAGGACGTCTTCCATCACAGGGTCCTCACCCATCTGTCTCTCAAGTAGATAAACCAGGAAAAGAGAAAGAAGAAGTAGACCAAATAAATGAAATGAAAATTAAAAGATGTTGCTGGCATGGGGAAAGGTGCTCCAGGTAGTTATGAGTACAAATCACAGACCGTCATTGCCTTGTGAGAACAGACCCTTAGGGTCTGTTTGGGGCTGTCCCTGGAATCCTGGCATAAGAACACGGCAGAAGGCCAGACCAGAGATGAGAGGTACTTGCTCCAGGCTTTCTAGCATATTTATCTCACAGTGCTTACAGCTGAAGGACCTTCGGGAGCCTGCCCAATAGTGGGGCCCTGGATCATGTACTCTGAGCCAGAGTTGGTACCCGTCCGTGATCGTTTTTATGTATGAGTTCCTGCACATGTGTACACGTCTGTGTGTGTGTGCACGTGCATGTGTGCGCATGTTTGTATGTATACTGAATCCTGAGCTTCATGCATGCTAGAAGTGTACTCTACCAACAAGCTACATCATCAGCCCTAATGCTGATTCTTAAATAAACATAAGCCTTTGCCTTTGGTCTTGTCCTCCCCAGATATCAAAGAACACTGTTAATCAGTTTCCTGAGGACCTCGTTGGACTGAGATCCTGGCTGTTCCCCAGGTCTGTCCCTTCTGTGGGGTGCCTGGCTCTCCCCCAAGATGGACATGGTGTAAATGTGGCTCCCAACAGGGTCTTCTTAGCAACTGCCTCTCTGCCTGCCCATCATTCTCCTGCTTCAAACCTCTCAGGCCACAGTGTTAACCAAAGACTCGATATCTCATTTCCTGAGCCTCAAGTGCTCCCTGTTTCCTCATTAGTGAGGACCCAGTGCGTGAAAGAAACTAATGTGTTTGATTTTTATTATATATCAAATTAAGGCTTTTTTGTTTAATCCCTATAATTCTGGTTTTAAATGTCTGTTATTCTCATGAGTTAAAACAGCTGGACACAAGAAGTTAACTACTGAGTTCTTGTTAGCCAGTGTCAAAGCTGGGATTTGAACCCAAGACTCTCTGGACTTGTAAGTCCTGGTTTTCACCACCACTCTGCCTCAGTAATTTCATCCTCGCACTTGGGTACATGCCATTCCTAGTGAGCAGAGCCCAGAGGATCTGCCACCCATCTCTCCTGTCAGGGGTAGTGGTTGTAAGGTCACTCCTCTCCTGAGGGCTGGCTGTAAGGTCACCTGGCTAAAACCGGCCCCAGCCAGACTGGGGCTCCTTTATGACTCCTGCTCTTGCAGCTTCACCGCAGTTTGTCACCAGCGCCCCCAGGGGGCTGCTGGAGGCACTTCATGTAAGAGGTGCCGCAGTCCAGCAGTGGATTTTAATGTGTGTGCTAGTACGGAGCAGTGGATTCTGTGAGTGCGTGGGGAAGCAGTTATTTAAAACGTCTCTTCCTTTTATGGGCCACTCTTTCTTTTTCTTTCTCACTCCCATGCCAATTGTTAGCTTTGATGCTTATTGGAAGGCACCTCCCTTTATTTGGTTTGGTGCCTATTCCTCCTTCCAAGGTAAGCCACTGGGGCTAACCTTACTGGCCAGCTGCTGCTGACCAAAGTTGGAATTGAGCACAGAGTGAGTATTGTGGCCTCTGCCAGCTGGGTTCTGCTGGGTGGTTCCATTGTGTGGCAAAGCCCTCCTCGGGCCATTGGCTGCTCCTGGTGGCCAGCGTGGTGGGGCTGCCCCAGCGTGGTGAGTTCTCCTGACCAGCCAAGGGAACACCAGTTGGTCTATTAGAAACAGCCCACGTTAGTGTGTCTCTTTGAGAGTTAGGAGCGTGCCATTCTTCCCCTTGGGTGAGGATGACACTCTACTTCTCAGCGGTAGAGAGGCACATAACTGCCCAGGAAGCACTGTGGAATGGGAGTTGTGAGGTCTGGTTGGCCTGTATGTATTAATTGCATAAAACCCTATCATTTACAAGGTACTTCCCGCATGGTCTAATGCGTCTTTACTAATAACCAGGGTCGGTCAAAACAGCCATCCGTCGGGATGCACGAGCATGTGATTGATTAGGGACCAGGTGTTAATGTGCAGCTGCCCAGTGTTGCAACTTCACTTGAAGCTGAGCACACTGGGTGCCCGCCCCTGCCTGCTTCCCCAGAGCCAGCTGATAGTCTCCCTAGAGCTCACAGGCCTCTCAGTGTGGGCTGAGCAAGGCTGCCCCTCACAGTGCTGTGATAGAGCTTTCCCTGAGGACTCGTTTTGTAAGGGACCACAAGATGGCACAGGAACGTGAGACTGGGCACAGCATCTATCTTCAAGGCAGTCGCCCTCCTTTTCTCTTCCCCTCTGGTGTGGAAAGCTCTTAAACAGTTAGACCATTCTCTGAACTGTGGCTTTCCTCGCTCACTCCCCCACACTTGGCATCCGGTCCCTTTGTCCAGGCTTACCTGTCCTTACAGGGGCCACATCTTCCTTTCTTTCTTTTCTTTGCTATGACAAGCCTTTACACCTGTCCTTGTCTGTGACTGGTTTTGCTTTTGTGTTTTGTGGATGAGATGTGTGTATACCACTGGTGCATATGTCAGAGGGCGTCTTGCGGAGTGAGCTCCATTCTTTCAACACATGGGTCCTCGGGATCAAACTCAAGCTGTCCAGCTTGGTCACCGATCTCTTCGGCCACCTCTCCCACCCCCATTCCTCTCCCTTTGCCTCTGGTTTTTGACTTGTGGTGCATCTTCAAGGGCTTGTTGCTGAAAAGCAAAGAGGGATGATATAGGAATAGAGACGTGACAGACAGAAAATCTGGGATCAGGTAGGCTGTGCTTGCCCTGATAGAGGACACCTACTACACAGCCTAGAAACACGGTGCTTTTATTACATACAGCAGTCCTTAGCTAGTCTCAGTGAGAGGTCTCAGTTGGGAGCAGTTTCAGGATGCAGTCATATTGAAGGAGGAAGATGTGGTTGCTAGATTTTGCACACACTGTCGATATCCACACAGGGACCAGAGAGGCTATTGTCAAATCATGGGCCTGACCTGGGAAGGCGTTGCCAGTTCCCATGGGTCTGATGCATTGGGTTCATGACATATGCTTATGCCAACAATGTGTAGTCACTCAGGCAGGACCTCTTCGTCTCCTTACACGTTCATTTCAGGATCCCTTTGCTCCCCGCAGGCTTATTCCTCATCACCTGTTTTCTCTACCTCTGTCCCGGTTTAAGGTTTACTTCTCAGAAAGGGCCCTGCTCTTCCCGCTGAGCATCGATCCCTCTACCTGTAGTGTGCACCTGAGAGCCACAAGCAAGGCATGGGCTGTGTGAGGAGGACAGCAGACACTCATCACTCTTCAGCTCCAGTAGTCTACATGTGTGCACACGCCATTGTGCGGGTGCAGAGGGAGCCTCCTTTTCCCTCTGTACACAGCGTCCCAAGAGTGAGCAGGGGAAGGAGACCTGGAAGAATGAGTCCCGTCTCTGTGGTTGTCTGCCTTTCCTGCTCACGCAGTATGCAACTCAACTAAGCAGAACTTGTATGCCTTTGTATTGTGTTTCCAGGGTTTCCAGGCTAAAGATGACCATTCTTTATTATTACCTGGTACTTTAGTTTCAAGTTTAGTATTCCATCATATTTATAGACAGAATTATTTAAGTATTTGCCCAGTAGTGTAAAATTGTTATGTTTCTGTGAGTCAAGTCTCTTGCTTCTTTTTCCAAACCACACCACTTCTCCTTATTCTAGATTATTCTCCATGTATGTTTCCAGAATGGGGTTAGCATGTCACAGAGTGTAGACCCTTGTTCTGTAACATGAGGGCCAGCTTGTTGGGGTTTCTGTCCCACCCGGTACCCCACAGCAGGCAAGTCCCAAAGAAAATCTCACAGAGTCTACATTAGGTTATAAACTGATTGACCCATTAGGTCAGGCTACTTATTAGCTCTTATAACTTATGTTACCCTATTATCCTTATCTACATTAGCCACATGGCTCAGTACCTTTCTCAGCTGGGCAAGTTACATGCTGCCTCTTCGGTGGTCTGCGCAGGAATGGCAGAGGGAGCTTCCTGCTTCCCAAAATATTCCTGTTCTCATCGCCCCGCCTCTACTTCCTGTCTGGTTGACCCACCTATACTTCCTGCCTGGCCCCAATCAGCATTTTATTAAAATACATGATTGACAGAATAAAGACAATTCTCCCGCACCATCTGTAACATGACAACTGGCTTGTTGGGGTTTCTGTCCTGCTCTGTACCCCACAGCCAGAAAATCCCAAAGAAAATCACACACAGTCTACATTAGGTTATAAACTGATTGGCCCATTAGCTCAGTCTTCTTATTAACTAATTCTTACATCTTACTAATGCGGGAGAATTATCTGTATTCTGTCAATCATGTATTTTAATAAAACGCTGATTGGCCAGGCAGGAAGTATAGGCGGGTCAACCAGACAGGAAGCAGAGGTGGGGCAATGAGAATAGAAGGCTAGGAAGGAGGAAGCTCCCTCTGCCATTCCTGCCCAGACCACCGAAGAGGCAACATGTGAGCTGCCACGCTGAGAAAGGTCCTGAGCCGTGTGGCTAACATAGATAATGATAATGGATTAATATAAGTTACAAGGACTAATAAGAAGCCTGACCTAATGGGCCAATCAGTTTATAATCTTATGGAGTCTTGTGTGTGATTTTCCTTGGGAGTTGCTGGTTGTGGGGTACCAGGAGGGACAGAAACCCCAACAAGCCAGCCCTTCATACTATATCTTACGGTAACCCATAATTCTTATCTGTGTTAGCCATGTGGCTTGATACCTTTTTCAGCTGTCAGCTCACATGTTGCTTCTTCGATGATCTGGGCAGGAATGGCGGAGGGAGCTTCCTGCTTCCCAGAATATTCCTGTTCTCATCACCCCGCCTCTACTTCCTTTCTGGTTGACCCACCTATACTTCCTGCCTGGCCAATCAGCGTTTTATTAAAATACATGATTGACAGAATACAATTCTCCTGCACCATTGTTCTGGATTATTCTCAACACACATTTCCAGAATGGGACTGGCATGTCAGAGAGTGTAGATCTTGACTTTGTTACTCCTAAGCTGGAAGGTTGAATTGCCCCATGTCCACATACAAATGTGTTGTGTCAGCACACTCTGGCCTTCTTGTCAAAGAGTCTGTCCCATCGCAGACTGTGATAGACTCTATTCTGTGGGCCATGTATCAGCTGAGGTTTTGTGGGCTACAGTGATAAATCACTGTGAGAAAGGCCTGCCTCCCTACCAGTAGGCCTCTGTACTTAGTGGAGTACACCTGATGCTGAAGCCACAGACAAGGAGCACAGGAGAGGAAACGTTATCAGCCTTCCACCTGCTAGAGGGGGACAAGATAAATGTGTGTCACGCCTGCTGCACAACAGAGTCTATATTTAAGTTTAACTGGAAACTCGTCTGACCTCATCAGGGATTGACTGCTTGTCACAACACTTTCTCACCTCCCAGCCAAGGGCTTCTGCTGCTGGTGGAAGTGAGCACACAGGCAGCCAGTGGAGAGCCCAGACTCATGTCCTTCACCTGCTTAGCCACGACTGCAGGTCTGCTTTGCTGAAGGAAGCTTGCTCTCTGATAAAAGCTTCCTTTGCCTCTGGCTGGACATCCCTACAATATCCTGAACTGGCTATGTTATAATCGTGCCCATCTGCTTCTCTTAAGGCAGTGTACTAAAGGTCGTAAAGCAACCAAATGTCTGGCACCCACCAACTGCATAGTTGATGAATGGTCCATTTAGAAGATGTTAAATCTGTGTTAGAAATGTTAGTGTTCAGATGTGTTCTGAGCACTTAGTTTGCCTTAAGTGGGGAGAGCCTAGGTACTAAAAGGAATGGGCAAGAAAGCCATATGTATAAAGTCAGAGGTGGGTTCTCACCTGGGCCTGTCATTTAGCCATTTGCCGGGTTCTTTAGGCCCCTTCTGAACATCTACTTTCTCTGCTAGAAGGCCAGAATAACAATGGCAAATATAAACTGCCAGCTGTAGAAGGCAGGCAGTCCAGCAATCCAGCTTCTGCACTCTGACCTGAAGGCACGTCAGAACCATTGCAGTGGACACGCTAGGATAGATGCCTTCATGGTAGACAACTTAGGCATAGATGTTTTAGGATGTGGGTGCCTTAGAGATAGAAAACTGAGGGCTGACATCTTTGGTTGCCATGAGCTGGAAGGGAGGTGCTAACAGAGGTAGCAAGGGAACAAGGGAGAGGAGCAGGGGTATCTGTGCAGGACAGAGGACCGACTGGATAGAAAGGAGACAGATGTGACCCATAGGAAAACGGTGGTTTATAAAGGTAAAGGGGAAACCCCGTGCTAGGATGAAGTGTTTTATTGGGCATGTTAGTTAGGTGAGCCAAAGGAGGCTTTTGATTTACTGAACGTGATAGCCTCAGGTGGAGGAAATGTCCCAATAAGGGATTGGACCTTGGTGGCTAGCTTTGGGAATGTAACTTGATGGTTTTTCCCGCAAGGCAGAGGGGATGGCCGAGAAGGGTAAGGCCTACCAGAGCCATGCTCTCCACACTCGAGCCGGCCAGAGTTCCTTCCCTTATTAGTGAAAGGATTCAATTTTCTTTTAGTTCTCCTGGTTCTACAGCAGAGACAGCTCCTGAGATAACAGGTTCCTTTCTTACATGTGACTAATCCTGGCTCTAGGCCTAGAAGCTGCCAATGGGAAGCCATTCTGTACAGTCAGAAGTGAATCCTGAAGTTTGTAAGTTAGCATCAAAGGGAAAGAGTAAGAGCAGCTTAGAGTTCTTACTTGGGGTTCGTTGGAGTCAGGGTCTTACTCTGTGCGCAGATTGGCCTTCACCCACTGTAACCTAGACTGGCACTGAACTGGCAACAGTTCTTGTGCCCCAGCCTTCTGAGAGCTTGTGTTACATGAGCAATCCACCCTGCCCAACGGGCTGGCATTATCTATTCATTTGTGTACTTAATGTATAGTGGTCTCTTGTCTACAAGTACGTCCAGTGCACCAGTTGTGTGCCTGGTGTCCCTGGATTCCTGGGACTTGCAGTTATAGATGGTTGGGAGCTGCCATGTGGGTGCTAAGAGTCAAACCTGGGGCCTCTGGGAGAGCAGCAGGTTCTCGCTAGGCTTTCCCTTCTAGTCTGTCATTGTGAGGTCCAGAGACACAGCTCTACTGTGCCATCCTCAGCAGCCTGAAGAGCGCTCATGGGTGAGGAGGAGACCATGCCTAAGAGTGACTTTGAGCTTCTCAGAGAGTAAGACGTACCCAAGTGTGGCAGTGCTGCGGGCTCTTGAGGGAGACTTGGACAACTGTCTCAGCATTAGCCACATCTACCACTTAGCTCTCTGAGGTTGCTAAGGAACCTTTTGTGTCTATTCTCTTTTATTTGATATGTGAGGCAGTTCTGGTAATGCCTTGGGTGGAATTCTAACCTAACACGTGAAATCAAGAGCCACTAGGGTTGCACAAGGTGCTTAGTGCTGTTCTTTCCTCATAAGTGGGGTTTCTAGTCTTAGCAAATGTCAGGTTTGCAGCTCGTGCAGGGACCGGCCTCGGCAGCTGGCAGTGGTGCTGGAACTTTTCTGCTCTGTTGGTGAGTGGCTTCAACTGGATGTAAAGTGAGGAGCCCTCCCCCCATTATCCTGTTTTTCCATTTGCCTCATTTTTGTAACAGCATTTCTGTGAGTGGAATAGAGGGAAGGGTTTTATAGACAGAGGAGAGCTACAGCAGCAGAAACAAAGACCAAAAATGAATCCCAGTTCCTTGTGAGGTAGAAATAGAAAAGGGATTGGTTAGCCTCGGGTCACTTCTGGTGTAAGGATTAAAGCGGGCTGGAACCTGATTGCTGGTGGCAGGCTGCAGCTGGCCTGCTGGGGGAAGTGATGTCTCCTCTGGCCATTCCTGGAAGGTGGGATAAACAACCCAGTTTCTGGCTGCTGTGTAGGTGCTGCTGTGGATGGCTCCGTTTGGATCTTGGTCTGATTTGTGTCACCATTCGTCCAAAGCAGAGGCTCGTGGTGGGGGAGCTGCCACAGAGAAGTCCGCTCAGCTGGTGTTATCTGGCTTCACAGTTTGGGCTTCAACAGACATTTTACTTCTGTTTGTGTTTATTTTTCTTTTGAAGACAACACACCTCACAGAAGTTCGTGTCTTTCAACACCTCAGGCTTCACCTTTGCCCTTTTAACTCCAGTATCATTCACAACTGGCTTCCATATACTCCTTGAAGCTGAGCTGAGAACATTTCTGCCCGCACATTTAAATGGCGGTTTGGCTGGGTATAAAATTCTGGTTCTAAGTTACTTTACTTCAGTAAGTTAAACATAGGCTTCCATGCTCCTCCTGCCTCTTGCTTATTCTGCTTTTCTCTTTGAAGGTGGTCAGTTTCTGAAAACCTCCCTGTTTGTTGTGTTTTCAGTGTTCTCTCTATTGTTTTTTTTGGTTTGGCTTGGTTTGGTTTCGTTGTTGAAATTCACCTTGCTGTGCTGCCCAGGCTGGCTTTGAGCTCCTGAGCAGCAGCTGGAACGTCATGTGCCTGCTGCTGTGGCCCGCTGTCCTCAGGACCCTTCACCCTGGTGCCCTCCATCACCAGAGTAGATGCTGCCTCTTAGCCCATGGTGAGAGGAAAACTCACAGGACAGGGAGGCAGCCTCCAAATAGAGAACACGGAGCAACTTCAACTACTTGCCTATTTTATTTCATTTAATATTTGAGACAGGCTTTCACTCTGTAGCCCAGGCTGGCCTTGAACTTGAAATGATCCTCCTGCCTCAGCCTCCTAAGTCTTTGGTTTACAAACATGAGTCACCACACCCAGTCAGTTTTATGGATTATTTGAGTCTTTTTTTTTTTTTAAGGTAGTCTTTCTATGTAGTCCTGTCTGTCTTAGAATTTGGTATGTAGATTGGACTGGCCTCAAACTCACAGAGATCTGCCTGCCTCTGACTCCTAGGTCCTGAGATTAAAGGTGTGAGCCACCATCTCCAGCATTGAGTCATTTTGTTTCTTCAGTTTGTCCTTGGCCATCTTATCCAGGAACACCCTCATGAGACGCAGATAGTATGAAAGGTGAGACCAGTGCTGGTCTGGTGCGGAGAGCCGATGGTGTTGGCGGTGAGACCAGTGCTGGTCTGGTGCGGAGAGCCGATGGTGTTGGCAAGGGCGCTGATGTTTTCCCTGTCTGACTTTATGTTGCCCGTGTTGGAAGTGCAAAGCGCAACTTCTGCTCCCTGCCTGTGAGCAGCGCCAGCCCAGCTGTGTGGGAGTAGGCAGTAGGATTGGGCTGAGCTCCCCAGAAGCTTGTTTGTGGGACTGACCTCTTTGGCTGTGTTCCTAGTTCCAGAGCGCCACTCTTGATCCTGAATACAGTTTGTGACTCAGGCAGGATCCCTCTGGGCGTTCATAGAAAGCCCCGGGACTTCTCGAGGCCTCGAATTGGTGAAGCATGGCCTTACTCTGCCTTCTTGGGGCAAGAGACGCTGCTCACCCCAATTAATACGTCCAGCCTCATGTTGCCACAGGGATCCTTGCAGTCACATCCTGTCAGGAGTTCGTGAGTCAGCCAGTGCTAGAGAAAGCTTTGGCTTCCTCCAGTCTCAAGTTATTCCTTGCAATTTCCTGGCAGCCTTCAGTGCTGATCTCTGATCCTCACCCGAGGGAGACGGCCCCCGCTGTCCCCATATGTTGTGTGAATGTGCAGCCCAACAGGTGACTCATCCTTTGCCAAGGTTACAACACTTTCAGTTTCTCCTCTGTTTGTTCTTTGAAATTACCAAGTGGTTGTTTTTAATATTTTATCTGGAATTTATTATTGCTTTTGACAAAAGAATTAGTCGGATACAAATGATCCTGTCATTACTGGGCTCCAGACATCCCAGTCAATAAATCCATTATGGATGAGAAGACAAAACAATGAGGAGTGCAGCTCACTAGGACTCAGACCCCAAAATGTGTCTCCTGTTGGTCATGCTCACCCAGAGACGCTGTTGGAGCTGTGTGCATCTGTGCTGACTCTAAGGATATAAGGCGTCTATAGAGGGGGCTGAGCAGAGCTCTTAAGGTCGGCAGAAGGATGTAGCTACTCAGGGCCCAGCCACCAGCTTCACTAGATTCAGCATTCTAGCTCTGTATACTCAAAGGGGCTGTCCTTGTTGTCAGAGAAGTGTGACCCCAGGTTTATTTGTTTTACTCTTTGATTCATAGAACACTGGCTGCAACAGCTCTACCAAAACACAAACTTTCTCCCACTGCTTGAGTTGAGCCTTGTTTCTTGAGGCAGAGAGCATAGCTGGGCAGTTGTGTTCCGTGTCCTGGGCAGGAGTCATTTACTTGGCACATACTGTCTGTATGTTATCTTGTTGTCTTTCTGCTTCTGTATCTTTCTATTCCTCAGTCCTCCCACCCATAAAGGGTTTTTTTCCTTGTCTCCCAGTTGTGGCCTGATCTTTGTACTGAGCACATTGTCTATTGGTGATGTGTATACATATATTTTACAAATGACCTTGGGAGCCCGTGCAAGGTGCAGACATCATAAATGGAAAATATGCACAAACTACAGACTGTCTTAACTCCTGGATGAGAGAGACGTAGAGAGATCATACTTTCTACCGTGGTGGCGGACTGCCTAGGAGCTGCCACTCGCTGTGGCCTGTAGCACAAGCGTGTGGGCTGTTGTCAATGTGTCAGAGTTGGAAGCAAGTCCGCAGAATGCACTGAAAATTGTAAGTGGAGTCAGCCTAGATTGGAGCCGTCTCGTGTGCTGTGTTCCTGCTGCAGCTTTCGAAGGAGGCTACTGCTCTTAGTCTTAAACATGGACAGTTCAGGCGTTTTACATTTCTCCCACTAAAAACACTCAGCTGCCTTTTTCTTCAGTGCTGTCATTGATCCTGTTCTGCTGTGTGCCAATAGCTCTAACAGGAGGGAATAAAGATGCCTTCTTGCCTTCTGTCAGCACACACAAATTAGATAAAGCCCTGCCACTTCCATTCTTGCTTTTTGAGGGTGGATTCGTCCCCAGATGAGAAGTCTCTCAGCTCTGGCTCCTTTGGCTTTTTGATGATTAAAATGGTATAATTGAATCCGTGTTCCTTTGTCTTCTTTAAGTGGCGTTTGTGTGCCTTGAAGCCATGCATCCACTCCCCAGCACTACTCCCTGCCCCTCACTTTTTTAAGAAGGAAGAAAGGTAGGGTGGGGGAGCCCAGCCCACTCCAGCAGTTCTTAGCTGAAGCCTTGCTCTGAGTCTCAGCTCCTCGCTACTCTCCAGGGACAGGGCTCTATTGACTGCATGCAGCCCCTTTCTCCTGCTGCTGGCTCCAGATGCTGTTCTGTAGTCTTACAGCCTTGGCAGACTGGCAGTGAGGCTTGCTTCTTTTGACAGGGTTTCTCTGTAGCTCTGGTTGTCCTGTAACTCGCTCTGTAAACCAGGCTGACCTCAAACTCACAGAGATCCACCTGCCTCTGCTTCCTGAGTGTTAGGATTTAAGGTGTGAGCCATCAGAGCCAGCTGAGGCTTGCTTCTTAAACCTAAAAGATGCCAGATCTGTATTTGTTTAAATGTGTATTTTTACCGCTGGCTGGTTCTCATATTCAGGGTTCCATTCATGCCTCTCATGTCCTCTCCTTTCTCTGCAGGTTTTGCATGCAGAAGTGTGTTAGTCTGGTGCCTGGAGTCACACTGGATTTGATAGAAAAGTAAGTAAGATTTGAGCCCTGGTGGCTTCCTGGGTGTGCATGTCTTCTTCCTGCTCGTGTCCTCAGAAGTCCTCACATCAGTGTGGGGTTCTCCCCTTTCATGTGGATCTGTCCTTTGTTCTCTGACTGAGGCTCTGCTCATGATGGTTACACAAGGGCTTGGTGTTATAGGTACTAGCATGGGGCCATATTAAAAGAGAAATGATAAGAAGCTCCCTTCCTGTGAATGTTTAAAATACTGCAGACTGTGATGATCCAGAACACAGGGCTGCCCACACGGTCTGTCTGAAACAGCCAGACTCTAGTTCCACCCTGACCTCATTGCCTTTAACTTTAGGTTGGTCTTCGGTGTGCTGTCTTACTCCAGCCAAGTTACTGTCACGGACAAACCCATTCCAGAAACAGCCAGGGTGTTCACAATGTGAGAACCTGTATTCTCTCTTGCTCCAAGCCTGCTAAGGTCACTGAGAAATAGTCTCTCCTGTTCTGATCTCTCTGCTTCTGAAACAGTAGTATCTCATGCCTCTAAACTTGGCCTGCATTTGACTCCTCTCCACTCATCCTGACTTTTGTCAGAAGTATGAAAAACTTGGGGAGGTTTTCAGAACCCCATATTTTCCAAAATTACTAGGTGATTGTTTTCCAAGTTGGGATACACAGGATTGTATATAAAAATATCCAAGGCCTGAATTTATTAAGGTGGGTGAGAAAAGCAAGTGTCCTCTGTGAGTCTCCCTAGGAAAGTGCTTTTCGTGTAGGTGAGGGAACCCACTCCAGACCCTGTGCCCAGGGCAGAGCTGCATGCACGCCGCTGGCACCCACCTCCCATGCCACAGTAAGTGAAAACTGCAGTCGGCACTGGGCACAAAGGCATGAAGAAGCATGAGACTTGGGATTGAGGGTGTGGATTGAGACACAATCTGTAACATGAGGGGGCCGGCTTGTTGGGGTATCTGTTCCCGCCCGCTACCCCACAACCGGCAAGTCCCAGAGAAAATCAATCACACAGAGAACTCTATAAGTTATAAAGCTGATTGACCCTTAGCTCACGCTTCTTGTTAACTCTTATAGCTTATATTAACCCATTATTCTCATCTATGTTAGCCATATAGTTTGGTACCTCTTTCAGCTGTCAGCTCACATGTTGTTGCCTCTTCGGTGATCTGTGCAGGAGTGGTGGAGGGAGCTTCTGCTTCCAGAATACTCTCAGTCTCTTTGCTCCACCTCTATTTCCTGTCTGGCTTTCCCGCCTATACTGCCTGCCTGGCCAATCAGCGTTTTATTAAAATATGATTGACAGAATACAGATAATTCTCCCGCACCAACAATCAGTGAACACAAGGCCCTGGGCTTGATTCCCCAGCATTGCCCAGTAAAGAAGAAAAACAACTACTTCAGCTGAACGGCAAAGTTGTAAGCAGAGACTGCTCACTCGTCTCCCAGCCACCCAAACCCGAATAACCACACAGAAACTGTAATAATTACAACACTGTTTGGTCAATGGCTCAAGCATATTCCTGACTAACTCTTACATCTTAAATTGACCCATTTCTATTAATCTGTGTATCGCCACGAGTCTGTGGCTTATGTGTAAGGTTCCAGCATCTCTATCCTTTGGCAACTACATGACGTCTCTTTGACTCCACCTACTCTCTCTCCATATATATATCTCTTCCAGTCTGGCTATATTCTGCCCTGCCATGGGCCAAAGCAGCTTTTTTACTAACCAATGGTAATAAAACATATTCAGAGCATGCAGAGAGAATCCCACATACAAGGGTAACTTGAAACAGGAGAAGGAGCAACAACACCATGGAATTCTGACTTTTTCCATATATAAAAATTACAGAATATACATTTTTTAATTGCAAAAATACAGCATGTAAAATACATCTATACCTCACTAATAGTCATCAAATTACAACGAAGACCACTACATGCAATTTGAGGCTAGTGTTTCCTCTTGGGTTTTGAATTGCCATCTAAGCTTAAGGGTACATTAATTCCCAGTGAATGACATGGAAAAGTCAGCAGGGGCTGCCAGCAGGGCACATGCAAGGTTCAGAAATCCCTTGCCAAGCAAGGCGGAGTCTTAACAGAGCAGTTTGGAAACCAAAGCATGATCCACAGCAGAGTGGGGCTCTTGGTAGACAGTGGGTCTGGGTGGGTGATGCTTTGTTTAGGAGCTAAGCAAGCTGCCCATAGCTAGACACGGGTCAGTTGGCCTGGTTCAGGCACAGTAGAAAGAGGTAGAGCCTCTGGTGTCACCTGTGCCTTCTCAGTTATGGTATGACAAACTGCTGGCTTCCTTACCAGGTTCATGTGTAAGAGTATGACCTAGGACCACATTTGCTGATTTTCTTAGCACTCTAAGTGGTGATGGAACCCACAAATGGATGGTGACCCATGTGCACACTCCCCTTTCTTTCTGTGTGTTCTTACTGCTCACAAATGTTAAATACCTGTCATCAGGGACCACAGTGATGCTGCTGCTGAGACCAAGGAGCGGGGCAGCAGACAAGGGCTGGGCAATGCTGGCTCATGTGATTTTCACAAAGTTCATTTGTCCCTTTCTCGGACTGTGGAAGACAGGTTAATCTCTCCCCAGAAAGTCTTCATGGTGTGTTCCCGCTCTTGGCTCAGGTTGTTTCTGGGGCCTCAGAGTCATGCTAGAGCTCTTGCCAGGGCTCATATACAGGAAGGATGGTGTGACCCCGCGGACTTCAGTGACCTGTGACACAGCCACTGTACTCCTAGGGCTTCACTCTTGAAAAGTGAAACCCGAGGCTGGAGCGATGGCTCAGTGGTAAGAGCACTTGCTGCTCCTGCAGAGGAGCCAGGTTTGTTTCCCAGCATTCATAAGGCAGCTCACAACTGCCTATAACTCCAGTTCCAGGGGATCAGATGCCTTATTTTGACCTGCTTGCATGTGGTGCACATACAAACAAGCAGGCACACACATATGCACATAAAATAAAATAAATATTTTTTGAAAAAGAAAGGAAAAAATGAACTTACAGAATAATCCACATGGCGTTACATGAGGACAGAAAATGCTGTCAGCAGGAAAAGAGAAGATGTAACACACACAGCACAGGTGGTTGCAGAAGCCATTCTCCAAGAGTGGCATTCTGTAAAACAGACCTGTGGGGTGGGAGGAAATAAATAGGTCAGGACTGTGGACAAGACTCGAGGAACTAATAAGGAAGTGTCCTGCCTGTGGCCCCATAGATACCTTCGTATGTTAAAGCCATAGACTTCACACCAAAGGAAGTCAGTGTGGTATGTAACACACACACAGACACACACACACACACACACACACACACACACACACAATGGAGTTTACCTAAACGTGGAGTCAGGTAGCAGTGTTCTAGGAGGGTACTGGCCAGAATTTCTGGGGCCATAGCAGGGTTGGCAACCACTGTGGACAAAATGACCAGACAAGAAACAGCACCCGGGGAAGATCAGGGGCTGGGAGAAGTGGGTTCTTCTGCTTCGTGGGCAAGACATTTCTCATTCACTATTAGAACTGGCCAGTGAGGACTGGCAAGCAACGGTGGGCACCTTCCGCCCAGGCAGAAAAGACCAGCGCTTCTGCCAGACATCTCTTTCCCAGGTGGAACCTCACAGCCTCCGCTACTGGTTTTCCTTGTCCTTCCCACCGGCCCTCGCACTTCTGCTTTTCCCAACCAGCGGGATCAGCTCTTTGGCATGGGGAGGTGAACTCGGAGGACCTTCTGTCCTCCCCCTCCTGTGACAGATACCAAAGACTAGGTGTGGTGTTTTTGTTTATTTGTTTTTTATGTGGAGTTCTTGCATGTATGTATATGTGCCATGTGAGGGCCTGGGGCTGGCAGATTCCAGAAGACGGTGTCAGGCCCCTGGACCTGGAGGAGTTACAGGCAGCTGTTATGCTGCTGTGTGGTGCTGTGAGCAAACCCTGGGTCCTCTGTAGAAGCAGCAAGTGCTTTAACTCTGAGCCATCTCTCCAGCACTGGGGGTTTTGGTTGGTGTTTTTTTTTTGTATGTTTTTTTTTGTTGTTGTTTTTCGACACAGGGTTTCTCAGTGTAGCTTTGGAGTCTGTCCTGGAACTCGCTCTATAGACCGACTGTGCTGATTAAAGGCATGCGTTACCACCACCTGGCCGTTTGTTTTTTGAGTTAAGGAAGATGTAGTTTGTTGTCACTAGGGTGGGCAGGTTTCTGAATGAGTCTGGGAGGAGTGGTGGCGAGAGAACGTGGGACTCCACCATGCAGTGCTGAGAGCTTGGGAATGCAGGTCTAGTTGTGAAGTTAAAAGCAGAAATGCTGGTTTCCGAGAAGACTGCGTGGAAGAGAACGTGTTGAGATTGATTTAACAAGTCTCAGTGTTGCAGTCGTCATTGTGCATGTGGCTAAGGTGTTGGCTTGGGTCTGAGTCACAAGGAGCAGTCTATTTCAGTGGGAACTGACCAAACCAACATTTGCCGTTCGAAACACCATATTGCTACACTCCCTTGTAGCTTGACAAGGGTTAAATTGAGTGTGAATGGGTGAATCATATCTTTATTTTTATGCCAGGACAAATTACAAACTTGAGAATTAAACCACCCTCAGAGAAACCTGATGCAGAGCCCCAGAACTCACCAGCTACAGCCACTAGATCGAGTTCTGAGATGATGTGTTGTCACCTTTGTTTGAGGGATGCTGCCATTTAAAAGAAAGCTTTAGGCTTTTTTCTATCATGTTATAGTACTGTGAGAAGGTTTGATTTGAGACACATTGAAACAAATTGCTCTGATTGGTCCTGCACAATCCTCATCTCGTCCTCTCTGTTATCTTGATGTCTCCTCAAAACTTTCCCAGTTCCTGTGCGGTGCCTGTACTTGAGTGGCACTCCGCCTCCTCCCAGTCCACCCTCCCTCCTTCCTGGTCCACGGTGTTCCGCAGCACGGCCAGTGAGGACTTGATGCCAGCCGTGCGCTTACACGCCTCTGAGTTCTCACGGAACTCAGGCTTTGACCTAGCTCTCCATAGTCACAGCCTTCTGACTGCCCTACCACCGCGAAGAGGCAGCAAAACAGAGCTGTCTGCAACCAGGCAGCAGGGTGTAGAGCAGAACCAGGCTTTTGTTTTTGTCCCTATGTGTTAATCCGTGTACAGGCTTACATCCTGTATTAGGCCATTTTGAAGTTTCTAACATATAGTACTATGGAGACTGGAGGCACAGCTTGGTGGTCAGGCACATACCTAGCATGGGCAAGGCCGTGGGCTCTACACCACTACAACACACACTCATACACACACACACTGCCACAGAGCAGAACATAGAAAGAAAAGAGGCTTTCTTAACTTCCATTCTGGAGATATGAGGTCATGGAGCCACATCTGCTGAGGTCTTGCTAGAAGAGTCCTAGGCTGTGCAGTGTATGAGTGTATGACATGATAAGATGGGACGAGTATGTGTATGGTGACTGTTTGTGTCTCCTCCCCCTGACCTCGTCTAATCCTAAACCACTCCAGCGGCCCCCGGGTCTGCACAGGGCTGAGGTCAATCCTTGAAACTTTGGAGGATGCACTCTCGGCATATCCAAGCCGTAGGCCATCCTTTCTTCAGGATGTGAAAGATGAGGGGAATGTGGCACAGAGTGGACGCACACGGAGACCATGAGGCCCTAGGACGCATTGTCAGTGGGAACTGCTCTCCTGCTGCTGTTGCTGCTGGACGCAGTGCTCTAAGAAGCCAGTGTCTTCATGGTTGTCCTGGAGGCCACAGCCCCTTGCTTTATCATGCATCTGCACACAAGCTGTACAGGCAGAACGTTGGGACCTGTTGTCTGAGGATGATTCTCCAGGAGTGTGCTTGTCACCAGCATGCCACTGGGCAGCATGCCCTGGCACAGGAGCCCAGGGACACTTTTCTGGAAGTGGGGCCCAGGAGCCAAGTTCCTTTATCCCAATGCTGAGAGCCCGAGCAGGCTCCACTGTGCTTCCCTGCTCCAGGGCCACAGGAAGGACAGTCTCTGCGGCCAGACTTGCACGCACCACAACACAGTGTCAGCTGAGCCAAGTTGGCTCCAGAGCCCCAGAACATTTATAAAGCCTTTTAATATTCTATTCCTTTAAAACTTTGTTGAAATGAAGTGATAATAGAATAGTTACTTGCTTCTCTGTTGCATGGTCAGCACTTAAATTGGTTCAGGTCTGTTTCAAAGTGCCCAGGACTCCCTGTCGCCTCAGAGCCCTCTCATCCCAGGTACGAGCAGCAGACGGGTTTGTGTGGTACATCCAGAGATGCGTGTTCACCCCAGCTGCCTTCCTGGCTCGCTCAAAACCCCAAAGAGCAAAAGCCCAGCCTCCCCACCCAGGCAGCATGAGTGTACTCTTAAAAAATGTATAAATAGCTGATGGTTTGAGAATCATGGAATATTTCAAAATATATAAATTTTTGAGTAGTTGAGAGATTTTAATAAAAACATTTGCACGATATTGACAAAGCTGTCAGGGGAGTTGCTGGGTGAGGTTTGTGTAATTGGCTGGGTGACATACATGGTCACGTGCCCCTGCTCACTGTGGCTAGTCTACTTTTGCAGAGAGTTGGAACTCTGGGTTTTCCAAATCTCATTTGCATTAAAGCTGCCAGAGAATCCATCATCATCTTGACTCGGGCCTGATGAGCTCCTGGTGGTTATGGTACAGTGTCTGCCCCTTTGCTTTCTCCAGGTACAGTGTGGCCTTCGTGCGGAGCTTGAAAGCCTCCCCGTGAGTTCTTAAGTGTACTGACCTTGGATCCAAATTAATTGATGGGCTAGATTGTTTCAGTTACAGTTATCAGAGCAAACAGCGGTGACTGTCTATTCAGTTCCTTGGTTCCCGTCTATTTTCTCCATAGCTGCTCATTATTCTGAACAAAATCCTGAGCTCTGCGGATTAGTGAGAGACTGGAGAGGAAAGCCCTGAGCGCCGGTGCTCCTAAGGAAACCCTAGTGAGTCCTCGAGAGGCAGGGTGCGAGGATCTGGAGTTATGGAGAGCTTACCGGGGATAAATAGATGCTAGCAAACTTGTAGTTGCACAGAAGCACAACATTAGTGGGGCTTTAGGTAGAGCTGCAATTGATTTTTCTGGCTTTTCAGGGATTCTAAACATTCATTTGTGTACAGTCTTATTCTTTCATTTGGCTCACCATGTGGGAAGCCTCTTCTGTTGATTACACCTGTGTCACACTGTGAGTGTGACTTTGGTTCTGGCCCACCTAGCCAGTATGACAAGTCTCTCTGCACAGATGGGCTGAGGACAACAGGCATTTGTTTCCTTCGTGATAAAAGATCCCCAAGGGGAATGGACATCCCTCCTGGCACACCTCTCCCCGCCTGCTGTAGGCAACTGAGTAGCATTTGCACACGTGTCCTTTGCCCATGTGTCCTGCCTGCCACTCATACTTCTTTCTCACACCCACCGCTGATGTTGTGCACAGGCCTCCCTCGGGGCCAGAGTGCTTCTGAATCAGAGCCTTGGCTGTCAGGGCAGCATTTCACTGAGCCTTCAGCTGTGGCCATGAGAATCGTAGCTCCCACTGCAGATGAGAGCCCCTGAAGTTCCACAGGACTTTGGTGCTCTTAAGAAGCTGACTGGCTTGTTTTTTCTCATATGCTGTTGGGGATGGAAGCCAGGACCTCATGTATACCAAGCAGGGATTACTCCATGGAACTGTACCCAGCACCAGGGTGTGGTTGTTGCCACCTGGTTTCCTTTCCATCTTCATGACATTGGGTATGACAGTACTTCTGCTGTCAGCCAGTTAGAAATCCACCCTGAGTTGTGTTGATACCTGTCTTTGCTGTCACTAAAAAAGGGACTGAGCTCCGCACTGTGGATTTGCTGGGTGGATATGGTGGAGACCAGGGTCAGTTTTCAGAGGTTGCCTTATTGCTATGCTCCAGATATGGCTCCTCAGGACACCAGGGTGGTTCCACTGTAGCCTTAGCAATTACCTGCAGATGCCACAAGCCGCATGTGGGTGTTTGTTACCTTTAGTATCTTAAAGCTAGGGAAGGTATCTGTTTTCCAATAAGCTGCTATGTCTGGAAGGAAGAGTGAACTTCCTTGAGCCCCCTCCACTGCTTCTAATTATCTGTGCTCACCTATTGCCTGATGAATATGCCTGTTGCTGCTGCAATGCATATTTATATTCCAACTCCTTTGAGAGAGTGGCAATAAGATCCATGCTTGCAAATTAAGGGACATTTTTCAGCTCTGAAACAAAGTAATGAAACGCTTAAACAGTGCTGGAAATATTAGGGTTCTCGGAAAGCTCCAGGGATCCTACAGATGCTGAACCTGCTCCAAGAGGCAGTTAGTTGGTATTCTGATCACTAGAGGCACAAAGTGTACAAAAAATTATTCATGATTAACATCGATTGTGTAAACACGTACTCGAAAGAGCTAACGGGCATGTCTGGAGCAGCACAGCTGCCGCTGGTGCTCCTGCTGCTTCAGAGGCTGCAGGACCATTTACCTCCAGGTGCCCACCGCCTTAGCCTCGGCTTGATTCTGGATTTGAAACTATGTGGCCTTCATCACATTCTAAAAGTGCCCAGTCCTGTGTGGAGGGCCTTATATATTATCACCTTCCCTTTTCTTGTTGGAGGTTTTTTTGTTGTTGTGTTGTTTGTTTGTTCGAGTAGCCCTGGTTGTCCTGGAACTCACTCTGTAGACCAGGGTGGCCTTGAACTCAGATCTGCCTTCCTCTGTCTCCTTAGTGCTGGAATTAAAGGTGTGCACCACCACCACCTTCCTAAAGGGCCCTTTGAGGGCAAATTTTGTCATCCACCTTTTAAGAGCCAAGAAAATGGAAATGGCAGAGTGGGTGTGCCTGGCAGTCTGTTGCAGTGGGCATCTAAGCCGTGCCATACCCTTCCCTCAGCATCCTCACTTAGGACGATATGTGGGCTTCCCTGTCACAGGCCTGGGGACCATCACTGCCCGGGTAGACTCATAATATGGATAGTTTTAAAAGGTAAGCATTAAAAGATACAGGCTTGGTTTTATGTTTCTTTCCGGTGTAGTTGTAATAGCTGTTTATAGTGAACAATCAGTAGTTGATCAGCATGCATGGATCACCAGTTCTGAGAAATTGGCCCTTGGTCTGCATGGTCAGGATGTGATCTTCTGAGTAGCCTCACTGGATTGGGGGAACAAATGCCCAGGGCCTGCACAGAGAGTCGGAACACTAACAGGCAGAAAACTGGATCTCTGCCTGCCTACCCGAGGCCTCGCCCACACATCCAGTCACCTGTCCCTCGCCTCATCTCCAGCCTGGCACCTTTTACTCACACTTCTGTCAAGGCAGAGTGGGTGAAAGGTGCCGATCACCTTCTGCCTACAGGAGTTCCATGGTTTGTTCTGATGGGCAAGCTCAGAAAGAAACTCAGCCCTGCAGCGACATCACAGATGAGTCTTGGAAAAAGGATGTCAGGACTCAGGCTGCCATGGGGGCACCTGCATACAACGTGCACTGCTTCCTTTTTCTTCACAGTGGGGCCGAAATACAGGCCTTTGTTATCAAAACAAAGGTCTGCGTTCCTCAACACCGTGCCTGTCAGTCTCTCTCTGTGGCACTGACTTCATTTCTACCCAGCTCAGAGTTTGGGTCCTAAGGAAACCAGGTGTGCTGGGAGGCAAGATTTCTCATTGAACATAGCTGCCAGGTAGAGCACAGTCAGCCACAGTGAGACAGAGCTTGTGCCTCACCTGAACGCTTGACCCACCTTTCTGGTGGCAGCTTCTGTTTAACTAAGGGCTGACTTCTGAGTACAGCTGTTGCCTGGCAAGCTGCCTGTCACTGCAGTCACATGTCTGTGAAAGCTGGCCTCTCAGCTGATTCCTGTGCCAGATGCACACACTTCCCCATTGTCTCTGTGCTTTTGTCTGTACTCAGTGCCGTTACCCTCCAGCATTAACATTCGGTTACATCACCACCTTAAGACCTCCTGACGTTCCTCGTTCCCTCCTGTACCTCAGAGCACCCATCTGAGCTCGTTTTTCTTTACCTTTAGTGTACGTCTACTGGGGGAATTTCTGTCTGTCTGAAAATGCCATAATTTCCCCCGTATTTGTTTTCATGGTTTTAGATCAACATTGCCAAGAGACTGTCAATAAAATCCCTGGAGTTAACTGTGATTTGATGAACCACTGCTACCAGCAGGGTGGGTCTGTAGTGCTCTTACCTCACCCACCCCACCAGTATTCCTGACCCCAAGCCCAGGCCACCTTGGGTCTGCCTTCCCATATGCTGGAGTTGGCTTTTCCAGAATGTCATGGAAGTGGAACCTTTGGAAGTGTGTATGGGTTCTTTGATCTATGTAAACCTTTGAGATTCTCACAGGCTTGGTGTACTGGTGCTACGTTCCTTTACTACAAGCCGCATCCTATTGTGTGTCAGTTTGCTTCACCTGGTGGTGGGTCATTTTGGTTGTTATACTACAGTCCGTCATCTGTGGTCACATGTGGAAATGCTGTGTTTGTTTCCCCTGGATACATACCTGTGTGTGAAATGGCTGATGGAGTGGTAGGTGTGCATTTAATACTATAAAAGAAGTTACCAGGCTGGTTTCTATCATGGTGGACCATCTTTGCAGGGGTGAGGGTACTACCATTCTGGATCCGCGTCCACTCCTAGTGTCCTGCATTTTCAGAGTCAGCGGTTCCAGAGGACATACCGTATGGTGTCAGGATTTGAACTTAAATTGACTGTCTGCTGGAGCACCTTCATGTGTCGGTGCCGTTGGCTTATGGGTGTGCCTTCAAGTCTCTGGCCAGTTCTTAAATTGTGTTTGTCTTCAAGTGTGTTGGGTGTCATTAGTCAGAGCCCTATGTTGTTAACAAGTTTACAAAGTCTGTACCTTGTGTTTTTGTCTTCAAAGCAGTCCTTCAAAGGGAAGCTTTTCATTCTGATGAGATCTGATCTCATAGCTTTTTCTTCTATGGTTTGTGATTTCTGTGTCCCACTTAAAAAGGCTTTGCCTGACTCTTCCAGGGCTGTTGACCTTTTTCCCTAGAAGTTTTACAGCTTTAACTTTTAAGTTTATGCTTCATCTTAGGCCGTTTTTGTATGTTGTGTACAGCCACATCTCAGTATCCTCAGCCTGGACTGGCCCTTCCAAGAGTTGCCTTAGAGGCCTTACCTGCTCCCTGCTGTCTGCCGCTGCTGTGCTTGTCTTGTGTTGGATCGATTGTTTGGGTTTGGGTGGGGAGGAGATGTCTTTGACCTGTACTTAATATGTGACCTTCCCTTGAACAGCTTTCTCTCACTGTTTGTAAGGTTTCTTGTCTGTACTTAGGCGGCTGTACCTTGCTGTGGCATTCTTTGTGGTTATTCTGCTCTGTGTCTCTGTCATTTCCTGGCCTGGGTGCTATGGGCTGAATTATGTGTACTATGGTAACAGCTTTTCAGTGTCTGTGTGTTTGATGGGGAAGGGGTGGTGCCAGTACAGCATTGAACACCAGAGCTCCTGAGACTGTCCCTGGGTCACAGTGTAAACCGCAGGTTCCTGACCATTTGGCATTTGTGAATGGCTGGCGTGTGTGCACTGTGTATGAGGAGCTCAGGCGACATAGCATACAACTGGGTTGTGGGGAGGAATGTCAGGGCGTGGTTTGTGGTCTGATTTGGCTTAGGAGAATGTTAACTTACAATATTTTTACAAGTATCATAAACACCCATTGTCCAGCAAATTAGCTCCAGGCTTCAGGCTCTGCCCTATAGCTTTGAGTCATTAGGAGGAGATGTGTATGCAGCCTTGGGTCCTAGCTTCAGTGCAGTGCTCTTGATGGGGCTCTGTGTGGATCTGTACACATGCACACAGCTCTGAACCAGTGTGGGTGCTCCTGCCTTCCTGAAGAGCCAGCCATTATGTACTGACCCTCGTTTTCAGAACTGTTTTCAAAGGAAATTGCTGGGTTTACCTCCTGTGGTCTCTGTAATGGATCATTGCAGTAAGAGAACCTACAAGGTTGTGCACACAGTCACAGTCACTGTGGCCATTGAAAAGTGAGGATGCACGTGCCATAGCTAGTTGACTTCATCTGTCTGTGTTAAAATACCTCCCCCCTTTAGAAACTGCCTTTCCTCAAAAACAGGAGGAGTTTTATTTTCCTTTGTTGTGTAGGGACTATATTTTTAGCGGATGTCTCATTAAACACAAGTAAGCAAAAAGAAATTTTAAAAACACCCATACCCCTGCCCTGCCAAGCTACTGTTGGAGCTGTGGTGTGGGCTGTTTTTGTGTCGTGGGCGTTTGTGACCAGCATGCAGTGTGTCCTTACACAGCGCCTCGGTGTGTTGCAGGTTGTTTGCTGTTGTGTGGACTGAGCTGGCCACAGGGATGTGTGCCAGCGTTTCTAGTGGACTTCGGATGGTAGGACTTGTACCATTTTGTTACCTTCTTCCTGAAAGCCAGGATAATGCTGAGCTTTTTGTGCAAACAGAGTGTAATGATCAATCAGTAGTGATTCCAGCATTGGCCCACCAAACACACATGGGCACGTGAACATGGTGCATTTGTGCCAAGCATGAAGACAGCCTGGACAGCATCACTGTTAAGATATAGAGGCACTCACAACATCCTATGGGGCAGTGGAGAAGGCAGGAGCGACCTCTACAGGCGGTGGAGGATGGAAGGAGGTGCCAGAGGAAGGTGTCTGGAGAGGTTACAAACCCGAGCTGCGTGGTAAGGGACTCTGTCTGGGCAGTCCTGAGTGCACGGGGTGCCCAGCCGTGAGGATGCGATGTTGACACGTGGAAGTGCTGATGGTGAGTGGAATAGTTTAGGGCGGTTAATGAGTTAGCCCCTGCATTGGTCGGTTGTCCTGCAGTTGTTTCCTGTGGCTGTGAGAAATACCGTGACAGAAGCAGCTAAGGGTATAAAAGATTTATCTCATAGTTCCAGGTACAGCTTCTCATCTCAGGGAAGTCAGGGGGCAGGGGGCTTGAAGCAGCTGGTCACATCCGGTCAAGAGCAGAGACCGCATGTGCCCCTTCTCCTTTTACAAACTGGGACCCAAATTCAGGGAGTGGCACCTTTTAGGATAAGGTGGTCCCCCACAGACTTGTCCGCAGGCCTACCTGATCCAGACAGGTCCTCACCACGGCTCAGGTGAGACTTGAGTGGGGCAAGTTGACACTTAAAGGTGGGCATCACAGGCAGTCACATGAGGCAAGGAGGAAACTGGGATCTTCAGCTTCAGTCTGTCCCAGTCTCTGCAGCGCTCCCTCTTGGGAATGTCCAGGTTTCTGTTCTTCCACCTTTCTCGGCACAAAAGCATTTCTGGGGTGCTCAGAGAAGAGCGAGGCTCTCTCCAGGAGCTGAGGCAGACCCTGAGGACATAGCTGAAGAATAACACTGAGCCTGACTCCTTCCCTGTCCCCATCTGCAGCTGCCACAGAGTTACAGTTCTACCCACTGGGCGGTGGGGAGTCTTAGGGATGAGTGGGAGCTGCTGCTGTTTTTGAGTTCCATGAGTCAGGTTTGTGGGCTGCTGAGATTATGCAGTGTGCTTAGCGCTCTGCCAAAAACTCTAAGGAGATTGATACATATCGAGGAAAGAAAGTCATTGCCCATAGGAATGTGTTATCTAGTTACACAGGAAATCAGCCTAGAGAAGCAGTGGTGGGTAATAAAAAGAACACAGGAAAGGGCTTGGAGGAGTGCAGGGACTCTTCAGAGATAGGTAGGGGTGTGTGTGTGTGTGTGTGTGTGTGTGTGTGTGTGTGTGTGTGTGTGTGGAGTGCGGGGACTGTTCAGAGGGGTGTGTGTGTGTGTCAGTGTGTGTGTGTGTCAGGAGTGCGGGGACTGTTCAGAGGTGTGTGTGTGTGTGTGTGTGTGTGTGTGTCAGGAGTGCGGGGACTGTTCAGAGGGGTGTGTGTGTGTGTCAGTGTGTGTGTGTGTCAGGAGTGCGGGGACTGTTCAGAGGTGTGTGTGTGTGTGTGTGTGTGTGTGTGTGTGTGTCAGGAGTGCGGGGACTGTTCAGAGGTGGATCTGGTTATGCAGGAGCTCTACTAAGTTGCCATGTCCAGGGCATCTTGAGCTCCACAGCAGAGATGGAGCTGCTTCTACACTATGTAGAAATTGACCCTACTGACCAAGAAGGGACATGGGCAGCATAAATAAACAGAAGCCAGTGCTGCTGTTCCTAGCACTGTGCCATCTGGCAGTGGGCCAGTCTGAGGAAGCATGGACCAGATTGGCAGCAGAATTTACAAGATCAGCCATCAACTTGGTAAGATATTGACAGTTTTGAGGCCACGAAGGGATTTTCTGTTTGAGTGCATTGGACAGAAGTCTTTAGCTTGCCCCTCAGAGGCCTGGCTGTTCCCGTGGAGTGTGCCCAACCAAAGCTGGGAAGCCTACTCTTCTCCAGCCGCAGGTGTCTAATGTCGTTGAGATTTTAAGTAGAAGCACTCAAGGCCCCTATGGGAAAGGCATCAGAGGACTTTGCAGCATTCTAGCTGACACGGTGTGAATTAGAAGGGTTGAATGGGGCAGCCTTCCTTCCCGTCAGGCAGAAGCAGATTGTCACAGGAACTCTGTGCCACACCTGGTCGAAGGCTGGGGAGCGCATGCGTGAGTGGGCTCATAGAGTGGGCCGTTCCTGAAGAGAAGTTAGCGGTGCTGCTCTAGGCTCCTCTTGAGCTCAGGCTGTGAAGAAAGATGCAAAGAATGAAGAACAGCCAGGAGAGTCACTGTGTGAGGCAGGAGAGTCACTGTAGTTGCTCACTGATCTGAGCAGGCTGATAGCCCTGAAAGGCAAGGGTGTTCCGAGGTTTATGAGGTTAGGGCAGCATTCCCAAATTGAGTCAGGATCCCACAGAGCAGATCAGGAAAGGGTGTTGGTACCTGACTTTCCAGGGGCAGGAGGGCCAATAGTAAGGGCTATCAGAGATCTGTTGCTTCGTCAAGAACGGGAGCAGCAAGGGAAACCTGCTTTGCTGATGGCTGCCCTGTGGTTTTCCTGGATTTGAAGGAAGAGGAGCCCTGTGAAGCACAGAGAGAGGTCCAGGGTTGTGAGGTCTTGACTGATTTTTTTTTTTCCAAGACCAGAAAGACGTGGACATCATCAGCTTGCTATAAGCCCTACCTCCTGTATCCCAGGTCTACTTGTTCCTGGTCCTCAGACCTTGTGAGGCAGATGGTGAACCAGGCTATGTTCAGTTGTTCACCACTTTTTCTCAAAGTCAAGAACACCCTCGGGACAGCTTAGAATGAAAAGAACACCTTCCTGGGAGGTGATCTATGTACAATGGCACACATGGCAGTAGTCCCAAGTCAGTGGTTGGGTCTAGATAGTTGTGAAACTTGGTATTGAAATAAACCAGACCTCAGTGAGCTCGGACAGTTGACCCAAGACCACAGGGCAGTTACTGGCCAGATTCAAGCCCATGTTTGTCTGACACCAGAGTTCAGGCTGGCTGTTTACCCTGTATATCCCTCAACATTGCTCATCAATTTGTAAAGACCTCTCATGACCGAGGCCCGATCTGTGAGTGTGCTCTTCCCACAGTACATGACTCTGTGCAGCCCCATGTGAGAAACAGACCAGAAGGGCAGGTGCTAGTGAGACACAAGTTGGCAGGGCACTCGTTGGAATGAGGCCAAAGGAGGTAAAATCATCCAGACATTCAGACACTGAACATGTACTTAGAGATGTCTCCTCAGTAAGGTTTGGATGACCAGTGATGTAACAGGGTCTGTCTGTCGGTTAGGTGGAAAAGGGTGGCTCAGGAGTAGAGTGGTGGACAGATTCTGTCTCATGAGTGATATGGCCATCAGGGGTGTGGGCTGAAGAAAGTGGCCCAAGAGAAAAGTGGCAGACCGCCATCCCAGAACCAGCCCCGCTCTGAGCTCATCACATCCGACATCCGTGGCAGTGGAGAAACTCAAATGTGGTCACTTTGTGGCAGCAGGTGCTGAACAGGGGTAGCCTGAGTGTTGAAGTCAAGGGAGATGAGTCCTGGCCGGAAACAGCTGCAGGGGAGTGTAATGTATTCAGGAAGATGGGAATAAACCTTGTGCCGGCAGCAACAGCGGGAGGGAGAGCTGAGGAGGCGGCATGCCCCTGCCAAGGAGGTATCTGGCTGCCGTTGTGTCTGCTGTGCAAGTGTGACCCGTTTTATTTTAGTCCCGTGTTGCACATAAGGTTAGTTTTCGTGACTCAGAGCCGAGACACAGGATGCAGAAGTTGCCCAGCCACAGCACAGCTGGGACTAGAGTTGGCTTCTCATCTTTCAGTCCTGTGATCGCTTTCCACATAAAGTTTGTCCTTAATTAGCACCAAGGAGTTAAATTTTGAAAGAGCCCCTGTGCTTGTCAGTGGACTTTCTAGGACCTAGAGAAGCTTCCAAAGTGGGGTGGGGTCTCTAGTGGGATGTTACAGCTACTTGGTTCCCTCTGGGTCCTGCTGCAGCCTGTGACGATCCAGATGGCTTCCCCGCTTCCCTGTCAGCTCTAGACGACAAGGAGAATGGGTGTTGGCTCACTCTGCCATTGTCATCCCAGAAGGACCTGTCTGCAAATGAGCTAGAAGCCACACCAGTGCTTACTCACTGGACAGTCGGTCCATCAATCGATCGACCAATCAGTGTGATGATTTTTAGGTTTATCTGCAACAATTGGGCAGATGCGTATATTTTTATGATGATCTCAGGGAAGATAGGGGCTTTTCAGGATGCTATGGAATTTTAGTGCTGACTGTCACACATTAGAGCTTTGTTTTGTTTTGTTTTTAAATACAAATAACCCAGACCCAAACACAGGCTCTGTTCTCAGTGGCTCTTCGGTAGTGACACTTGCCAGCAGCTTCTCCCTGCTGAGAGCACAGCTTCTGTTCACATCCCCAGGAAAGCAGCCTGACCTGTGATACACAGCCTCACTTGACTCATGCTGTCTCCTTAGAGCTCACCTTCCTAGTGCCACCCAAGGCTGAGGACAAACAAGCAAAGAAATGGGAGGTCTCCAGTGTCCCCTGCAGTTCACGTGAGGTGGAGTCTCCATTCTCCGTGTGGATAACAGGAAGTGCACACCCCGTCCCGGCACATGGAGGTCTTCCTGCTGCTCTCCGTGCATATGTTTTGCGTGATCTTGGCTGTGCCCTTGACTTATTCCTATATTATAAAGCACATGTTGAGATGTCCAGAAAATCACTATGAAACATCTAGTAGCCAATTTCTCTATGGTTGTTCTATAATTTACTTTGTTTTGGTCACATAGCCCATTTCTAACTTGTCACAGTCTTAATAAAACCACACTCTGCCTTAGTGCATGCTGTACTAAGTACATCTCCTTAATAAGTTTCTGGATTAGAGTTAACTGGTGGCCAAGCACAGTGGCACACACCATTAATCCCAGCACTCGGGATGAAGAGGCAGATGGGGCCCTGTGAGTTCAAGGACAGCCTGGTCTACAGAGTGAGTTCCAGGACAGCCAGGGCTACATAGTGAGATCCTGTCTCAAGGGAAAGGGGTTGTTGACTGCTGGCTGGGAAGCTATGCACTGAGATAGAAGACAAGGTTATATATGTTCCTAGTGTGATTACTCTGTTTCCCCAAATGTTGCCATAGTTTCTCTGACCCTTCCCTGAATGTTGTGAACTGGGGGGTTTCTGTAAGTGTGTGCTTGATGCCTACAGTGGGGCGGGGAGTGGCACAGTAGATCTTGCTGGGAAGACTACACTGTGGATGCTTGGTGGTCACTTAACCTCTGGTGTTCGCTCATCTAAAGGGAGGCTGCCCTGGTTCGGCCTGCTTGTACCTAGGACTGTATGTAAGCTAAAGGCCTAAGATTTCACTGGAAGAGAATGCTCTGGTGCTGAGGAGACTAACCTGGGGTCGGGGTATTCATCTGACCGTCCTTCCAGGTGCTCTGTTTTTAGTGCAGTGGCTAGCCTACACTGGCTGTTCTAGGATAGGACTCACCATACCAGGAATACCAGCTTGAGGTTGAGTGAGAGGGCAGTCTGTAAGTCCCATGGTGTCAGACACACCGAAGCTGAGCTCAGTAGCTAACCCTTTCTCTGCTGGAACTCTAGTAAAGCCTCTATCCCTAGGCTCAGGTGACTGTCTTGGTCAGCAGTGTTCTGCGTGTTGGCAAATGGAGAGAGAACAGAGCTCTTTTGGTCATTTCCTGAGCACCGCCCTGTGGGTTTGCCTTTGCTGAAGTGGCCTCTTTTCTCTCTAGTAAATGATCTCCTAGAGGAGACAGCTTTCAATGGGTTCTAGTAAGCTACTGAAAATTTTGTAGGAACCCCATACTTGAACTTGGCGTTAGTAGTGGGGCCGTCGGAACACGCTGCCGAAGATGGTGGTCGTTGTGCTTGTCACTCTGACATCCCACTAACAACCGTGAGAGCTTGGTTACAGAGCTTTGCTGTGTACTGTTTTCAGTCATGAAAAATGTCTTCTCTCTAAGGGTGTACCCCACACTCACATAGCTCTGTGGGGAGAGACTCCAGGGAGAGCGGGCATCTGCTTTCCCATGGTTTCACACACACACACACCTCCGTGGGGTGCTCTCCATGGCAAGAGAGCAGGTAAGGAGAATCTCACACCCCGGGTAAAGGTCAGCCAGTCTCCAACACCCCGTGCTGCATTCACCCCTGGCTCTTGGTACTCTGTGGTCCCCGCACATGGCCAGTACTGGGCTCCACGGTACGAGCACAGGCCGGACGTACACCTGCTGTGAGCCTGCTGCTTTAGAGGACTCCACTGACTGCTTTCTTTTTCCCTGGCGTTTTTCTGTGCCTCCTTGAAGACAAGGAGCATTTGTACAAACGGTGTTAGTGGAGGAATGCGCTCACTCGGCCTAGTTGTGTTATGTAGCCAGCCTGGCCCTGCTCCCCTCTGTTCCTGAGTCTTTGAGCTGTTCTTACTGACAGTACCATCAAATGGGTGACTATAATGGGAATTATTAATCTGTTCCACCTTATAAATAGCAAATCACACTCTAGTCTCTAAACCAAATCACTGTGAACATTTTCCTTCTGGGAGGAAGAAAGAGTTTCTAGTCAGATATAATTAAACTTGCTACCTGGTGGGTAAAGCTAATCCTGCGGCAGAGCAGAAGATGTAGGGCATGCCCACCCGCACCTTAGGGCTTTGAACTGCTCTGGCCTGCAGTGGGCACATCCGTGTCCTAGACATGGACCCTCCGCCTTGTCCGGATGCAGGTCTGCTCCTGGATTGGCACTCAGTGCAGCTTTCCTCCACCTCCTCTCCGTAGTGCACACGCCAGGCTCTCCGTGCATGCACTTGATGTTTGTTCCTCATTTGTCCCTCCCACGGAGTGGTACTCTTCATGGTAGCAGGTCTTGGTCTTCAGGACCAACTGAAAGACTACGCGATAAGTAAGCTGTACAGGGTAGGACTTTGTTCCCCAGCTCTTCTGCAGCAGTGGATCCCTTGACCGTGAGATGCGTGTCTTTGAGCCTAGCTGGGCTTGTGCTGCATGTGTGGAACAGTACAGCTGTGTGCTGCCAGCTGTGCTTGGTCCATACCTGTAAGGGCAACAAGAAAACTGTTGGTGTGTGTCTTCCTGGAGAGCAAAGCGTAGGAGCTACTTAGGGTGAGCCTACGTAGTGACTGTCTTGTCTCCTTGAAGGAGATGTGTGGGGACTCTGGGAATGTCAGGGACTCCAGAAGTACCTCCCAGCCTCAGCCCAGCCTGTCTTTCCCTCTCCATCAAGATCTGTTCCCATATCTGACTCCTTTGCCTATTTCAGTAGCCATGGCAGCACTAATGCAGATGCCATCTTGTCTAGGATTCCTGGCCGGCTGAATGACCGAAGAACCCCTCTGGGTGAGCTGAACTGGATCTTCACAGCCATCACAGATACCATCGCCTGGAATGTGCTCCCTCGGGGTGAGAGACACAGCCATCAAACAGTATCACTGGTCCCCTCCAATAAAGAAGCTCACGGGCACTGAAAAACAGGAAGGAGAGCCAAAGAGCCTCAGGAGGGTTGGGTGTGGTGATTTGGTGCAGGGACCAGGGGTCAAGTGCTTAGAACCACGGCAGGTAGCAAGCTCCACGTCAGCCCTGCTCTTCCCTCAGTAATGTTTTCCCAGCAGGCTCAGGACTCCACTTCCATAATAAGTGTTGACATTGGCCTTTTCTGTTGAAACCAGAATTTTTGCTATAAAACATGTGTACTTTGTTTATAGGTTGGTTGGGATTTGTGTTTTTGTTCACATGTAGACTGATATGTGCATGTGTGTGTGTATTGCCAGTGAGACGTGTGTGTGTCAGTCTCAACTTGTCTGTAATAATTTTGATGGAAGAAAGCTTGTGTGCTTGGCTTCCAGTGCTGGGCACAACTCACTGAAGATCCCTTGTTATTTTTTATCTGCCTTCAGATCTCTTCCAAAAGCTCTTCCGACAGGACCTGCTTGTGGCGAGTTTGTTTAGAAATTTTTTATTGGCAGAAAGAATCATGAGGTCGTATAACTGCACCCCAGTGAGCAGCCCACGACTCCCACCGACGTACATGCATGCCATGTGGTAAGTCCATCCAGCAGTCCTCGTGTGCTTGTCGCTGGAGTGGGGTAGGCTTCCTGGAACCTCTGTCCTGGTCTGGAGAAGAAGGAAATCCTAGGTGGACAGGGTGGGCTGTGAACCCACACTCGCCAGCGGGTGGAGCTGTTGTGAAAGGCTGTAAACTGCAGGAGGCGGAGCCTTAGAAGAAAAGGTGGCTGGGGCGGGCCTTGAGTCTTTTTCCTGCCCAGCCCCCACTTCCTGTCCTCACACTGCTGGTGCCCTGTAGCCTTGGCTTGGCTGTCCTGGAACTTGCTCTGTAGACCATGCTGGCCTCAAACTCTCACCTCCCTTCTTAAACTGTGAGCCACAGAAAGGGTCCTCTTACTTTTTGGATCTTATACTGAGAAAGAAATTGCCGCAAATTTATTAAGTGAATACAAGGTTTCTCTAAAATGTAAAGCCATGTGTGACATGTACATACACTATTGTCTTTAATCACTGCTCACCATTTTTGTTACTGTGGCCACAGCCAATGCTAGTAGTCATAACAGTAAAAATTAATACAGCATTATTATTAATTAATTTTTATTACAGTAAAAATTAATGGAGCTGGAGAGAGGGTTCACAGCCACCTGTAACTCTAGTTCCAAGGAAGTCAGCGCCCTTCTCTGCCTCTTCAGGCACTACACGCACATGGCACACATACATGCATGCAGACAAAACACTCGTACACATAAAATTAAAATAAAATTTGAAATAATAATAAATTTGAACATATCTGAAGACATTTGATGTGGCTTTCTGTATTGTCAACTTTTCATTGCTTTTTAAAAAGATTTATTTATATATCTTATGTATATGGGTGTTTTGTCTATATATATGTCTGCACACCAGAAGAGGGTGTCAGATCCCTCTGGACTACAGTTACAGGTGGTTATGAGTTGCCATGTGAGTATTGGGAATTGAACTCAGGACCTCTGGAAGAGTAGCCAATACTCTTAACTGCTGAGCCATCTCTCCAGCTCCTAAGATTTATTTTACTTTTATTTTGTTGAAACAGGGTCCCATCGTATAGGCCAGGCTGGCCTCAGACTCATAGAGATCTGCTGTTTCTACCTCCCATGTGCTGGGATTAAAGATGCAGGCCTGGTTTAACTGCCATTAGTTAGCAGAATAGCTGACTTAATGAGTTTATAGAGGAAAAAGTTATACTGCCGGTTATGGCTTCAGAGATTTCTGTCCATGGTCTCTTGGCTACCTTGCCTCTGGATATGTTTTGAGGCAGCACTTCCTGGCAGGAGCACATGATGGAGCAAATTGTTCACTGACAGTCTGCTGGAAAGCACAGAGGGGAGGAGAAGGGGAGAGCTGGATCCCAGTGTCCCCTTCCTGGGCATGCCCAGTGCTCTGGCATATTCCCTCTAGGCACCACCTCCCAGGAGTGCCTGGGAGCCTTGGGGACACTGCACATCCAACTGGCAGCACTCTTCCACACAAGTGGAGCTCGTGGATTCCAAAATCAAAGGACAAAAATAAGTCTTCACCGCAAAGGCCTTTGTACAGTATTGCAAAGTCGGATTTTTTTTTTAGTAGACACATAACGACTTTTACCACCAGCAGGAACCCAGAGAAGCAACTTGTTTGTAAACTTACCCACCCAGAACCAGAAACTAAGTATTTACTGGGGCAAAACCAAAGTGAGTGGTGTCCAGCCCTCATGGACTGTAAGCAACAAAAGTTAAAGCACATGGTCTGCATCCTTCCAAAGTGTGGATAGTGTAACATTGAAACCAAGCGTGGACGTGGACTGCTGAGAAGTAGCTGGCTGTCCAAGCGCGGAGGGCGCGCCCAGCTGGTTCGTTTCTCATTATGCTATGCATTGCAGAGGGGAGGGCAGAGCACTCTCTGAGAAGCCTGTGAGATGTGTAAATGGCCCTTTGGGGCACAGATACAGTGAGCGTTTGGGAGAGAACACATCTTCAGAATAGCTGACTTCCTTACATCTTGTTTCCTCTGAGCCAGAATAAAAGCTTTATTATAAGAATCCAAAGCCAGGTTTGTGGCACATGCCTTTGATCTCAGGAGGCAGAAGCAGGTGAATCTCTGAGTTTGAGCCAGCCTAGTCCATAGAGAGAGTTCCGGGGCTGCAAAGACTGAGAAACCCTGCCTCGAAAAAACAAAACAAAGGAAAAGAAACCAAAGGAATGGCTGGGGAGACGGCTCGATGATTAAAGTGCTTGCCGAGAAGCCTAGAGTTCAGACCCATGGAAGTGCCAAGCGGGTATGGCAACTGCCCTGCCATTCCAATCTCTAAAGGTGGAGGTGCCAAGCAATCCCTATTAGGTTTGATTGAGAGATCTTGTTCAGAGACTAATGTGGAAGATCCCTGACACCAGCCTCATCCCTCCACATTCACACTGCATGAATACCAGAGAAGCCAAAGGGAAAGAAGCAGGTTGGGCAGGATGACAGTCTCCCCACAGAAATTTTCTCACAGGTCGGATGAGAGGCAGGGGTCATTTGAGAAGGGACCCTGGGAACCACAGCTGTCTGCATGCAGCTGTGCAAGGGAGCCTCTCTCCTCTGGGACCGCAGCCTTGGCATGCTGAGCACCTCTGCTGTAAGAATGCCCACCTTAGCAAGTTCTTGTAGATGAGAAAATGTAGTTCGATATCTGCCTACAGGGTTAGCATGCCAGCTTCACATACCTTATTCCATTCACTGGAAAGAATCCTGTGGCTCGTGCCATGCTAAGAGGAGGGAGTCTGGTACCTCCTTCCACCAACCCACAGCTGGATTGTGTTCTCACTGTGTCAGGATGGAGCTGGTGAGGAGAGACATGGGTTCTGTGGTAGAGCAAGAATGTGACCCTGCCCACCAGGAAGCCTGGAGCTGCCTTCTCATAGATGGGGAGGGCGACCCTTTAGGGCCAGTGTGCCTCATCATCTGTAGTGGATCCTTTTCCAATCCAGACCCACACAGTCAGCATAGGCCATTGACAGGGCCGTGGAGAAGCAACATAATCAATCATGAGATCTCACTGTGAAGAGTAAAGAATGGAGAATTCATAGCAAACCGGATGTCCTTTACAAGTGGTTAGTTCGGGGCCGGGCGGTGGTGGTACACACCTTTAATCCCAGCACTCAGGAGGCAGAGGCAGGCAGATCTCTGTGAGTTTGAGGCCAGCCTGGTCTACAGAGTGAGTTCCAGGACAGGCTCTAAAGCTATGAGAAACCCTGTCTTGAAAAACCAAAAATAAGTAAATAAATAAATAAATAAAAATTTAAAAAAAAACCACAAGTGGGCAGTTCAAAGAGTAAAGGAACGACTGTGCTGAAACAAAGATCTGCAGAGAAAGGAAGTGTTCTGTCTCGAAACCCAGATAGGCTCGTAGGCCTCTGCCAATGCTGTTAGTGAGAGACTGCCTCCAAGCGTCTCTGCACAGAAGTATGGGGTCAGAAAAGAGCTGAGTAAGTCTTCATGGCCTATAGCTGCACAGCGGTGCTGCTGCGCTTGCTTACTAAAAGCTTCGCATATCTCTGTATCCGAATTCTGGGGACAGGTCCTCCAGACTCAAGCCCACTGTGAACCAGAGAGCCCAGCATCCTCTTAGGAGGCCCCACATGGCCTTTGTACAACTTTGCCAGCAAAGAAGTGGAGGCTCCATCCAGACAAGCATGTAGCCCCATCACTGGCAGCTGACCCTGTTTTTCTGGTCAAATGGCACAGCTCCTGCCATACCCAGGGGTGGGTCAGGTCGTGGCAGTGGGAAGGGGCTTTGGGACTCCTGTTCAAGTCTCTGAACTATAAGGAGTATCTTGCAAGAGAGAAACATTTGCCACTGGTTGGAGAGAGCAGGGAGCAGCACATAGCATAGCTGCCTCCTGAGGCCACCAGGAGAGACAGTGTGTCACCCGGACCCACATGCCAGTTCCTTATTCCCTTCTCAGCCAGCTCCACTCTCTTGCCAGATAGAAGCCCAACATTCTTCCTTCCAGCTGGATATTGGGGTGCCCAGGAGTTTACAGTGCCTGTTCTGGAAACTGGTCAATCATCTTGGTGTTTACTTCATTTAATGCCCAGCACCAGAACCACTGACTTGGGGCCTCACCCTTGACTGTAATGTTGCTGGGTTCGGTCCCTGACTCTGACTTCTGCCCAGCCAGCTTCCTCCTCCTCAGTGCCTCACTGCCACCTTCCACTTCTCTTTGTAACTTCCTGCAGCTCCTGTGCCCCACCCTCTCTTTGCTGTCTTCCCCACCAGTACCTTTCTCTGCCCACTCCACTTGGCCCTGAACTAACTGTGCTCCACCCAAGCAGCCGAGTTCCACAGGTCTAAGATACAGACCGTGACTGACAAGGGACTCTGAAAGTCTGATGGTGTCTCTGTCCAAGCCTTCCTGACAAAACTGCAAGTAGAGGATAGCCCACCCCAGTACCGTGGAGGATAGCCCACCCCAGTACAGTGGGAAAAGAGTCATCTCTCTCATATTGTTATATAAAATAGATGTTAAATAGCACATTAGATGACACTGCATGTGTCCACAGTACAACTGTTTTCCATGCCACAGTCTCTGTCGTACACAGAAAAAGGCTGAAGAGAGTCACCACAGGCTTCAGACAGGATAGCGGTGACACTCACCTCTTAAAAACTGTTGGAGATTCCTTTGAAATTAGAGGCCTCTTTAGAGATTTCCTATTCCTTTGAAACAGTAAGTGCTTTGTTTGTGAAATTGAATCATTATAGTGAAGGCATTATTTGTCATCAAATAAAACTTAGAAACAAACATAAGAAATAATTGGGCATTTCTCTGCATGATGAAAACATAACTAGCAAATTCCCCAAGGCTCGGTACCTGTACTTGATCTCATGTGATACTTTTCAAACGATGTGGAAATGGCTCATTAAAATCTCAAGTTGGCTGTTAATTCATGTCCATTAGACAGAGTTCTGCACGTGGAACTGCACAGTCAACGACATACCCAGCCGTAAAGGGGATTTCTCTGTGAGAGGAGCTACACACCCACTGTACTCCATGAGGTGGGCTGGTACACCCTGGAGGAGTGTAAAGCCATCAGTACCAAAGAAAGTGAGCCAACACAGACGCAGTAAGGATCAGGGTCTCCATGGCATCTGACCTCAGTGGGAAGAGCCTAGCCCTCCACCCAGCAAAATGACAGCAACAGGGAGACCCACCCAGAAGAAAAGTTGTGGGGCAAGGTCTGCCGACTTCATGAGCTGCTCCAAGCTGGGCATCCATTGTAGGAAGTGGACTGGAGTACTCCTTACTCATCTTCCTCAGTCCATGTGTGGCTCACCCTTCAGATCTATTGGGCCTCCATTTCCTGTCCTGTTGATGCTTCCAGACCCCATGCTAAGGTGGTGTTGGAGGGAGAAAGCCGATTGTTCGTCCTGGATGCCCAGAACCAAAATAACCACACAGAAACTATATTAATTAAATCACTGCTTGGCCCATTAGCTCTAGCTTCTTATTGGCTAACTCTTACATCTTAATTTAACCCATCTCCACTCCATTAATCTGTGCATCACCGCGAGGGCGTGGCCTACCAGCAAAGTTTCAGCATGTCTATCTTTGGTGGCTCCATGGCATCTCTCTGGCTTCACCCACTTTCTCCCAGCATTCAGTCTAGTCCCCCCCTCCTACCTAAGTTCTGCCCTATCAACAGGCCAAGGCAGTTTCTTTATTCATTAATAGTAATCACAGCACACAGAGGGAACTCCCACATCAAGGTGATCAGGGCAGTGGTCCTACTCCCCTTCCCTTCTGCCCCTGCTCTTCTGCTGAATTTGCTGAGATGTCAGCTTCTGTTTTCTGCTGCTTAAGGTAGGAACTACAGTGATCAAAACTGGTAGGCGGGAGCCTGCCGCGGAGGTCTCTCTGTTCAGTGTCTGATAAATTAGGGCCATTCAACTCAGGAGGAGCAGCATCAAGTGATTTCTGCTTGTACACATTTTTTTGCCTGTTGCCTTTTGAGTTGTTAGGGGTTGAACCCGGGATCTTACACTTGTTAGACAGTATCCAGGGTGTTTAATTGGCTCCCCAGAAGGTGAACTTAGGAGAACTCATCTGAACTTCTGGGGCCCAGAGGATATCACTGGATCAGAGGGAGCTGGGGAATCAGGAGGGAGTGCCCCACAGAAAGCACGTCTGCCCCACTTGGGGTCTGCAGTTAGGCAAGGAGGCAGAGCAGGAACTATTGGGAACTCAGAGATGTACTGGGCAGTGGTGGTGAGGGTCCAGAGTGTGACAGGACTTGGTGACTGAGTATATTGTAGCTGCCAGAATCTTAGGGGAAGTCAGTGAACAGATGGAAACTGAGTCTGGGGTCAGGAGGGACTTAGGATACTAATTTGAAAGGTGGCATTCGAGTAAGGGAGAAAATGGCTGCTATTTGTTTACTTAGCACCTGTAAAATTTCCCCTGAAATCTAGCACACATGGTCTCACTGGTCCTTGCCACACTTCTGACACATACATCCTCTTGTTAACTGTGCACTAAGAAGCTGAGGGTCTAAAAGTCTGTGACTTATCCAAAGGCACACAGTACCTGCTGGCTGAGCAATAGTGTGATTGTACCTAAGCCTCAGCCTCCTCCAGGCCTGCATTGCTCAGTTCTGCAGGAAAGTGGGATGGCTGCCCGAGAAGAGGATCTCAGAAAGCAGATAGCAGCTCTTGAAGAAGTGATCTGGGGTCGGGGGTTATGAAGAGGAATTAGGACCTGGCTCAGGGCTGCATCCTGCTGGTGAATGCTGGCCCAGGGCTCTTTCCATGGTGTTTTAGCTCTTCATTTGGAGGCAGGGGAAATAAAGCTTTCCAAGGATACTGATGCCCAGGGTATCCCACAAACTCATCATCTCAGCACCCCATTTAATTCTCCAGTTCACTCAGATGCCTGTGTATCTTAAATGTGGATATTGGGTGCAAATGTTATTTAACTGATTCAAGTGTGAGCTAGAACCCTGTGGCAGTAAATCCCCCATGGAACCTAAGAGAGGAGAGAGGAAGAGAACCAACTGAAGCTTGGGGGCTCAGTAGTCTTTGGAGCATAGGTGTAATGCACCTTTCCAGTCGAGGAAATGCACGGCCAGGAGCAGAAGGGTTGCGGGCTGTAGGCATGGCAAAAGCAGGTCCCGTGACCAAGTCTCAGCAAACAGCCCCCAATGTAAATTAACCCCACCACAGAAACCAGTCAGACCATCCAATTTTTGGTTAAGTAATCCAAAATCAGTGTTTTCATGTGTCATTACCTGTTTTCTTATGTTGAGATCTAATGCAGTTTTGTAAAAACGTTTGAGATCCAAACTCACCAAATCCATCTATAAACTACAGAGTGGAGTGCCAGGCACAGGCTTCAGGAGCCCCTGAGCTCAGCACAGCCACCACCCCTGACGTGGTGTCCTCAGGCTCTGACCTCTTCCTGAGCCCAGGCCGTCTGAACAGTGTCTGGAGGTCCTCTTCAATTTGAAATCTTGTGCCCGATGTCTTGGCTCCTGGCTCTATGAGAAGCACCGAATACGTGCATTCGAAGGGTTCCTGTGACTTCAGGGAGGAGAAGTCATGCCTCTGACATGTGTTCTCTGGGAAGGGCTCGGTAATGACAGCGCTGTCGTGAGCTGAGTGGGGCAGTAAACACTGGTCAGTCCATTCTGTGCTGGGAGCTACATGGGAAAGCCACGCTGACCAGACTCCGGGAGGGACTGCTTGGACCTGGGGACAGGCTGATGCTCTTAACTGCTAGGTCCAGTGCGACAAAGATGCATTGGAGCAGGGCTTAGCAGCCTCCTGGGTTTTATGGGGACACAGCAGCCCTAGGGGCCAGCGGGATGAGCCTGACCTCAGCAGAGAGCTGTCTCACTGGTCTCTGCTTGATTCCAGTGCCCCACCCCATCTCCTGGATGTCTCCTTGCCACCAAAACACTTGAGAAACTAAGTCACCAAGTAACCCCAACCTTCAGAGGAGCTAGGTGAATGGTTCCCCAGGCCTTACGTCTGTCTGAGTGCTGTTCATTTTTTTTAACATGCATTGGTGTTTTGCCTGGATGTATGTCTGTGTGCAGGTGTTAGGTCCACTGTCACAGGAGTCACAGACAGTTGTGAGCCACCACGTGGATGCTGGGAATTGAACCTGGGTCCTCTGGAAGAGCAGTCAGTGCTCTTAACCTCCAAGCCATCCCTCCAACTCTCTAAGTACTATTCTAACAGTGAAATCAGTCCTCTTGCCTGCTGCCTCCTGGGCCCAGCATGGCTTGCTTGCCAGGCTAACCTTGGATGATTTTCCAGTTTGTCGTGTTACTTGAAAAAATTGTTCCCTGAATATTAGATGTTCCTTGTACCCAAAATAAATAAATAAATAGATAGTAAATAAGTAAATAGACCATTTCAGAAAGGCTCTCCACTTCCCTTGGGTGTCAGGGGCTTTGCTGATCTACCTCATGTACCTCAGGCCTGGGGGAGGAGGGCCGGTGACTGTTAACCTCCTTTTTGCCTCCTTCCTGGGCCTTGGGCATCTTAGTTGTATGCATTTCCCAGAGACTAGCCTCTGCACCGCTTCACCCCGGCCCATGTGTGCTGGGATGGGTTCTCAGCATTTATCACTAAGAAACACTGCAACTTGAGGCGTTTGTTCATGGGTCTATTGTTCCATGGGTCTGTATGCTAAGCTGTAAGTCCTCAAACCAGCATAGTGCTCACCACGTGAGCTCCCTGGAGTCCAAACTGGGCTGGGTGTTGTGTGAGAGGATCATCCCACCCAAGCTGTAGATTGACATGTGAGGTCTTGAGGCGCAAGTCCCCACCCCAAGGGACAGCTTTGTTTGGACTAAACTGAATGAGAAGCCAGGCCAGACAGACACAGTCCCAGATAGGCGAGGAAGAAGGTCCCCGCTTGCCTTTGCTTCCATGAGTACTCCACGGTGCGCTTATGCCCAGGGAAGAGGAAGACTTATGTCCCTGGCGTAAGCACCTTTATCCTGCAGGTGTGGCATGTACAGCACAGCCCCCTTTGAGAGACCATCGTGGTCAGTGGGAATGTTCTACCAGATGCTTCACCTGCCTCCAGAAGGAGCTGGGCATCCAAGTTCCCAGAATCTAGCAGCTTGACACACTGGCCTTTGTCTCTCCAGTAGTTTTAGGCCATGGCTCAGGCTGAATGGTTTCTAAGCCTTGCCTTCCTATAGAGCTACCTCGCCATACCTCTCCCCAGCTCCAGGGCATAGGAAGACCCGTGGGCAGGCTCATCACCACCTCTGCCCCTTTGTGATGTCTGGCCCTCTTGGAGGCTGGGCTTGTAGACCTATCATCATTGGCCTGTCCTAACCCAAATCTGCCCCTTGAAGGGGGGGTGAGGAAAATAGGTGGAGAACCATGCCCACCTCTTAAAGCTCTGTAATTATCTGTATCTGAGGGCCACATCACTGCAGAGCTGAGCTCCTTCCAGACCTTGGCTGAGCCTCACCACTGAAGGGTGGCTGGTAGACTCGGCTCTGCCGTCTGCCACCGCAGGTGATAAAACCTTCCCATAGTACTCGGGGCTTGTGTTCCTTCACTAATAGATGGCGACACACGCATCCCCAGGGAACTCATAGGAAAGGTAGGCAGGAAAGAGCCTTTGGAGTAAATAATTTAAAATCGGTTATTATATCCTTGAGTTGTGATGGAGAGGCATTGTTTCTAGTGAGGGAGAGGGAACAAAGCCTACCAAAAAGTGGGGTTAAAGCATAAGTAATGTACGTTTACACTCCGCTTCAGGCGGAGGAAGCAGATGATGAAATACTCAGAGTCCATTTCCTGTTTAATTTTTGATGCAAAGCCATCAGGGAGTCGTTCTCCTTCACTCTCAATTTCAGGGGTCCTGAAACCTTGCATTTCTCTGCGGTAATAACCTGTGTTTTCTGCTCTGATTGATCAGTGCAGATGGAGTCCACACTGGCTCGGAAGGCTTTCCTCCAGCCCACGCCTGGGCGCTTGCCATCCTAGGCCAGTTTCCTGAAAACCCAGGCTCTTCCTGGAGGTGACTCAACCAGCAGCTTAGAAAGTCCCTCTTCCCTCCTTGCTGTGTAAGGAGGGAGGCCAGTTCAGATGAACTGGGCTCATCCTGTTACCCCCCCCCCCCCGCCTGCTCCAGATCACCTCAGCTCTACTACTCTCCTCAGTCTACAGAGCCTCCCTGTGGGAAGCCAGTGCAGACACCTCCCTACTCCCAGCCTCTGATCCTCCCTGGGTAACACGCAGAGAGCTGGTGTGCCCTGGTGCTGCCATGAGCACTGGAGTTGCCCTGGTACCGTGAGGGCTGATGTGTCCAGGTGCTACATGGCGAGCTGGTGTGCCCTGGTGACACACAGAGAGGAGAGCTGTTGTGCCCGGGTGACACATGGAGAACCAGTGTGCAACACCACAGCTGTTGTCACAGGGTTTTATAGACTGCTTTTCCACTTGTCCGTAGCTGAGAATCCCAAATTAAGACTGCAGATTTGGCTGACTGTTAGCTGAGAAAATGCAGCCAGCTCTAATCAGCTGGTGCATGTGCTCATCAGAGGACAGTTGTTCTGCTAAGGACGAGACTGTTACAGAATTTTACAGCTAATAGAAAGTGCTGGAGTCATCTGGTCTGGCCCACGGAGAGTGCCCAGGTCACCCACCGTGCTCTGTGCTTCTGAAAGTGCTTTTCTCCACTGCCTCTCAGCCCAGGGATCTGGCACAGGACTGAGGCACCTCTGCTCCGTCTGCCAGTGGCCCTGTGTGTTCTCAGTCAGGCTTCTTCTCTTTGATGTCACAGACAGACTTTGTGTCCCTCCCGGGTACTCTGCTGCCTTTACCTGAGCACGGCTCCCTTTGCTGACTCTGTCTCAGTTCATCAGTCTCCACCAAGCCTTTCATGCAAGAAAACAAAGCATGGAGCCCATTTACTGGGTAGTGGGTTCAGTTCCCCCAGAGGTAGGAGTTAGGTAGGGCCACAGACCCACAGAGGTCGTCATGCCAAACAGGGTCGACTGTGGATTAGAATGCGTTTGTCTCCAGTGTGATGGCACAGCAGGCGTGTCAGCTTAGGCACAAACACATGGACGCGTGTGCCTTACCTTTCTGCTTAGTTCTAAAAGTGTCACATCAACCAGCTGCCAGACACACACTGCCCACTTCCCATTTCCACTTCCCCCTAATTTCTACCCTTTCCTCTAACTCCTGAAATTGAAACTTTCCAATGGATTAAATTCAAGGCATTTTTACAGAATTTAATTGCAATAATTGACTTTGCTCCTGTCTCAACAAAGGATGGATGTCTTCCCCGATGCTGCTGAGCATTCGCTTGCCTGCGGTCGGGGGTTTATTGAACATATGGGAGCTATTTATTGCCCAAAGTTGGAGCCACTTTTGATTATCTCCTGATTGCCTCTTAATTTCATCAGCAGGGAAGGGTTGCATGGGAGTGAGGTGGGGGGGGGCAGTGTATTCAGAGGGGGCCAGCGTGGGGGGTGGGATGTAAAAGGAGTCACTTTTCCACCTTAAATCTATCCTTTCCTTCTGAATTTTAAATGTCTCCATTCTTGCTTGGTTCTTTATTAAGATGTAGAGAAAATGTGCCCCTTTACCTACCAGCATGCGGTCTCATTAGTCTAAATAAAAATAACAAGAGTCTCCAGGTCTCCCAGGAAATTACCAGGGAGAAGAGATTGCTATTCCAGAAACAAAAGCTGCCTTACTGATCATCACCGTTTTCACAGGAGCGCATTTCTCAGAGTCAGGAGGGGCGTGGTGAAGATGGAGAAGTCAGCACAGGTGGCTGTGCACAGTCCTCCAGTGCTGTGCGTTTCTGGCTGGTCCTTTCTTGGCCCACAGCTCAGCCAAGGCCTTTCCCTTATCTCAGGGTCCCATAGGTACCCCATGAGGATGGTGTCACCACTTTTTACTCCATGGATTTTGAGTCTGGCTACTGGAGAAAAAGCCCAAGTAGAACTATATAGACCCAGACTTATATATAACTATATAACCATACTTAGTGGCCGCTCTGTGAGCCCCCTCTTCAGGAGGGGGTCAAGGAGGGCAGGGTTGAAGCCAGCCCTGTGGAGCATTCTCATCCCCATTGTCTTTAACCCAACTCAGCTCTGGGCGAAGGTTGCTTTCATTTTTCTCTGAAAATGCACATTAAAGGCCTGCAATTTGAAGTGCCCACAAGCAGTCTGGCTTTGCTCCCTTCTAATGGTGGGACACAGCAGGAGCCTTGGAAAAGCCAGCAGAGTGAGTCGTGCCTGTTAGTGTGGCACTCCCGTAGCCACAGAGGGCCCAGGGTCTGGGGTTGTGAGAGGATGCCTAGTAAGACCGTGCGAAAGCTGGGAAGGATTGGGTGTCTTTCAGACATGGCTGCTTGTCCAGAAGTAGAGTCACTAAGAAGGTAAGTTTGTTTAGAATGGCACTTGAGGGTGCCATTGAGGGAGAAAGAAGTGCACACACATAGGGAAGACAAACTGAGAGAGAAGCATGCTGACCCTGAGGAGACAGCCATCGAAGGTGCTAGAAGTGGAAGACCAGGAAGAGCTTCTTGTCCCAGAGGACACTCAGAAGACACAACCTTTTCCATGGCATGCAGGACAAAGCTTTGTGACAGGAAGCCATTTCCAAAGTTGCTTGTGCAGCCACCCTGGGCTGCTCGCACAATGTAGGCAGTGATACTGTTGCTAGAAAGTGTGGCCATCTAATTAAGTAAGGGACACCTGGGGTTCCACTGTGACCACCCTCAATGCCTCTCAACTGACCCCTGGTCTCACCCCAGCAGCAGGCCATCCTGAAATCCTTGGGTCTACATGCACCCCACTGTGATCACAGGACTCACAGGGTCTGCGGCTGTCACCCCTAGTCATGACATGCTTGCCTCCCTTTGCCCACCCTACTCAGGCCTCCAGCCACTGCCCATCTCCATTGTCCGCATGGCTAGCTGTTGCAGAGAGATGGGAAACCCCAAGCTGTAAGTCAGAATAAGTCCTTCCTCCCCAGAACTGTTTCTTGTTACGTGTTTGGTCGTAGGGCTGACAAAAGCAGCCAGTAACTCAGTAAAGAGGAAAGAGCGCAGGTTAGGTCCTCAGCTCCTGCAGTCCTGTGTGAAGCTGTGGGAGGTCTGCCTGCACGACAGGTAGGCCAGCCCTGGTCAGCGCTGTTATCATTGGGACAGCCACGGTGAGCCTGGGTTCCTGGAACTGTGCACAGAGTGGGCCCACACCCAGTCAGTCGGAACCGGGGCTGTGGTACAGTACACACTACTAGGACCTTCCTTTGTGACCAAGGGCCAGCACTTCTTGAAGTGTCCAAGTAACTCAGGAGGATGAACAGCACCATGCTAGTGAGGGTTCGTGTTGGTTTCTTGTCTCCGTACTCACGGGGAGACTATGCTGTTAGGCTTTCCTCTAAGTCTGAAAGTATCAGCCCCAGTCCACAGCACTCCTGTCCTTCCCTGCTCTCCAGTCCTCCAAAGGTATGGGGGTGGGGCACCTGGCAAAGAGCCTTATGTAAGTGCAGCCAGCCTGCTCCTAGACACTGAGTCCCCGTGTCCCCCCATTATGTAAGAGGATGTGTTTATGAAGCTGCATAAACCGGCTGCAGTATCTGAGCCCGAGTACCCAGAGAAGAGTCCCGGGGCTGGATGGACGCTGGAGCAGAGGGTGGACATCTACCTGGTGGGTGTCAGGCAGAGATCTCAGCTGAGCACAAGACATGTTGTCAAGGATATACTGACCACTGTCAGAGTAGTGCCCAGTGCCCTGAGCGGCTAAGGATGGCCAAGCCTTTTTCAGTCAGTTTAGGGTCACCAACATAGCCCTTGCCTTCTGTCCCCAGACCAGGTCCCAGCCATGAAGACAGGAGGATGATGGGGCCTGGCCATCCTCACAGTCCAGGGTATAAGGCAAGTTGGCACCACCTGCCCCAGCCCTGCTGACTGGGCTTTTCTAACAAAGTGCCTTTATCTGGCCATACCATCCCATCAGCTACCACAGGAGCCCCAGCTCTCTGGAGCAAGCAGCTTGTATGTTAGGGATGGTCATAATGGAGTTGGGAAGCCCTGTAGGGGAGCGAGAGTTCTGCCATCCTTTCCTCTTCCTTCTGAAGAGGAGCTTGTCACACTAGGCAGCTAGAGTAAGCCACAGTGCCCAGTCACCTCCGCTTTTCTCTAGGCTTCCTGGGTGATTCTGAAGACTCCCCCCCCAACACAGCCCATCTTGGCTGAAAGGTGTTTGTCCCCCTTGGCCTTGTGGTTCTTCCCCGCGAAGGCCTGGTGCAAGGCTGCTTCACTAACCCCGTGGGTGTCCTCTGTTCTCTCCCCAGGCAGGCCTGGGACCTTGCCGTGGACATTTGCCTGTCTCAGCTGCCAACCATCATCGAGGAGGGCACTGCCTTCAGGGTGAGTCCCCACTTCAGGGAAACCCCTCCGTAGGGGACCCTGTGACTCCATTGCAGACACCTGGGCTTCATGTAGCACCCAGAACTCTAGGTGTCAGGGATTTAGCTTTTCACCTACCTAGAAAAATGGTACAGCTTCAGCTTACAGAGTTTTCAAGATCGAGTCAGCCAGGGACTCAATTTCGGTTTTAAAATGGTTGACCTCTTCGGGGAGAGCTGAGGTTTGAGACAGGGTTTCTCTGGCTGTCCTGGAACTCGCTCTTAGACCAGGCTGGCCTTGAACTCACAGAGATCTGCCTGCCTCTGCCTCCACCACTGCCTGGCCTGAACTTGCAGTCTTAAGGAGCAGCTACAACGTCCAAGTGATTGCTTTAGTTACTGACTGCCCTGAGTCCATGGGGAGCTTTCTTTAGAGGGCTTCTTGGGCTCAAAAATAAATGAGCTGTAGATACGAGGTGCTTCTGGTGATCTGAGAATGTAAATCTGACTTGTGGGAAATATCATAGGTTTCCTCACTTATCACTGTAGATGATTATGTATGGACATGGCCGTAAGAAGAGTGGGTATTCTCCTGGTGTGTGGCATGAGAGGATTTCCCTCATTTCCATCAGAGTCAGACACTTGATTTGAGTCTGGACTTTTAAAGGCTGTTTGACGCTATGTGTTAGAGTCCAATTAGCTTTCTCCATTCGGCTTCTCTCCTGCCCCATTAAGGAGCATGTTTCCTGCCGGAGCCTGTTAGCAGGGATTAGTCTAGGGCATTCCTGGTGCCTAGGGGTGCATCTCAGTCTCAGACCACGCGGGGAAAGTTGAGCAGCTGCATGGGCTGTACCTGGTCCTCCTTGTGGCTTGTTCAGTGAGTGACACTGCCCAGAGCCCTCTTAGCTTCTCAGAGACCCTTTTGGGTTTTGCTTTGTGGAGCATTTGCTGTGAGTGAAGCTCCAGGTCTGACTAAAGCCCTGTCCCTGACCTCAAGACACAGGGCACAGCACCAGTTAGAAGTTAGGGACCTAGATTAGGGAATGCACAGGAACGCAGAAGTAAGTCAGACACATTCCTGAAGCTATGATGACTTGAGGGCTGAGGTGGGGGTGTTGGGCTGTCAGCAACACAGGGGCCTCCTCACACTACTCGAGAGGCTGTTGGATTTCAGGGCCAAGAGCCAGCAGTGTTACTGTGGGTCAGTGAGACAACCTCCCTGAGCTTTGGTTTCCTCATTTTAGTGTTGTTGCTTGAGGCAGGCTTCTCTACATAGCCCTGGTTATCCTAGAACTCACTATGTAGACCATATTGGCATTGAATTCACAAAGACCTGCCTGTCTCTGCCTCCTGAGTATAAGATTAAAGGCATGCACACCAACATACCCAGGTTCCTCTCTTTTACAGGGGATTCTGGAGAAGCACAATTCCAGGGGCTATGTATGATGGCTAAATGAGTTAGCATTCTTACAGTGCTTAGGACAGAATACACACATTTTTTAGGACCTCGTGTTCTTACAGAGAAAACTGGCCACTGACAAGTGAGCAGTGTGTGTCACCATCTGTCAGGTAACCAGGGCTACGTAGAGGAGCCTGCTCCATTATCTGGCCTGGGCCTGTGGCTCGCTGCACTCTCGGTGTATATAGGCTACACTAGCTCCCCGGATGTGCCCTGAGGTTGAAATGATGGGGCAAAGGCTTTTAAAGAAGATCTCCTGGTCTATTTTGTCAGTATTGTTGTACTCTTTGTTGCTTATTTGGGGAGAGGGAGATAACATTTTATTAGAGAAGCTTTTAAGCCTATAGCAAAGTTGGAAGGACTCTGAAGCCAGCAGCCGTGCTCCCACCACTGAGTTCTACTGGTAGCTTTCATGGCAGCTGCCTCCCCCTCTGTTCCTTACCCTCCATGCAAACTAAAATGGCCCTAGTGATTTCCCAGAAGGGACAGGGACTCTTGGTACAGCTGGATGTCTGGAAAACTCCATTAAAATGTCAGTCTTACTGGACGGTTGTGGTGCACACTTTTAATCCCCGTACTCAGGAGTCAGAGGCAGGTGGATCTCTAAGCTTGAGGCCAGTCTTGTCTACAGAGCAAGTTCCAGGATAGTCAGGGCTACACAGAGAAATCCTGTCTCAAAAAACAAACAAAAAAAAAAAAACAAAATAAAACAAAGACTTAAGTGTTTTTGTCTTCAGATCCTGGCTTCCTTCTGCTTAGGAGCTGAGAACTGAGCTCCTAGGATAGTGCACTGTGTTGTGTTCCTCTCAGACTGAGCACTTCTGTTCTGACACCAGGTGTCTGCCAGGATCTCACTACGTTATCTCTAACCTAGTGCAGTCAGTATTCTGCATTAAGGGAACATTGGGGTGTCAGGTGCAGGGGCAACTGACCTGGACCATGCTCGAGCTTTTTTATGTTAACTTTCCACTTCTTTGGCTGTATAGAATACATGTAGAAAGCCATCCGTGTTGTAAACACCAGTTTAGCACACTCTCATACCCAGCCCCCATATCCAGCAGTCACACGGCTCCTTCCCTCTGCAGCCACTCGCCTATCCACTGCCATGCTCGAGTACTCCACGGCGTGTGCTCTTTGTGTCTGACTGTGTCTGCCCAACAGAGCGCTTTTGATATGCCTAACAGTATCTGCTAGCTACAAAATGGTTTTTCATCCCATGGCCAGTGTGTTTTGAGTCTCAATCTGTGATCCTCACGGTCAGTGCTGGCTGGCCCAGGCCCAGCGACTGTGCAGCTTGAGACAAAGGGAAGCAAATCATCCTGGCCTGTCCATTTAAAGTGCTGCCATTGTAAGATTTTACTTGTTTTTTTTTTTTTTATCATGTTAGACATATTTACCTTCATTTCTGGAATTAGGGGCAAGTACTCTCCCTATATATTTGAGATATATATATAATGAGTTCACTACAAAAAACCTCACTGACTATTTCCTGGTTACTGCCCAGCCAAGTGTGTGCTCGGGCAGCACAATGCTGTCTGCTGGGGTGCTCGTAGGACAGGACCAAGCTACGTGTGGGTTTAGCAGATGCTATTGGATAGCTGTCCACAGTGTCTTTGGCTCACAGCCCTCCTGCTATACAGGATGTGGCTCCAAGGGAATGGTGACATCATGTGTCTCCAGTGCTACCAGCACGGTTTCCTGTTCTCTAGCAGGCCTGTCTTTTATAAATCTTTCTCCTGAGCTAGAGTGTCTCTGTCCATGTCCTCTGTCTCACTGTGAATATCTCTTATTCTGCAGACTGTATTTTCCTGTTTTTACCTTTTTTTTCTTGTTGAGGAGGCATCTTTTGTTAAGCAAATTACTATTCATTAAAATTTTCTTAATGGTTAGGGCCTTGGTTGTGCTGTCTAAAGCCAAATTGACTTACCTGAGGCGAGCACCCCGGGTGCTGCTGTCCCCTCTTCTAGAGCTTTGGGTTGTCCATGTGATGCCCAATCTGAGAGCCATCATGCTGGCCCTGATGACTGTGTGAGCTGCTCCTGGCTGCTCTGCTGTGTCCTCTCTCACTTTGTCCAGGCACCACAATCACAGTTTTGATTCTGAGCATTTGTTTGTTTGTTTGTTTGTAACAAATGTTGCCAAAGCTGCTAGTCTGTTCTCCCACCATGTCCTTTCCCCAATTTCCCCAATTCCTTTTGACCTTTTGTGTTTCCATGTCAGTATTATAGTGACTGTTCATTTCCTCAGAGAACCTGCAGGACTTGGACTGAGGTGGAGAATGCTGACATCTGTGTAACACTGAATCAGCACCACTAAATTCTGGGGTTATTTTCACCCTTTAGTCAGGCTTTCTATTGTTGTAAAGAGATACCATGACTACAGCAGTTCTTATAAAGGCAACTTTCAAAATATAAAAATTTCACTGGGGTTAGCTTAGAGTTTAGAGGTTTAGTCCATTAGCATCATGGAGAGAAATATGGCAGCCCGTAGACAGACATGATAATGGAGAAGGAACTGAGAGTTCTGCATCTTAATCCAAGGACAACAGGAAGTATTCTGAGTCACTGGGCGTAGCTTGAGCATATGAGACCTCAAAGCCTCCCCACAGTGATGTACTTCCTTCTAGCATTCAAACACATGAGTTTGTGGGGGCCATAATTATTCACACCATCACAACTGTGACAGTCAGCCTACAGTTCAGTGCACTCATCTTAAAACCTTGTTTTCAGACTGAAAGGAAACCAATGTACATGTCTGTCCTCAGAATCAACAGTTATAAGTGATGAGTTTTAACTAGTAAGGAATTAAAAACCTGTTCAAATTGGTGTTTATCAGGGTAGGGAGCGAGGACAGGAAGCGGGTACCAGACAACAGGAAGCCTGGGATAGCCAGACAAAATAAAGATCCTTCTGCAGGCTCTAGTTTTCTTTACAGGGATGGTAACTTTGACTACTGAGCAGACTCAAGAGGCAAAGCTACCCAGGCTCAGGTCATTAGACCCAACAAAGGGAGAGCAGAGGAGGACAGTGGCCAGCTTGGTAACAGTTACCATGCCATAGCTCTGGCTAGATTAGCTCCTCTCAGTGAGCAGGGCTCAGCAGCTCCTGCAGACTCTCTCACTTTTGGTTCTGTGCTCATAAGGCCTATTTTTTTTTATTTTTTTAATTTTGTACATTTTTATTGATATTTGTTGAGCTCTACATTTTTCTCTGCGCCCCTCCCTGCCTCTCCCCTCCCCTCTTCAACCATTCCCCAAGGCCCCCGTGCTCCCAATTTACTTAGGAGATCTTGTCTTTTTATACTTTCTACTTCCCACATAGATTACATCTATGTAAGTCTCTCTTAGTGACCATATTGTTGTCTAAGTTCTCTGGGATTGTGGTTTGTAGGCTGGCTTTCTTTGCTTTATGTTTTAGAACCACCTATGAATGAGTACATGTGATAATTGTCTTTCTGTGTCTGGGTTACCTCGCTCAAAATAATGTTTTCTAGTTCCATCCATTTTCCTGCCAAATTCAAGATGTCGTTATTTTTTCTGCTGTGTAGTACTCCATTGTGTAATTGTGCCACATTTTTCTTATCCATTCTTCGATCAAGGGGCATTTAGTTTGTTTCCAGGTTCTGGCTGTGACAAACAAAGCTGCTATGAATATAGTTGAGCACATGTCCTTGTGGCACGGTTGAGCATCCTTTGGATATATACCCAAAAGTGGTTGTTTTCTAATTTTCTGAGAAATCGTATAGGACCTATTTTAGACCTACAGCAGATCATCTTGTTTGCCATTTATCCTGGAAGATGGGACATGCAGTTACAGCTATATGCCTTGCCTTGGTCCCTCAGTCTTCACTGGTTGTTCCCTTCTGGTCTGATGACAAGGTCAGCTGAGAGACTTGGCTCAGGTGCCAACTCTGAATCCTCATGTGGGCCACCTGTGCAGCCCTCATGCTATGTGGTTGCCCCCGTGTTTCCCCTTGGCTTTAGCCCGACAGCTAGCAGAGGTGTGCTTTTCTTCTCCGGTCAAGTTTAAGTGAAGGAGTTGAGTTGTTTGCTTGTTTGTAGGTTTGTCTGTTTGTTTGTAGAAAGAGTCTTGCTGTGTAACCCTGGCTGACCTGGAGCTCATCGTGTAAAGCAGGCTGATCTCCTGCCTCTGCTTCCCCAATGCTGAGATCACACGCGTGTGCCACCTCGCCTGGCTCCATCAAGAACTGGTGTCTCTTTGTCTGGAGCAGTCACTCCACCAGCGCAGTGTGAAAAATCCATAAACATGGCCGACTGGAGAGAGAGGGTGTGATTCTCATTCACAGGCGAACACCACGGTCTTATGGGATTGGGGGAGGACATACTTAATGGGTTTTAAAAACGATTGGTGAATAATTCCTACGTGAAAATGGAAACCACTTCGGGAGCTGCACTCCAGCTTCTTTGTGTGAGCTGTGCCTTCCTGAGCGGCCAGTGAGCCTAGGAACCTGGGTGCTTGGGCCTTTACTATAGTGCCCGGGCTCTGACAGAGTTGTCAGGGAAGGTGTGCTACAGGGTGGAGACAAAGCTGCTTCCTCCAACTGGGGCTCCCAGTTAGAGCTCTGCTGAGTGCTGCCACCTCGCCCAGGGAAGAGAGCGCCCCAAAGGGAAGTGGTGCCTGAGAACAAGACACTGCTCGTTTTGTAGCTGTGTCTGGCCCATGGAGAGCAGTTCTCTATGGCAGTGAGGGTGATACAGAGAACAGAAGACTGTACTGGCTATAGCCTCTTGCTTCCCAGTCTCTTCCAATCCTGTTGTCCTCCGTCTTTCCCAAGCCACCCCTTTCCTATGGGTTGCACGTCATTGCTGGTAACCCTAGTGTGGGAACAAAGAGACCTTGGTGATGCCCTGCCAGCCTCTCTAGTGGTCCTCCAGGACTCCGACTCCATTGGCTTTCATGCTAGCCGGAAGGCCCAAGCCCTGCTCCACGGTTAGGGCCAGGCCATCGGTGCTAATGCTGTGCTGCCTTTGCCCTTTGTCTCCTCATCCCACACCCATGTAGCTGTCCTTCAGCTGGGCCTGAGAAGCTCTAACTCAGCTCCTCCCTCACAGCTCTGTGTACACTCTCCTCAGAAACAAGGGCGGAGGAGAGAGCACCAGCTTCTCACCTCCAGCCCAGCACGGCCTTGCAGCATGCCCTCCACTTCTCTTCCCCGTGCCCCCCCATTCCACTGTCAGTCCCTTGCCCGGTCCTTCTCCAGCAGCTTCCACCGCCCTCCCCCTCTACCTGCTTATCCTTGTCTGCTCTTCCACCGCACTCAACCCAAGTCTCTCCTTCCCTTTGCAGCCACCTCCTCCACAGTGTGTCTTCACTGGCTTCCCTCTTCTCTGTCCTTTCTCCTGTCTTTTTTGCTGTGTCCAAGACAGTTGTTAATATCTAGGATGCCCTCTGTGTCTCTGAAGGAAAGCCACAGATGGACCATAGTTTTGAGCGCATCACTGGCCTGGCTTTCTCCCCACGACCATTCTCTTCACAGCTGTCTCCTTGACCTCTAAGTACTAGAAGCCCAATTCCATCCTGGGTCCCTTCTCTATAGCTCAACTTCCAAAAATAACCATACCTGTAATTTCATCTCTCAGGAAGCTGAGGAGGTGAACTCTACATGTGAGCTCCAGGCTAGTGTAGGTACAGAGAGACCCTGTCTTTCAGAATAATGGTCGTCGTAATGCTATAATAAAGGAGCGGGGTGCTAGAGAGATGGCTCAGTGTTCACGATGCCTAGTGTTCCTGCGGAGAGCATTGCTGCTCTTGGAGAAGGCCTGGGACCAATTCCTAACGCCAACATTGGGTGGCCCACAGCTGCCTGTAATTGGAGCTCAGGAGATCCAGTGACCTCCATAGGTACCAGCATTCACATGAACACACACACACAGACACATGCATAATTAAAAAATCTTTTAAAAAGAAGAAATCTGTGCCAATAGCTATAGAGTCGTCTCTCTGACTAAGAGGCAACTACTCGTGTGTCTTTGCTCAGGTAGACAGCACATGCACTCTGTGCACCCAGGCTTCCTCTCGTCACCAGCTCTCCACTTACTGACAGGAACATGTCATCCAAGTGCTCAGGCTGCAAGACCCAGACTTCCTTTCTTCTGCCCAGGCTGTTGACAAAGCCTGTAAGACCTGCTCCCACCAGCTCTGCCCCTCACGGTCACTGCCTTGTCAGGACAGAGGGGTAAAGGTGGTGTAAGGAAACCGGCCTCACTAACCAGCTCTTTGCTTCTCCTACAGCATAGCCCGTTCTTTGCTGAGCAGCTGACAGCATTCCAGGTGTGGCTCACGATGGGCGTGGAAAACAGAAGCCCTCCAGAGCAGCTGCCCATCGTCCTACAGGTCGGTCACTTCCAACAGGCCTAGACTATCTGAGGCATCTGTTCTGTGTGCGTCATAGGCACAAGAGGGTCTGGGCAGTAGCGGTCCCCCAGGGGGCTGTGCTTCAGTCAGATGGCCCATCAATGCCTCACTTCTGATCTGAAGTCAGTAGATGCTTACTTACTCCCAGTGGCCTTTTTTGGCAAAGTCATTGAATTCCCTTCTTCCTCTCCCAATTAGATATAAACTGGCATAGGTCACCATGCCTCCACCTCCTGTATCCCCCCACCTCCTGTGTACCAGTCAGGAATGGATAAGATGCTGCTGCCAACAAGCTTCGCTTTGGGGCGGGCTCTCGGCATCACTACCTTCTTCTGTTTGGAAGGACATGAGATACAAATTTGTCCTGTGAGAGAATGGTGAGGCCACCAAGCAAATTCTAACTGAGCCACAGCACTCATTCTCCTGACCAGCACCAAAGCCTCACAGACTGTCCAGGTGCCATCAGCCTTCCCTTGGCGGGGACCCATAAGAAACAGTACCTTCTGATGTGTCTGTCATTCACGTGCAAACTGGTCTGGTTGTGGGGAACCCATTTACTGCTTGCTGACTTTTGGTTACTAAAATGGCATGGGATAGGAATATGAAGAGTGGATTCGTCATCACAGGTGGGTAGATAACAGGTCACCAAGTTTGTGTTTTATTAAATGTGTATTTGTGGGAGAAACTGGTGAGCTGGGTTGTGACTAAGAAAAGCCAGACCAGACACTGAGGACTTGTGACTTACTGTAGATTCCAGAAAATACTACTTACCACGTAGCGGGGGAGGAGCAGCTCTGTCAGCTGTGGAAGTCATGAGAGGGTACTGGCTTGGAAAGGTAGGGTGCCTGGAGGGATAAAGGACAGGCTGCCCTCCAGACCTTGCCAAGAGCCAGTGATAGGGCCATCACTCTCCAGAGCTCTTACCAAATTACTTCCCTCTATAAAACGCACCGTGGGTCTGATTTCCACCTGTCCAAGAACATTGGCCTTGCTTCCTTCCAAGAAGGGCTTGTGCTTGCCCATTAGAGCTGTTAACCACATTGTGACGGACAACCATCCATCTTCACTGGGCCAAATGCTCAGAGCAACTGCAGCTCAAAAATCCCCTCAATAGAACACAGTGGCCATTCCTGCCCAGAGTCCCTCCCACAGGGCAGCCAACCTAACAGCCTCGGTGGCTCACATACCCCACCTAGAGCACCAGGAATCCCAGCCAGCAAGAAAGAGGCAAGAAAGAAGAGTACATGTACATGTAAAATGGTAACCATAGCCTGTTCCTGCTGAAGTAGGAACCTTGAAAGAATGACATGGATCAAACCGGAGGTAATTGTATTGTTACTTATTTTCTGACATTATGAAAATGATCATCACTGCTCCGCTTATGTATGTCTAGATTAGTTTTAACACTGTCCTGGAATTGCAAAGTCATCTATAAGCAAATGTTTTCCAAACAGTAACAACAGCAACAGTAACAGTAGTCGCAGGACAAAGCCTGGATCACTGAGGTGCCCATCTGACTGCAGGAAATGGCAGCAGTGCCGGGGGCTCCTCTCAGGTCACCTTTGTCACCACGCATCTCTCTCCAACCTGCCTCTCACTGTGGCAGCAGAGCAGAGCAAAGTTGTCCTCCCCACAGCAGGGCTGCAGTGCCAGGCGTTAATCCAGTTCTTTGGGGTCTGGCAAACAGTCCTTTTGTAAATGACTTTATCGACTCATTCCATTTACAGCCCACACTCTCTCAGGGAAAGGGGAGACCTCTAGAGCCAATCTGATGCCAGGCAAGAGGAAATAGCTGCGGGAAGAGCATTAGCCATTGTCCATGTGGTCGTTAGGAAAATGTAAGCACTGGGTCCTCCACCAGGATGGACAGAGCTAGGAAAGGAAAAGACAAGAAGGTAAAGGCCAGGAGGCACCAGGGAGTTCCAGCTCATGAGGCTCACCCTGGCCTCACTCTTAGTTACTTTCCTTGCTTTGTCCTGAAAACCTGAAAACCTTTATTTTTCCAAAGCTAGAACTGGCTTTTCACAAGTTATCCTCCAGCGCCTTGGCAGGACTAGAGACATTAGGAAGGGAGAAAGTGTCATCATTCAGGCTGCATGGGTTCTCTTCAGCTGCCTGCCACTCCCATAAAGCCAGAGTGAATTTCTCCCCCACAGTAGCTGAGAGGCATTAGTGATGGTGTGTAGGAGCGCCGAGAGGTTCCATCAGGCTGTAGAGAAACAGTAGCAGGGACCTGGGCCTCGCCCACTGGCTTCGGCTTCCTTTCTGCCTTTTAAGAATGAAATCAACAAAAAGGAGAGAATTTTTTTAACTGCTACTTCCTCCAAATTGGCACAACTGATATCTATGGCCACTGTCAGCTTTCAAAAAGCAGTCCCAAAGTGTAGGCCTGTCATTGTGTTGTGGCTCTGCCAGGGACACTCCCACCCCCCATGACTACCATCCCCGCCTCGGAGTAGGTGGGCCGAGGCACCCCAAACAGAAGAAAGAAAGTCACCATTAAACAAGAAAGGCAAGAATGAATTCATGGGGCAGAGTTACTCTCTTACATGGCGGCTACACAATCCTGAGCGTTTGTTTGCCGTCAGTGCATCTTATGTCAGATACAGTCTTAACCTGGAAGTGTGGGGCTGTGTTCTGTCCTATGTTGTCTGCCCCCTACTGGAGGGAGGTCCTTGTCCCCCAGAGCCTGTTTCTCTTCATGTCTCAGGCACCATGACAGACCCTGTTCTACTTGGATTTCATGCAGGCACGTTTGCCCCTTAGACCCACTTGACAGATGGACGGGAACCCGGGACCTGCTCCATCTCTGTCGTCTGTGGTAGTGTGAAACAGGAGTTTGGTTCTTGCTTATTTTTTAATTTTTAAGAGAAGATTTATTGATTTTATGTGCCTGGGTGTTTTGCCAGCATGCATGTCTATGTAACATGCATACTGCCCACAGAGGCCAGAAGAGGCTGTCAGATCTTCTGGAACTGGAGTTGCAGATGGTTGTGAACCACCATGTAGGTTCTTGGAATTGTACCCAGGTCTTCTGTAAGAGCAGCTGGTGCTCTTAACTGCCAAGCCAAATCTTTAGCGTCCCCCACCACCACCCTTTCTAATTTTTTGAAGTACAAATACACATCCTTAAAAGCCAGTCATTTATATTCTTAAAATAATTTTAATTCATGTTGGACCTCAGCTTTTTAAAGCTATAAATCAGTAAAAGAAACAGAAAATGTGCTATTGGAGGGAGAAAAGCCAAGTAGTATTTGACATTGTTCCCGTATCTCTAGTGATGATTCTCATTGTCACAAAAGATGACAGTGGACAGTGTTACCCATGAGCAGTCACTGTTAGCAGACCTTGTTCCTGAGGGTGGTTTTGACCTTGTACTGAGCATTAATAAATCAGAGCAAAGAGATGTCGGGTGCTTTACCAGTGGGTACCACGGTGCTGCCTCTTGTTAGAAGACAGAGGTAGTTAGTCGAGGGCATTGTGGTAATGTCATGCAGATGTTATAACCTATAATTTTACTTCTCAGATTTATCCTCAGGAGAAAAAAAAAATGTGAGACTGTGCAAAGATTGCAGATTAGGGTATTGTCATAGCATTGTGATAGCTAGCATTGAGGGAACCGTTCTAACAAATTGAACATTTATACAGAGGATGTGCTGTGCTGCCCTCTGGAGAGACACCGCCATGGGCGTCTCAGGATGGGGCACCATCCTCACCACGCATCATCATCAGTTGAGAAAGGGAGTAGGAATAGATGTGCCACCTGGTTCAGACTCACCCAGGCAAGGGTGTGCATAGAGAACAGCGCCCCCAGTGCTGGTCCTGTTGAACACAGTGGACGACGCGGGCAGCATATTTTACTTGGGTAATGAAGAAGTGTTTTTACAGTCTGTCTAAAGCACGAACTACCCAGCAGCATCTGAGCTAGAAGAAAAAATCATTGAACATGGGGAAGTTGTCTTGTCAGACCCCTCCTGGGCTGCCAGCCCACACTGGAGCTTTCTTAGAGAGGTGGTAATCGGTGTCATTTTGTTATGGTTCAATATCTTTCTTGCTTTTCCAGGTGCTGCTAAGCCAGGTGCACCGGCTGAGGGCCTTGGACTTGTTGGGACGCTTTTTGGACTTGGGTCCCTGGGCGGTGAGCTTGGTGCGTGCCTTTTGCCTTACTTGGGGGAAGGGAGGCAAAGATTAGGCCCAATGAATGAGATACTCTGTAAACTCCAAACTAGAACCAGCAAAAGTCATGTGAGCCTGGGTAAGCACTTCTCTCCCTGGTGCTTTGGGGCTTCTGCCATTGGTCCCCATCATTGTTAGACTTGCCAGGAGCCACAAGCAGGTGGGCATGTACCCTCCATGGCCTTTTCCTCCCATGAAGCCCACACCCTCACATTGTCTGCAGGTGATTTAGGTACAGTTCTGAACCATTCTTTGCTGTGGAATAATCCCTTTGTCACTGTGATTGGTTTAATAAATAAGCTGACTGGCCAATAGATGAACAGGATAAGGTTAGGCAGGGGAGCCAGACAAGTAGAATGTCAGGAGGAAGAAGGGCAGAGTCAGGATGGAGAACGAGTTGGATACACAAAATGGGATAGAGGTAAAAGCCACGAGCCTCAGGGCAGCACGTAGATTAATAGAAATGGATTAAGTTGTAAGAGCTAGTTAGTAACAAGCCTGAGCTGACAACCAAGCATTTGTAATCGATATAAAGCCTCTGTGCGGTTATTTGGGAGCAAGTGATCAGGACAGGAAACTTCCGCCTACAATTCTGGGTCCTCATTCTGCAAAACTGAAGTAGAACCAAATAGTGATCCATGTTTCCAACAAATAAGCCATAAGGAAACCAAAGAGAGCTGGGGGAGCCTCCTGGAAGACCAAAAGTGCCTTAGAGCCTTCAGCCTTCTGCAGTGTGGAGAGCTTATTGGGCTGTTTTTGCAAGTAAAGGTTTAGGGCTGAAAGGACTTTACCCCGTCTCCATGGGTAAAGTACCTGTGAGCAAGCATTAGTACCTGAGTTCAGATACACAGCATCTGTGGAAAAGCTGGTGCAGAGGCAGGTGGATAGTCCCTGAAAATCATTGGCGGCCAGTCTACCCTTACCAGCAGACTCCAGGTTTAGTACAAAACCATCTCAGAAAATAAGGTGAGGTGGTAGAGGAAAACTCCCAAGACAACCTCTATTTGACTTGCTATGTACACAAGAAGTGTTCCAACATACAAACGTACACATACACTTACAATAAATTCAATAAGTGAAGTTTAAAGCAATGCTGATAGAACAATTACACATTTCATATGAATTGGTTTTATTACCTTATGAACAGTAGCTGCCCATTGTAAGTGGCACACAGTGAAATCGCCTACGTAAGTCTGCTGCAGAGTGCTATGGGGTGAACAGGTTATCAGCTTCACGTTTTCATTAATTAGATATTGTCAACAGAGTGATGGATTGCAGGCTAATGTTGAGGGAGGAAGGAGAAAAGCCTAAAAATAGGAAGAACAATATTTGAAGAAGGAAAGAGAAAACTCTAAAATTAAACGGAAGAATTCAACAGTGGTTCTTCCAAGCTTGGTCCTAAAGGGGAGGTGGGGGGGGGCAGGAATGCTTGCAGTCTGGGGAGTGAAGTGAGGCAAACCAGCGCCACCAGCAAGGGATCACTGGCCTGTGCTGACGCTGTCTTTTACCTCCAGGCCCTGTCGGTGGGCATCTTCCCCTATGTGCTGAAGCTGCTCCAGAGTTCAGCCCGAGAGCTGCGGCCGCTCCTTGTCTTCATCTGGGCCAAAATCCTCGCTGTGGACAGTGTGAGTAACTTCCATTTAGCCCCAGTGGTGGGAAGCAGGGCTCTGCCTGTGGACCTTGAGCTACCTCACCTGAGAGACCCCAGATCTGGGGGGCAGCCATTCCTATTCTTCCATACTGCATGCCTTCAGTTTGTGACTGTCCTCCTGCTCTCGTACTCTCCCCAACCAAAACCTGCCCAAGTCTCTACCAACCTTTTCATCGCTTGTCTGTCTTCTGTGTGTCCCTGTCACCTGCACTCTGACCGTACCCTGACCATTCTTCAGCCTTTCCTGTGTTTCTGCAATGGCAGCAAGTGGCCCTGGGCCCAAACCTGCCTCCTCACCACAGCCCTGTCCCGCCACACCCTTCTTTCCTTGTTTCTTAACATGCTAGCACTGGCCCCAAAGCCCAGCCCACCACCGCCCTATCTGTACCCATCCTGCCTGTAGCCTTGGATGGACCATTAATGGTCCTTTCTTTACAGGAAGGGGACTGAGTCCAGTCCCAGCACTTTCCAGTTGTATCATCCACAGCTCCTTACAAACCCTGGCCCTACAGCCATTCGTCTTCTCCACAAAAATTTGTGGGGCCTGCATCCAGAGCTTAGTGCTGAGGTCTGTAGGTGACAAAGAGGTTAGCAGTCCCTCTCCCTGACCTCAGAAGACTCACTACCCTTCGGGGACACAGGCACAGACACTTTTTTAAAAGAAAACATTGTGGGGCCAAAGTTGCACCATATAGAAGTGGGAGTCACTGACCATGAGCGTGGCATGAAGTGGTGCCGTCAGCCCAGGGATTCTGCATGTGACAAAGGACTGGAGGCTGGCAGGTCAAGCAAGCAAGGGGCAGTAGAAAGATCAGTGGACTGTGAGGAGGGCAGAGGACGGGGCTGTGGGGCGGAGAACTCTGGTTTGTGAAGTAGCTCATAGGAAGAGGGGACGGGGAAGAAGGTCCTCCCTGAAGGAGAGGGTTTGAGGATGGGCCATGAGGAGAGTCCATTCCCGGCTCTACCAACAGCCAAGACAGGCAATATCTCATCCAAACCCCTCTAGTCTAGTCTGCCTGTAGAGCTGTAGCAGAAGACAGGCTACCCTGACCACTCGGGATTCGTCCCAGCTAGTGGCCTTGGCCTGTGAGGTCCTTGGGTGCAAATGTGGAGCAGGTGCAGGGTACCTAGGCAGAGCCTGTGGGAGCTCCTTCTAGGCAACACCAGGCAAGGACAAACTCAGGAGGTTCCAGATGTGCTGGCATCAAAGACAAGCGCCACCCTCTACAGGGTTGTGGATGTCTGGGGAAGACCTTTGTGGTTTCAGTCTGCAGTCCAGAAGGGGGACCATGGAGAGCAAATGGCACTGATACGTGTTCAGGCTGCTTGAGGGGCTGGCTGGCGAGGAGGGAGGTGAAGAGGCGTTAACTGTCACCAACTTTGCTTATCTGCTTGCTTTTGGGATGGCCTAGAACAGATCTGTGAGTCAAGACCCCTTTGGGGGAGGGATTGAAAGACCCTTTCACAGGGGTCACCTAGGACAACTGGAAAACACAGGTATTTATATTATGATTCATAACAGTAGCAAAATTACAGTTATGAAGTAGTAACGAAATAAGTTTATGGTTGGGGGGTCACCACAACATGAGGAACTTTGTTAAAGGGTCGCAGTGTTAGGAAGGCTGAGAACACTGTTTGTAGCTTGATTCCAGCCAACTTCTATGCCTATTGTCATGGGTGTGTGCGTGTGTGAAACACAAGGACTGTGTAGGAGAAACCATGTTCCTACCTCAGTCTCATGACGGAAAACACAGGAATGAGTGTAGCATGTTTCTGACTTGTGACAGGCAGAGTGGTGGCCTGAGCCAGGGTCTGGATCTGATTGTGAGACTACAGAGTTACTGCAGGTCAGGGAAGGGAGGTCCTGGTTTGCAGTGTCACAGGCTGTTCTTCCTCTGAGCCTGTGGAGACTAGAGTAGGTGGCCAAGGACAACCTCGACTTCCTGGTCTCCTGCTCTGTCTCCCATAGGTGGGTGCAGTGATGGGAATAGAGCCCCCCCTGGGGCAGGGGGGATCCTGCACACAAGGAAAGCCAAGAGCCAGCCTTCCACCAGCTGCACCACATCCCTAGCCTCTCCCCAGGGGCTCTTTATTCCTGATCACCAAAGCTGATCACCAAAGCTCCTCCTTGTTATGCTCCACTGAGGTCCACTGTGCCCACTGTCCGTCCTGCCAGCACGCCACTCCACACAGTCACTTTCTCTCGTCACTCCTTTGGCCCAGGAGTTTCTAACTACAGATGCCCTGGGCCCCTTCTAGCCACTCCCACACTCAGCTTCAGACTCAGCTGGGCACTGTGTTGGCCAGACGAGCTCATGGTCAGCTTCCGTGTGGGCTTTTTTTTTGGAAAGCACATTTGCCTCTCTCACGGCCCGTCCCCATTGCCTGTTCTCTGTGTGGCTGAGCCTTGGATTTTACTGACGTTTGCGTCCTCGCCTTGTGCAACAAACGGGTGGTTACTTATCAGTTCTGAGATGTCCCTAAGGCTCTCGGACTATCCCCATAGACACCAGCCAGCCTAGTGTGTCTCCCTTTCTGGGCTGTGGCCTAGCCAGGACCTGAGTGCCCTGCTGAGCAGCTGCCATGCGGTTGCTGAGTCATGTCTTCCACCTTGGCTCCTCCGGGGATAGCTGGTGGGTGTGCTCCTGCATGCTCTAGAATACCCAGAAATTACATATCTCAACCATGTAGTCACCATTCTGTCTGCATAGTAGCTTGGCGCTGGCACTAGGTGTAGGAGTTAAAGGGCTGAGGTAAATCCTGCCACCCGTTTGTTCAAGCTCCCTCTCCTCACTCCCCTGGGGCATCCACCTCCAGCACCAGGACCAGGACTTGGGAAGCTGCTTTGTGAATTTCAGTCAAAAGGGGTCCCTCAGAGAGCAGCTTATCAGTGTCGCGTTTGTCTCCCTGGGTCACTGAGGTTTGTGCTTGATAAACCAGAAGCTTGTCTTTGTGGCTCACAGAGCCCATACTTTGTGACCATTTCTGTTTTACCTGTATTCCGGTACACTGAAGGGCCAAGTGACATAAACAAAGGAACTCACTTTGGAATGGCTTCCCTTCGACCCCATGATCTTCATTGCTATGTCAGCTTGCTCAGCATTGGCAGTAGTACTTGGTATCTGGCTGTGGAGTCACATGGAAAGGCTCCTGGGAGTCTGCCATGGAGCAAAGCCAGAGCAAAGCAGCAAGGGCAGAAATGGTCACAGAGCATGGGTCTGTCACTATGGGCAGACGCCGAGACGTGGAGAGTGGCCCTCTTCTAGCCGCTCGTTCTGCTCGTGCTGCATGAACTCCTGTGGACCAGTTTAAGTTAGAATGGTTACCAGTTTGGGGTTTTTGGTTCATTTTCAGTATTTTTGTGCCTAAAGATAATATACCTATGTTTGAAGTCTTAGGAAGAGTCAGATCTGAAAGCTGGTAGCATTTTCTCAACAGTGCTTCCCATGATATGGCCACTGAAGTTTCAGTTGGTCACCATGCTCCGGTGTTTCTGGTGTTTCCTGCTACTCTCAGTTCCTATTTATCTCCTGGGCACAATGGTTTCCTTGCTCTCGAGGCTGCACTTGGCTGTGAGCACAAACGCTGCAGCATTTTGAGCAGACACACAGCCTTGATTCATATTTGCACCACGCTGACGGCTGTGTGCGTGGTACCAGGCTTAGTTGGAAAGGCCCTTCCTGCAATGTTCTTGCACTGCCTGCGGGCGCCAGAGACCACCCTGTGAGTTAATTTCCTAGTCAGCTTGTTGCACCAATTTATCTAATAGCAGTCGTCTGGCTGAGGGACGTTATGAAAGTTTCCTCGTCTTCCCTTCTTTGAATGACCTTGGCCATAATTCCCAGAGACAAAAATCCCCTGTGGGCTTAAGCAGTCACTCCTCCCCTCCTCACATCTGGCCTTCCATCTAATTGCCTCCCTGCTCAAGTGGCACCTGCTACCTGCCAAGCTCAGATACCCCAGCTAATTCCAAGTTTGCCACGGTGAGGTTCCATAGTCCATAACACTCTACAGATGACGTGACCTATGGGCCGTCCTGTAGTCTGTAATACAACATTCTACAGGTGAGATGACCTGTGGCCTATAACACATGGCATTCCACAGATATGATATCCTATGGCTATAGACAAGCCTGTCGCCAGTGCTCCATCCCCGCTATGCTGCAGCCACCCAGTTTTCTGGCATGTTTTGGAGGGAAGGATAGTGCCTGCTCAGGCTGGACTCTGCTAAAAGCGCATCAGGACTCCTCTGCTGTGTGGCTACAGAACACTGCTATGTGGCACTCTATCCTAGAGAGCCCAAACACAGGGCAGAAGTCATACAGCCCTTATGGTGGGTTTGGAGCTCAATAGATGGCTGTTCTACAAAAAGACCCAAATTTTCTGTTCCCAGCACCCATGTTAAATAACTCACAACCACCTGTAACTCCAGCTCCAAGGGATCACATACACTCTTCTGGCCTCTCACATACATATGACAATTGTATGTGTGCACACAGACACAAATAATAAAAATCTTGGGGGAAAAAAGAAAAAAGTGTGGGCAGAAGAAAAGCAGGTGATCTATGAAAAACGATATAAAGAGTTATGTTCCCTTTGAATATATATTACAGGGACCCCACGGGGACAGCTGGCTCAGGACAGGGAGTACCTACCTCCTCAAGGTCCCCTTGTTCTCTGAGGCTGTTGCTCCAAGAGCCGATATCTTCCAGAGTCTCTCCCTGTGCCTTGTTATGCTACCTTTAACACTGTTGTCAAATGACCAGGCAGGTGACAAACCAGGAAATAAGACCTATAATGAGAAGAAAGTGGACCTGTGGAAATGTGTTCAAAGCTGTTGCTGATGTCAGGCCTGGCAGACAAGCACATAGGACAGATGCGGGCATCGGTTCCACACATCAGAACAGTCACCAGGCAAAGGTCTGGAAATGAGAGCAGCAGCATGTGACACGGGAAAGTCCTGGGTGGTCAGCGGGGAGTTCAGTCTCACAGAAAGTTCATGGAGCCGTGCAGCAGCCACAGAAGGTTCCACTTGTCAACTTTGACCCCTTGAGGGCATAGAAATATTTGAAAAAGTAATGACCAGTGAAAACTATAAACCACAGATCAGTCAGCTCAGCACACCCCCGCCTCGGGAAAAGACCCATTGGCTGCAGCAGTGCAGCCAGTAAGGAAGGGCAGCTGGTGGGCAAAGGCTAGGGCCATAGCACACCTCGGGCCAAGGTGGGACCCTGGAAAAAGCTGGCTCTGGGCAACATCCTCTGCGCTCTGAACAAAACTGTGTCTGCAGGATGGAGGCAAACCAGAGGTGTAAAGGCACACTGAGAAGATCCCTGGCCACCAGACTGGAGCACACGACAGTGGGAGGGAGGCCCGGGGAGCGCTGCGTGGACGGCTGGGGTTTCCTTCCCTTGACATTGAAATCTCATTCAGAGAGATAGTTGTCTGAGCATCCCTAACAGGTGTATCCTGGAAATCACAGCTGACGGGAGCAGAACTCCTGGTAACTCCCATGGTTGGGAGAAGAGAGATTAGGGGAGTTCTCCTGGTTGGTTCTCACACTTTGAAGTGGTCTGTGTCACCTGCGTGTGGAGTCGGAAAGGTGTTGAACTGGGCTTGCTCAGGGGTTGAGGCCTTGATTCCTAGCTCTCCCAAGAGAAACATTTAACATTCCATAAATAACCTTTAGACACCACAAGAATTAAAGGCATCTGTCCTATTGGGGTTACTATTGCTGTGGTGGAACACCATGACGGCCTGCATCAGTTAGGAAAGAGGGAGCCTCAGGAAGAAGCAGGACAGTGAGAAAATGGCCAATTCCTGTGGAGAACCTATAGCGCTGCTTTAACACGGTGCCTTTACCCAGACTGGGAAGGATACACAGAAAGAAGGTCCTAGAATCTGGAGCAGCAGTTGATAGATACCACTGATGGTTCTGAAAGGATGGGAGGTAAACATTGGGAATGACCTTGACAGACGGGTGGAAGGAGAAACAGATGATCTCAGTAGCTTTATGTCTGTTAGAGAGCACCACAAATCCAGATGGTTTCCATGGAGAACTCTTCCAAACATTAAGGAAGAGGCATATGGGTAGCAGTGCGCCCCTTTCTGTATCTCTTCATGAGATCAGTAACACTCTGGTAGCAAAACACAAACGAGGCAAACAACACAAGACAACTGTAGACCTCACGACTATAGATACAAAAGTTCTGAGTAGAAAATCCAGAACATCAGTATGTAGGCTGGGGATGCAGCTCAATTGCCAAGGTGCTTGCCGTGAAAGCATGGAGACGTGAATTTGATCCCCAGCCCCCACGTAAAAGCTGAGTGCATCTGTAGCGCTCAGCAGAGAGGGGCAGAGAACTGGAGTTCTGTCCAGTTAGTCTAGCCAGTTAGTGGGCTCCAGGCTGATGAGAAGCCATCTTTTAAAAAAACACTCTCCAAGGAAGACACCTGAAACAGACCAGCCTTCCACATTCACTGTCGTGCACATACACTGCCCACCTCTCTCCCTCTCTCCTCTCTCCCTCTCCCTCCCCCCTTCCCTCTCCCTCTCCCCCTTCTTCCCTTCCCTCCCTCCTTCTCTGATAGAAATCCTTCAGGGTTGTAAAGGTGTTTAATAGCTGTGAAGGTGAGTTTTAATTGTCGACTTGACAATCTAAAATAGTGGTTCTCCACCTGTGGCTCACAATCTGTATCCTGGGGTCACATTTCCTGTATCCTGCATATCAGATATTTACATTATGACTCATAAGTAACAAAATTATAGTTATGAGGTAGCAAAAAATAATGTTACGGTTGGGAGTCAACACAACATAAGAAACTGTATTAAAGATCGGAAGGCTGAGAACCACTGGTCTAAAATCAACTGGGAAGAATCTCAGTGAGGGAGTGTCTAGATCAGGTTGACCTGTGGGCATGTCTGTAACAGGGTGTCTAGATCAGGTTGGCCTGTGGGCATGTCTGTAACAGGGTGTCTAGATCAGGTTGGCCTGTGGGCATGTCTGTAACAGGGTGTCTAGATCAGGTTGGCCTGTGGGCGTGTCTGTAAGGGGTGTCTAGATCAGGTTGGCCTGTGGGCGTGTCTGTAACAGGGTGTCTAGATCAGGTTGGCCTGTGGACATGTCTGTAACAGGGTGTCTAGATCAGGTTGGCCTGTGGACGTGTCTGTAACAGGGTGTCTAGATCAGGTTGACCCGTGGGCGTGTCTGTAACAGGGTGTCTAGATCAGGTTGGCCTGTGGGCGTGTCTTGCTTACATTGATTGCTGTGGGACAGCACAGCCCACTTTGTGCAGCACCATTCTCTGGGTTTGAATCCTGTATTGTGTAAGGACGGAGACTGAGCTGAGTAGTAAGCATGCATGTGTTCATTCTCTCTCTGCTCCCGATTGTAACGGGACTGTCGCTTCAGTTCCCCTAGTGATGGGCCATAACCCGGGATTATAAACCAAACAGAATCCTCTCCTTTAATTGGTTTTGTCAGGGTGTTTGATCACAGCAGCGGGAATGCACTAAGACAGAAGTTAAAGTGAGTGACTGACCATATCGACTCAAGGAGACAGCCATGTACTCTGAATACTCAGGGAAACACACAGAAAATCATTTTTAAAAATGTTCACCTGGACTGTAGCAGCACACACCTTTAATCCCAGCACTCTGAGGGCAGAGGCAGGTGGATCTGCAGAGTTCCAGGGCAGCCATGGCTACAGAGAGAAACCTTGTCTCAAAATTAAAAAAAAAAAAAATAGATGAAATGAGAAAAGAAAAACTAGTAATGGTGGGAGCCTTGACAGGTAGAGCCCCGCCTGCAGGAAATGCACAGACATGGGCCGGGCACCCACTCTCACGTCTTCATTGTTGCACTGGGAATTCTCCCCTGTGCAGAGCAAAAAGAGGAAAAAAGGACCTCTGGGTGAACAGGGGAAGGAATTACTGTCTTTGTTCAAACAATGTGTGATGATCTGATTGAGTCTATTTTTAAACTTCTGCAGGACTTATAAGAATATTACTAAGTCTATTGGTTATGGGATTAATATACAGAAAAGTCAGTTGATGTCTTTATTTATTTATTTATTTATTTATTTATTTATTTATTTATTATGTATACAATATTCTGTCTGTGTGTACGCCTACTGGCCAGAAGAGGGCACCAGACCTCATTACAGATGGTTGTGAGCCACCATGTGGTTGCTGGGAATTGAACTCAGGACCTTTGGAAGAGCAGGCAATGCTCTTAACCTCTGAGCCATTTCTCCAGCTCCATTGATGTCTTAATATTATTAATCGACAATTAGAAGTTGAAATTAAATAAAGATATCATAACATAGGAAATAACAGAGCCAAATTCTGACAAAAGATAATAAAAGATATATTCATCAAACACTGCAAGTCCTAGTGACAAGGGATTAGGAAACACCTAAGTCAACAGAAGACAGTCCTTGTCCAAGACTCCAAAATCTATATGGAAATGGGCAAGGGACCCACAATGACCAAAACAATCTTGAAATAGAACAATGCTTCCCTATTTCAACTTCAAGACTTGCTCTAAATCCACAGTACTAAAAAGTTAGCATGGCATCAACGAGGCTGACAGTGGGGAGAATAGTGCTGCAGGACCCCACACAGAGGAGCGCACTGGTGCCCAACAGAGGCTCAGACAGGCTGGGGAGAGCAGGTCATCTTCTCCACAGTCGCGCATTTGGGACTCGTGTGCTGAAAAGTGAACCGTAGTTTAAAATTACACCAAAATGGATCCTAGACCAAGTGTAAAGCTCAATACAATAAAACTTGTAGAAGAATCTATAAGAGAAAACTTGTGACTACTGGTGAAATTGAGATTTCACACAAAACCACAAAGAAATTCCCTGGATGGTCCTCAGGGAGATGGAAGTGTCTTCTGTCTGCAGACAGCATTAACATGGACAGGCCACAGGAGAGAGAAATAACTCCAGATCATGGGTCTGCATGCAACAAAGCCTTTTCTCTAAAGTCTGAGAACAGCTTGTAGGCATTAGGTGTTTGTTTTCTCTATCATGTTGGTTCCCGGGATCAAACTCAAGTTCTCAGGTTTGGCTCCAAGTCCCCATGTCCAGCAGCTCCACTCTGACTTCTTGTTTATATCATGAACATTTATTGTAGCTTTCTTGGAGACGGGGGGGGGGGACATGCTGGCCTTTAGAACATGACAGTCCACAGTCTCTCAAGTACTGGATGGAGCTACAGGAGCAGGCCAGCACATCTAGCTCTAAATAGCTTTGTTTTCATAGTTTGATGTTGGAAGTAGTCTAAACAGGCATACATGCTAGTCAGAGATTTAAAAAAGCACACATACACACACACACACATGCTCACCCCAACATACCCATGCCTCTTGAAAGACGCTGGTGATGGAACTGTGCACTATATGGTTCCGTGTCTTTAGAATGCAGAAGATGTGTACTTGTCTGTAGTCAGGAAAGGCAGAGCAGGGGCTGCTTGGGGGCTAGGGAGGGGAGGTATGGGATTTATAAGGGACGTGAGCCTAGAAGGGGCTAAATCCGGCCTTGGTGGTGGGTTTGGGTTCTGAGCTGTAAGTCTATGTCATGCCTTGTGCATCCTGTACCCCAGTGATATAGCTAAAGATCTGGATTTCGGGCATACAGCAACCTGCATTGCTTCCTCCTCGATTTCCAAACAAACAAAATGTGGGCTTGTTTCAGACACGTGCTGCAAGACAACCTAACACTGCCCTGGAAATTACTCCAGACCAGAGAACAGGACACACGGCTGAGTGTGAGCTTGGCACTGTCCCTGAGAAAATCACTGAGTTAGGAAGAAAATGTCTTTTTCACTAAGAATGTCTGTCTCGGGGTTGCACGTGTATGGAGAAGCGGAGGTCAGTGTTGGGTTAAAGTTAGGCCAGAGTTCCCCACACTGTTACGTCACATGCATTCTACTGTCCCTCGCCCCTATCGGCTCCTTCCCTCCCAATCTTGTGGGTTCCTTCTAGTTTCCTGACACTCCAACAACCCTAAAAATCTGAAAACTAAGATCCACGTGTGAGAGAAGACATGCCTGCTTGGTTTTAATAAGTTCCCCAAGTTGTTGTTATCATCTGTCTCTACTAATTAACAAGAATAGGGAGGGAGGCGGTTAATTAAGGACTGGTGTAAGTGGGTTCCAGCTAATTGAGGGTTTTTTCATAGACAGAATTAATGTGCAATTCAGGCAGACCTTCCAAATTATAGTTAATAAAGTTTTATTTATAGCACCACTGGGGAACATCAAGGGCACGATGTCAAGGAATGTGGGAAAACAATCTGAGTTGGTATTGATGGGATAATGCAAAGTGGGGCACACAAAGAGGTTTACTCTGTGCGCACACTGCCCACTCCTCAGGAAGGACTGTTATGGAAAAGACAGCCAGGAAAGGAGCTTTTCTTTCTTCAGCCCCTTGACCTGTGTGTCTTTTGCAGTCTCCAAACATGTTCTGCTTCCTCTAAGTCAATCTGATGAGGTCAGCTCCCCACCTCCCTTCCCCACACTCCCCTCTTCACAGACACGAAGCTCAACTGAAGAGTCCAGGCTCAGCTTTCTCCCTGTCAGCTGCTTCCTCGTCCCGAGTTCTGGTGCCGTGGAGCATCCACACTGGTTCTGCTGTCCCACTGCAGGGCTGCCCTGGGAAGAACGCGCACATGCCCCTCCTGAGCTCACCCGGTGTCCAGATCTGTGCTTCCTGTCTATTAAACTTTGCTTTGGGGGATGGCTCTAGATTTATAGAAACCTGAGATAACAGTGGATTCTGTCCCTTTAAGCCCCACCCCAGTCTCCTACCTGAGGGGCGTCTAGAGGGCATTTGTCACAATGGGGCCTGTGTAGAAGCCTGACCACCGGCTGCACCAGGCACCCATCTCGCATCAGGCTTCTCTGTGCAGACCCTGTGTGGGGACTCCCCTTGCGGGGGGGTTCACCTCCTCCACAGCCTACCCCGTCTGTCCATCAGCCCTCCTCATCTCTGATGCCAAGGCAGCATGAGGAGCTCCGCTCAGGTCTGCACACCTGCATGTTCTTCTCGGGACTCCCGGGCTTGGAGTGCCCTTCTCACGATGCCTTACTGCTGGTGTTACCAGGTTTCTCCCTACAGAGCTCCGATTCCCCAGCCCCCACTTTGCTGTGCTGTGGAGTAGACTGTGAAGCTGGGCTTTGCTGCAAACGTTGTTTGCTTCTTTATTTACTTCCATTTTGTTTAGAATTTGAATGTGAGTTTACTTCTCACGTGTGGGTGTGGAGGGGTTGGTTGTTTTCATTATTTATTTAGACTTTATTAGTTACTTTCGCGGCTGTGATTGAGCACCAGGGCCAAGATGACTTAGGGACAAAGAGCTTATTCTAATGGTGGGGGTGCTCAGAAAAGGCCAAAACTAGAGATCACATCCTCAAGCATAAGTGTGGTCAGAGACAACCACTGAAAGTGGGCAAGGCTGTGCACTCTGCACCACCTTTGCGACTCCGACACTCCCAGCACAACTATTCCACGTCACAGTTTGTTATGACCCCAGAGGTAGCCCACGACCACATGGGGGCTCGCGATGTGTGCTGCTGGGGGAAACTTCATCGTGTGGATCGTGGGCACTAGTCTTAACCACGCTGAAAAAGTGCCTTCATCGTGTGGATCGTGGACACTAGTCATAACCATGCTGAAAAGGTACCTTCACATAGCCTTCTGTCTTACCAGACAGTGAGACAGCACCCTGAACCCAGTTACATAGCATAGTCATGCTGACTGGTTGCACACAGCAACGGTTCCTGCAAGCATGTGTCCCTAGCGCTTCCTTTCCCCCTTTGGTTTCTGCAGACAACAACCTATGCTCAAGTTATAATCGACCCTCAGAGCAATGAAAGTGCATGAATATGAGGTGGTGGCAGGGAGAGAGGAGAGGACATTTGTTCAGTTTTTCCTGTGAGTGTGTTCCTGGCTATCCACCAGCTGTCGCTGTTTAGGTCAGCGACAGAAAGAATGACGTCTTCACTCTGCCCAGTCTCAGCTACAAGATGCCCAGAAGGCTTCTAGGGACATGGCTTCCTCATAGTGTAAAGAGATCAGAAAAACTCAGAAGTATACTAAGTCCACTCCCGAACACAGAGACTTACAAAAGAAGTCTAGTGGTTTAAATGAAAAATGTCCCGTTGAGATTACCTGTCCTGTGAGTGTAGCCAAGAAGGTGGGAAGTGCAAATGGCCACACCATACTTTCTGTCAGTCACATAGAAAGGAGAGCTTTTCTGGTCTGGACTGGAAGGCAGAGCCTGGGGGGTACAGGTGCCCCTCCCCGTAGGGGAGGCTGAGTAACAGTGAAGTGGGGACTGGCAGCAGCCTGCCGGAGATCTCCAGTGGGTGGGGGACGAGAAGGACAAGATGAATGTTCTCCTTCAAAAGGATGCAGTTCTCGCCTCTGGGCACCGTCAGGGTACTGGAACCAGCTGTGAATAATCTTGATTTCAAGGGGGGCGAGATGGCTCAGTGGGCAAAGGTGTTTTTTCCCAGCCTGCGGCCTGAGACCACACACTCCACAGATTGACGTCTTACCGCCACAGGAGGCACGTGTGCACACTCTCATCATCCTCGTCCTCAGTGGGCAGAAGGATCCGTGGGACCCTTGGGGACAGTGTAAGGTCTACATAACAAGTCATTCAAGATGTTGGACTAAGTTCTAGGGAGCAAGTGCATTCCAGCCCCAGTTCTCTGTGTGGTGGTATAAGTTTATGTCTAGGAAGCCCAAAGGGTCTGTTAATACTAATAGAAATAACTTAGTGAGGTAGAAGGCTTAATATGCAGAAGCCAAAGGAGCAACCGTTAGAGGACGAGACAGCAAAGAGCAGCTGTGTATGGTGGAGTCATAAATTCAAGAATAATCTAACCTGAGATGGGAAAAGCTGCCACAAACAGCACCTTAAAACATTCCTGAGAGACACAAAATCAACTTCAGCAAATAAAAACGTACCCTGCTCTCTTACAGAAGGATTCCATGTCATAAACACGTCAGTGTTCTCCCGGTTAATTTATAACTTTAATATAATCCCAGTCAAATTGCCAACGGGCTTTTTTTCTGGAAGTAGACAAACACATTCTCAGCTTCACGTGCAGAGATAAGTAAGAAGAGGCAGGGAATCCTGGAAAGGAAGATGAGTGATAGAGACCCTGTCCTCCCAGATACCACACTGATGAAGAACGGGTTGTACCAAGCTGCAGACAGACACATGGACTGGTGAAGCAGTGCAGAAGCGGACCCCAGTGGATTTGGTGAATGATAGTGATAGCACCTCAGGTTTGCAGTCCTTTGCCTGTGATGGTAGAAAAGCCAGCAGGCTGCAGTAGTTTGGATCTTGAGTGACTCCCAAAAGTACTGGGAGAGACCTGGAGTTAGTGGGAAGTAGCTGAGACCATAAGAGGCGGAGCTGGTGGGAGCTGTAGATCATGGCAGTGTGTCTTAAAAGGGCATAGTGGAGCCTCCGTCCTTCCCTCCTCCTCCTCCCTTTGTGTCATTGCTGCCATGAGGTGAGCAGCTTCTTCACCATCTATTCCCCGCCTCGAGCCCAAAGGCAGCCAGAGACCTAAACCGTAACTTAGAATAGACCAACCTTCCTTCCTTCGTTCCTTCGTTCCTTCGTTCCTTCCTTCTTAAACAAGGTTTCTCTGTGTAGCCCTGGCTGTTCTGAAACTGATTCTGTAGATCAGGCTGGCCTTGAAATCAGTGGTCCTCCTGCCTCTGCCTCCAGAGTGCTGGGATTAAAGCCTTGTGCACCACACCTTTCCATCTGTAAATTGAGTGTTTAAATATTGTATCACTGTAACAGAAAGCTGAGACAAGATACTAATTTGCACACCTTGAACAATAGGATTCAAGTTAAAGAGATACTTTCTGTATACACACACACACACACACACACACACACACACACGAGCACATGTGCACTCGCGCGTGCGCCGACAGTTCCAAAGGCAAGTGGTCAAACTGAAAGCAGCAGTTCCCTGTCAGCTCGGTACAGGGGCTGAAGAGGTGGCTCAGTGGTTATGTTCTTACAGAGGATCTGAGTTCAGTCCCAGAGGATCTGACACCCTCTTCTAACCTCAAGCACTGCACACACATGGTGTTCAGGCATGCATGAGGCATGGCACATACATAAATCTTTTAAAAAGAAAAGTTGGTGGAAATGGTTGTTGACAATGTGAGGTTGCTGTTTCTTCTGAGCGCACAGCAAGGCTGCCTGTACAGTAACCTTTTCTTTGCTTACCAAATGGCCAGAGTTGAAGCAGCTACAGCATGCTGTGCTGCAGAAAGCACCTGGTGTTCTAAACTGCAGAACTAAGACCCTTTCCTTTGATCTAGCAGTCTGCCTTGAGGATTCACTCTATAGCTCTGCCAGCCCACACAGGAAACGACTTACTATAAGTTCATTGTTTGTAGCTTTGTTTGACCAGGGGTGGCTCAGCTGGGAAGCCCAGGCATGCACTGGAGGCTGGTCACGATGCCGGCAAGGGATACTGTCAGGGATAATCTGTGAGGATCCGATTATCATACTATACCCTGTAGGTACACATGAGGCAGCCTAAGGAAGGAGACCCCTGGGGAAAGGATTCAGGAGGGGCTAGTGTGAAACAGCCGGGACTTATTTAAAACACATTTTAGTGTCTATTTAATCACCAGTTAGGAAGAAAAGCACTCAGGGAATTACCCAAGAACCTGTTAGAGGGCTTCTCAGAGTCCTACCTGTGTCTTAGCAGTAGCCAAGTTACAACCCAGAGGGTTGCTAAGAAGCCTTCATGTCTCTGTTTTCATCTTTGAGAAGTGGGATGGTCCACTGCAGAGTGCCTTGGATAGGGTTGTCATCTGGCCAGATACAACCATAGATCACAAGGTTGCTCGGGAGAGTTAAGGTGGAGCTTTAGTTGTTAGGGGGAGGGGGGTTCTGGTGAGGCTCCTAGCCTACTGTGAGCTTCCAGCTAGAAAGGGCGAGGTCAGCAGGACCGATTGTCATGTTAACATTGCTACAGATGTCTCCACGGAGTTCCTGACTCCCTACTGGCAGAGGCTTCAGGGAGCACACCTTTCCCTTACAATGGTTCCATGATTTTTCTTGTCTGTCCTGCATCATGTAACAATAAAAGTTTTATAAAGAAAAAAGCAAGACCCAGGCATCCTGGCATTGACCTTTTGGTTTAGGGAAATTAGCTGAGTGTGTAAATTCATATTTGCTGATGTGTCTGTAACAAAAGCACATGTGAGAAACAGAAGACCGAACACACATAGTGGCAGGGGAGCCTTCATTGGCTAAAATTTTGTTTTTCAACCTTGATGGACTTTATCCTGGGGTGCAAATACAAAAGCATGGAGAAAGGGGTGCAACACACGCCTTCCACATCCATACTAGGCACGGCATCGTAGTCCTCCCTCCTTTTGAGGGTTACCTTACACACGGGTGCATCTAACAGGTTTTTCAGTACGTGAGTAATCAGCCACATTTGGAAAGTGACAGGACACATCACTGGGCTTGTGGGAAAGCAACTGTACTGAGCCTTCAGCTTGTGGGGACCGCAGAGTTCAGGCCTCCTGCATCCGGAAGAACAGTGAAATCCCACTGTGCTCCTGCGTCTCCAGGTTCTGTTGGTGCTGTGCCCAAGGTGTACAGATGACTCATTTCCCTAGTTTCCTCGCTGTGCTGATCGCCCACCAAGGCTGCTCTCCACAGCAGTTTTCTCTTGCTGGAAACATCATCCCTTCCAAATGTCAACTGCCTGCTTCTGGTGAAAAGGAAGAGACTGCATTGTGGGCTGAGTCACCTCCAGCATCCCTGAAGTTCTCTGTGGTCAGCTGGAGAGCACAGGGCCTTGCAGTCTCCCATGGGTCCCCTGTGCTGCCCCACACCTCCCCTGTCAAACTTGGTAATGCTGTCTTAAGTCCACTTCCTACACTCTGCAGCGTTCTGCAGTAAAGAGAGCAAAGCCATGTCTCCTGGAGAAGGGAACTCACTTGCGCAGCTGGTCCAGGACTTGGTCCTTCCGCAGTGCCCACTGCAGCTGTACAGTCCGATCAGCAGCTTCACCTTTCCTCTCTCCCCACCTTCCTTTCCCCTGAGGTACAGACTTACAGGGTCAAAGCGGGCTGCATGCATTGTGGCAGAGGCGGTCCACTAAGAAAAGCTCGTTTTCCTGCGTCCCTTTTTCCCCCTCCTCCTTACTCTAGCCTTAGTAAGTTATCAGTGCTCCTGGTGTGGGGAAGGCACTGCTTAGCAGAGTCTGGGCTTCCAGAGTGCAGCATGGTCAGAGCCCCCACATCCTCCACAGAAGTATGAGCTGTCACTGACTTTCCTGCCCTTCTAGGCTGTAGCCTTGCTTTCTTTCCAACTCAGGGAGGCTGCTGGCCCAGGACTCATAAAGAGAAAACAGGTTAAAGGATTTGCTCCTCGCCCTTTGCAAATGGAGCTCCTGGGGAGGGACGCCCTCCATGCAGTGGAAACCAATATACATGTGACACCTGTGAGCGCTGGCAATGAGAGCAGACGTGCGAAGAGCAGCCATTACTGCAGTGGCGTGACAAGCTTATCAAAACAGAAATCTTTTAATATATGCCTCATAATCGCCAGACTCCGCTTTTGAAGGCTTATTAAAGTGATCCTTTCAGATCTCCTGACTTGGAGGCTCACACTCAGAATTAGTAGGATATGAATTAATGACAGTTTATTACTCTCAGATGAGCTGAGCTTAAGGAGCTTCCTGTAAACGTGTGGGCTTTGATTTGACTTGTCAGCGCTCTGATGTGAAAACAAAGGAAGGTGTTTCTCCTCCCTGACTGCGCTGCTGCTGCTGCTGCTGCTGCTGCTGCTGCTGCAGAAGATGTGGGCAGTCTCCTGGCCGTAGGGGCCAGGTCTGTATAAGGGTGACAGGTCCAGGCTTCCAGCTTGTTTGTTAACTCCGTTAAAGCTGGGATGTCTGTGCAGAGTGTGTGACTTGATGGGCCGAAGCTGGGGTCAGAAACCTGCAGCTAAGCCAGCCACCTCCATCTTGTCCAATTCCGCCTTGCAGAGCCAGGCCAGTGCCCATCTGATGGACTTACTCATCGCCGTCATCACCATACCACCGAGAGGAATTCTCTTGCGCCCCCCCCTCCCGACAAAGGGAGGGTCATGCAGCGTTCACACAGAGCACCCAGCAGAGCCCATGTGCATGGCCCCCTGCCTCTGAGAAGGGCTCTGGACCAGGGCTGCTCTGGAAAGTCAGGAGGGTCCTAAGGCAGACTGACATCCTTGTTCTCATCCTCAGTTCTTAAGCTCCAGTCTGGGTTCCTTTAGGGCCTCTGAGCCTAGAACAGCTTTTGGGAGCTGGTGAGAAGGTGGCCCATCACCCTGGGTACAGGTTCTAGGAGACCTGACCATCTCTCTTTGTGTAGACATCACCCTGGGTACAGGTTCCAGGAGACATGACCATCTCTCTTCATGTAGACATCACCCTGGTACAGGTTCCAGACCTGACCCAAAGAATCACACACAGACTGTATTAATTACAACACTGCTTAGCCAATGGCTTAAGCATATTGCTGACTCACTCATATCTTAAATTAACCCATTTCCATTATTCTGTGTATTACCGCAGGGCTGTGGCCTGCCAGTAAGGTTCCTAAGGTTCTGGCATGTCCTTCTCCTGTGGTAGCTACGCATGGGCGTCCCTTTGACTCCACCTACTCTCTATATATCTCTTCCAGCCTGGCTATATTCTGCCCTGCCATAGGCTGAAGCAGCTTCTTTTATTAACCAATGGTAATAAAACATTCACAGCATACAGAGAGGCATCCCACATCACCTCCATGGATTGCCCTACATTCCTGGGTCACACGACTCTGCACTATTTTGTCTTACATCATTCAAGCACAGAATTCTACGTAAGCTGGGCCTTACTGAGAGGATGGAGAGCCTGACCTAAAATCATCCCATCTCTTCTTTCTTACTTCTGGCGCCTCCCACAACATCCTCCTCAACTTCTGAATGTCATGTCGTTTCCATGAAGAACCCGAACCCCCCAAATCAACCAGCCTAGTGGGAATTAGGGCCAGCTCCAGAGCTGAGGCCATGCCCTCCACAGTTCCCATGGTGGTCACACCCATGCCATGAACTACTAAGGCCTTGCCCTCCTTACTCGCCCTGAGGAGCTTTTGTACCACCAGTACCCATATGACATCAGCTCTGCTCGAGTTCCAGGCTTCTGTGTTTGTCTTCCTGAGTGATTCTGTCTGCGTCTGCATCTCCAGTGCAGCACACTCCCATGTGCACCCCTGCCCTCCCATCCCCTTCAGTGCATTTCTTAAGTCTCTGGAACATCCCCATCCATCCTTCTGTCTGTTCTGCGCATGGTCCCACCTCTGACCCAACCAATATAGCCTGTATCTGTTGCTTTCTTTGCTGCTGTGATGAAATACGGAACATACAGGAGGGAGGGGTTATTCGGACTCAGGTTCAAAGCCATCGTCTGTGGTGGCGGGGTGGTCATGGCAGCAGGAGCAGTCAGGAAGCAGAGAGGGGCAAGTGCTGCTGCTGAGCTCACATCCTTCTTACGTGACCCAGGACCCCAGGCCATGGAGTGGTCCCACACGTGTTAAGGGAGCTCCGGGACCCCGGTCCATGGAGTGGTCCCACACGTGTTAAGGGAGCTCCAGAACCCCAGTCCATGGAGTGGTCCCACACGTGTTAAGGGAGCTCCAGGACCCCAGTCCATGGAGTGGTCCCACACGTGTTAAGGGAGCTCTAGGACCTCAGGCCATGGAGTGGTCCCACACGTGTTAAGGGAGCTCCAGAACCCCAGTCCATGGAGTGGTCCCACACGTGTTAAGGGAGCTCCGGGACCCCAGTCCATGGAGTGGTCCCACACGTGTTAAGGGAGCTCCAGGACCCCGGTCCATGGAGTGATCCCACACGCGTTAGGGGAGCTCCAGGACCCCAGGCCATGGAGTGGTCCCACACGTGTTAAGGGAGCTCTAGGACCTCAGGCCATGGAGTGATCCCACATGCGTTAGGGGAGCTCCAGGACTCCAGTCCATGGAGTGGTCCCACACGTGTCAGGGGAGCTCCAGGACCCCAGTCCATGGAGTGGTCCCACACGTGTCAGGGGAGCTCCAGGACCCCAGTCCATGGAGTGGTCCCACACGTGTTAGGGGAGGGTCTTCCTACTTCAACTGGCCCACTGTGAACTCCCTTGAAGACCTGCCCAGAGGTTTGTACATATGTAGTTCTAAGTCCTGTCAGGTTATCAGTACTAACAGTATTGCTGACCGCTGCCCAGTTTCTGCTGGCTCTTCAGTGCCTCCCTCCTGTCACCTGGTCTCCTACCTCTTTTTATCCACATTCTAGGACTGGCCTTAGTTCCCCTTCTGTTCCTTCTTCCCCATCTTTCTCTCTCCCTTTCTCCTCCTTGATTCTGCTTTATTGCCCTCCAGGAAACACCCCCTCCTGCTTCCTGTGGCTTCTCAGGTGCTGGCAGCAGGTGCCATTGTCTGTCACAGCTCTGCACTCTGTTGTTTGCCCCAGCAGCAGGCCACAGGGCTTGACTGTGTCTCTGGAACAGAGCCATTGTCTACATGGGGGGGGGGGGCCCTCAAGTGTGCGGCACACGGTGACCACACAGATGGAATTGTGTTCACAGGAAGGAGTAGCTGAGTTAGAAAAGACTGCATAACTGGTGGCTTCTTCAGCACTGACGATAGTCCTTGAGTCTTAGAGCTCTTTCTTTGCTTAGGAATGGGGTCTCTAGGAGGCTCCATTAACATATTGTATGGCATGAATCCAACAGAAACCCCAAAAGCTTCAGCAGGTACTAGCACTACAGAAACAACTGCTGTCGAGTGTCCTCGTGTGGAGAGCAAGAGGAGGGGAACCTGAGAGGAATCAGAGAAACTTGAGAGGAAGAGAAAAGTCTGAGACAGGAGAGGAGGCCTGGGAGGAAGAGGGCAGTCAGGAAGGAAAGAAGGCAGGCATGCCTTGACAGGAGATGAACCTGAGAGGAAGGAGTCTGAGGGGACAGGGCAGTGGGTGTCTGAGAAAGGGAACCTGAGATGGGGGGAGGAACATGAGAAGAAGTGGGGGTGTGAGACAAAGGATCTCAGCAAAAACTAGAACCTAAAAGACTAAGAGCTCCAAGTGGGCGTCCATCTCTGTTTCCTGCATGTGTTGCACACTCATACATTCTTAAAATCAATCGTGCAAGCGAAACACTCAAATACATAAAAATAGAAAAATAAGTTAAAAACTACCAAAATATCTTCATTTCTGCCAGGCTGGTGAACCTGGGCAGAAGCAGAAGTCTGGGGGGAGGACCCTGCAGAGCTTAACCTTAAAGCAGCCACCAGCAGCCAGTAGCAGGAGGTGCTTTTCAGGGTGGTGGTTTGCTTTCTTCTGAGAATCGTAGGAGTCCAGCCTTTTCCCCAAGGGCAACAACTGTGAAGGTCAAACTTGAACTAAACTAATATCACCCCTCTTATGCCCTCCCCATGACCCCAAGTTCCCAAAACGAATTGACCTCCTCCCTGGGTATGACTGATGAATGAAGACAGCCACTAACCACATGGCTAGTGACAGCTGCTAACCACATGCCTCAACCTCACCATAACCAGTCAGGTTAGATGTCAGCTACCGCAAGACCCCTGACAAGGCTGTGGCCCACCTGTGGTTTTCCTGATCCAAACTCTAACCTGTAAATGCTCAACGCTGCCGCTCTCCTCCACCCGTGTACCGAGCTTGGGCGTGTAGTAAACCCCCTTCTGTGGTGGTCTTGTTTGGGGGTCTTGTGACATGGACACAATGCAGTCAGAGCTTTTTCCCGAGTGAAAACTGAAGTTGCAAGGAAAGACACATAATGTCTTCCCGCATGTTTGCACGCCTCTGCTTCATAAGATGCCGTGACATATCCCACCAGTTCCTGTACTCATGGCCTCTCTTCTGTCTCCTTTTCCCTCCAGTCATGCCAGGCTGACCTCGTGAAGGACAACGGTCACAAGTACTTCCTTTCCGTCTTGGCAGACCCATACATGCCAGTAAGGACTGAGCCATACTTCTCTCAGACAGCATGGGATTTGTCTCCGCTCGCACACTATGGGTTACAATTCCTCTCTGAGGGCCAGGTAGAGAGGTGCTCTTCACGGTTACACATGAATGGCCACTTAGTGCCCACACTGCACACTGCTCCATTTTCTCCTGCCTCAAGTGAAAATTTGGTCTTCCTGCGACAGTCTGTCTCTACCCAGCATCTCTATTACCTAGAGCCTGCATCCTGAATAGACGGACAGATGGATGAATACCTGTTATGTCTGTGTTATGGTGCCTCAGATGCCCTGAAGGTTCCTTAATGGGATAAGATGCTGACATTGCTTTACTGAAGGAAGAGATTGTTTGAAAGTTTGAATTTTATACATACTTTTTATTAAATTGTTTAAAAATAGATAGCATGAATAGGACATAAGTAGTTTTCTCATAATATTTTACTATCAGTTTCTTTAGCCTCCCTCTGGCTGCTCAGCACAGCCATATAGACAGAGCAGCCGTCCACAGTCGCTCCTTCATACGCTCTCTTTCACATTGGCACTCAGGTGCTGCATCTGAGAGGAACTTTTGTATCTGAATTCTTCCTCTGGCTGCTTTAACTCAGCCCCAGCACAGAGCTGAGGACTCCAGGGGAGGGGAAGGGCGCTGAGGATGGCTGGCTAGGGCAGTTTCTTTGCTCATGCCCATCAGCCACTTTGTTTTCTTCAGAAACAGCTTTCTGCTGCTTCAAGAAAACACTGCCTTCACCTGTCCTTAAATAAACAGGCAGATCTTGGGGGAGCACAGAGCCCCTCCCCTGGGAAAAAACACTAGAGGTGATGACTCAGGGCAGGCATCACCAGGAAGAAAATCATGAAGGCACCACCTGAGAGAAAAGCAAAGGCATGAAATGGGGGGGCGTGGATGAGGGAGGCCACTGTTGCTGACCTCATCCCAGAGTGCTGCAAGGGGAAGGAGGGCAGTATCCGAACAGACTGGAGCCTGGAGACCTGAAGAAAGAAATGCACAGTGAGCCCTGGGACGATGGAGTAGAAATAAATTCACAGACACAGCACAAAGTAACGAGTACCAGGAGCATAAGGAAAACCCCCAAAGCCGCCAGAGCCCAGAAAGGGCAGACGGCAGCTGCAGCGATGGCAAAGGATTGCGTGTGGCCCTTCCGGCAATGCAGAAGGGGAGTACAGACACTGTATGGCAGAGCATGATGGCTTGGCACTCTAGCACCTGGAAGGTAGAGACCTGGTCTCTGTTACAGTGAGCTCAGTAGACGTGCCATAGGAAAGCAGCAAAAAGCAAGGGCAATGGCCAGAATGCTGGTGCTGCCAAGGTAACCGTTAATTAGAAGGGTTGGAGGTAAGAGGAATGTTGGGTTGAAGAAACTCCAAGAGCCTGGCAGCAGTCCCAGAGGAATTCAGGATTAGACTCTCAATGTGCGTGTGGAAAAGGTGAGGCACCATGAAGAAGTCTTATGAGCTATTGATCTGTCCAGTAGGAGACCAGAATTGAAGCAAAGATTGCTACATTTCAGCCAGGTGTGATGGCGCACACCTTTAATCCCAACACTCAGGAGGCAGAGGCAGGTGGATCTCTATGTGTTCAAGGCCAGCCTGGCCTACAAATTGAGCTTCAGAACAGCCAGAGTTGTTTCACGGAGAAACCCAGTCTTGAAAAACCCAAAAAAGAAAAAAAAGAAAGGAAAGAGTGGACAGCATGATGGACCTTTGGGACCAGTTAGCACCACCAACCATGCTAACTGCTGTGACACAGGGCAGCAGAGCGACCTGGGCGTGTTGTGTGGCCTTAGCTTCCAAGGGAGAAGCCAGTCTGTACATGCAGACCTCTGAGAATGCCTCAGCACAGAGGCCAGTGCATGCTGAAGACGGCAAGTGCACAGTCCTTGGAGACAGGTGAGTCTCTGGGAAGGGGCACAACCATGGTGCGTTTTGTCTTCCAGGCTGAACATAGGACCATGACGGCCTTCATTCTCGCTGTAATCGTCAACAGCTACACAACAGGGCAAGTAAGTGTCATAGCAGCTCCAGGAACAGCAGACTTGTCTCAGACACAGTCTAGCGCAGGCGTGCAGCCCAGGCCACATTTGCAGAGGGAGCCTTTGGGTTCCCTCAGCAGGCAGGGGACCGGCCCTTTCTTTAATCTGAATGAGACAATGTAGTGTAGTGTGGTTGAGACCCAGCCCTGGGTACGAGGGCAGAGGACCACTTCTCTGTGTCCTGTGTCCAGGAAGCCTGCCTGCAGGGCAACCTGATCGCCATCTGCCTGGAGCAACTCAGTGACCCACACCCCTTGCTGCGCCAGTGGGTGGCCATTTGCCTGGGAAGAATCTGGCAGAATTTCGACTCTGCGAGGTGGTGCGGGGTGAGAGACAGCGCTCACGAGAAGCTCTACAGCCTCCTCTCCGACCCCATCCCTGAGGTGAGCTGTCCTTGAGAAAAGTAGAAAAGTAGCTTCCAAGTTGGGTCAAAGTACGTACCGGTATGTGCTCTCCACCTAGTCCTCCAGGGTTCTGTTTGTAAAGAGGTCGTGTAGGACCGATGTGCAGAAGTCTGCCCTATGCGAACGTAATTTCACCCAGAATCTCTAGGGCCATGCACAGATTCCCAAGATAGGCTACAAAGTCACACATTTAACTTTTCATTCATGGTGAGCCAACTCTGTATGCGGTAGGATATCTGCAAGCTGGCACAGCCTCACCTAGGTCTAAGAAATAAATTTGAACCATTCTGTACTGCACATCCTGTGGACCTGGGCCAGGTTATCACTCAACAGAGAGGCAGAGAGACAGACAGAAGCAGACAGACAGACATACCAGTCAGGGCCTTGTGCCTCATGGTTTGGCGCAGGCTAGAGAAGGTATTGGCACTGCCTTTTCCCTGCAGACCAAGACCGTCTGCTGCCAGTCCAGTGTACAATGTGTTCTGGACTCTCTGGCCCCAGTGAGCACCCACCCACCTCCTTGCTTGCTGAGCCTGCTTAGAGCCTATAAGGGTCCCAGGTGCAGGTGTCTGAGCTCTGGTGTCTCCACATCCGGAGGTGAGGTTTGAACCTAGCAGCCTGGTGCCGGCATTGCTCTACGCCACTCATCTTACAGCTCCATGGTCAAACTCTCTGGAACAGTGCCCATGGAAGTGTATTTACTTATTTTCCAAGTTGTTCTCAAAAGGGTTTAAGGACACCAGGCAGGCATAAAAATTCAGAGAACATGATTTTGAGAACGCAAGGACCCGAAAAGCTGGAGGAGGGTCAAGGCCAGCAGAAGCAGACCCATGTACCTTACAGAGATGGCCATGAGTTGTCCTGAGCCTCCCCTGATCCACAGTCACCAGGGGAGCACAGTTATTCCTCACCTGGGGTCGGCTGGGCCCCTGGGAACTGCTCGGCTTAAGTCATCTGCAGGCTCAAACACAGTGGAAACTAGAAAGTTGGTGCTGTGCCGCGACTGTGGAAAGCAGTGTCTGAGATGGGAAGAATTGGTGCAGCAGAGCGCTGTTGAGAAGGGTGTCCCCGCTCAGGAGTCTCCTGCCTTTGGAACAGGCTGGGTGCACACCCAGGTTTTGTCACAACCAGGCTTCACATTCAGTGGGTGAAAAACCAGACAGGTCCTCAGGGGCAGGTTGAATGCAACTGCTTGTTAATCCATCTGCTCCATGCGTGCCTTCCAGCACACAGCTGTGAGGTCCTGGCAGCCTGCTCGCTTTGTCACGCAGCAGGGAGACCATGGTGGGCACGGGCTGTCCCACAGGGTGACTCGAGACTCTGGTACTTCTGCTGTGCTCATATGACTAGACCAGCAACATAAGTAGAGTGTGGACTGCACAGGGACCTCTCTGCTGAGGGAGAAGAGACACCCACCTGCAGGCAGCTGCGGCAGCAGAAGTACTGCTTAGAGCTGTGGAGGCCCAGGAAATAGTGAGCTAAGAAAGTAGAGGGAGAAGGAAGCAGAGGGGCTCTGATGCCATGCAGAATAGCAAGGAAAATGCGGCTAATCCCTGGTTAGGGCAACAAGTGGGGATCTTTGGGATGGGGCATCTGGTCTGGAACTTCCCTCTGGCTTGCTTCCGACTAATCACAAAGCTGAGCATCTGGTTCTTTTCCCTCAATTGCTGAAGCACGTGGCGTGTTGCCTCCCATGTCCTGTGTGTTTCTGGCCTGGCCCTTTCCTGGGAGCACAGTTGTCTGTGGCAGACCCAGGTAGTTCCTTCATTCTGGGAAGGTAGGACGTCATCCCGGGTCAGTAGAGTATTTATCACACAGGTGGAAAAAAAAAACATTTTTGTAGCAGGGAGACCCAGTTATAGGCTGTTTGGATCCCGTGGGGAGTAGGAGACCCTGCTGTCGTTTTCAGAAATGATCACTGTGTATTTGTTAATAAGCGAAGGGTCCAAGAAGCGGCCATGAGGGACTGTCCACTAGGGGAACAGTGCAGCCCTGACAGTAGCTTAAAGGGCAATTCTGAATTGCTCAGTGTACATATCACGTCAGATTTTGCCTAACTCCTTAAGAAATCAGTGCTGTCTGTCCCCAAACATGCCAGGGACATCTGTCTTGTCTCGGGCCCTCTTGTGGCGTTGGAGAATCCTGAGAAAGTTAGATCTCAACCTCTCTGTAGGCCAAGAGATAGAATATTTCTTTGCAGAAAAACTTAAAATGAACTTGACAGGAAGTATTGAAATTGTCCAGGGAGGAAGCTCATACCATAGCAAGAGGCCCCATTCTGTCTCTACATCTGGATGTCCCAGCAAAAGGATAGGGGTCTGTTGGGGACAGCCCCAGGAATGCACAGCCACAAAAGAGCAATATTGATTATGTGAGCCACCAAGATCACCTCCAGCTGCTTGGCACCTTTGTAACTGCTGACAGGAGTCCACGAGAAGGAAAGCTTTGAACAAACCACTGTCACCAGGCCCCAGACACAGGCAGTCCCCGTGTCTGCCCACGTCTGCACTGAAATGGTCCAGGGAGTTTTTCTTAGTGTCGTGGCTGTTTTTTCAGAACTGGAAGACAGGGACTTGATTTTCTCTCTCCGCGATGCTTGGCACCTCTGAGATTCAGCCGCTACCTGTGTGAGTCATAATGCAGACTGTAAGGATTTTGGGGTGCAGAGACTTAAAGCAGCCACACCCTATCTCTGGAGATGGCAGTGGCTCCTTGCCTGGGGCCTGAGAGCCATGTGCCTTCCTACGCTAACGCAGCCTGCACCTCGTGCAGCCTCTGGCCTTCTCACTCCCTGTCTCCCACCACTGACTGTCCACGGCTGTCTCTCACTTCTGGGGAGACCAGGATGGTCTGCTCATAGTCAAGCCGGGATTCTTCCAGCCCTGTACAGGATGTAAAGAGGAGGACACTGTCTCTTCAAGGTTAGCTTCTTTTCATGTGACCTTGGGGTCTGAGCTGAGCTGAGATCCCTGGGTACCATGGCCAGCCCTGTATTGTTTCCCTCACTGCCTCTGTCCCCGGGAGACTTTACCCTTCCTGGTTTCCATTTAGCTTCTCTGTCTCAAAATGGACCCACACATTCTCCACTTAACACAACCTCCCCTCCATGGCTTAGTCCAGCCCACCTTCCCCAGCATCAGCTCTGGGCCAGTCTTCTCCAGAACACCTTTGTCTCCTCCAACTCTGTAATCAAAAGTTCACAGTGCACACCAGTCTGCAGACTCCAGAGGATACTGCTCCCTCCCCCGCAGCCTGGTCATCCCTGAGCTGGGGCTATGCTGCCTTCACCTTTGGCTTCTGGGCTGCCCACACACACCCTTCCTGCTTATCAATACCAGTGTAGCTTTGGGCACAGAACATCGTACAGTAAGTGTCTGTGAAATTGAATTGAGCTAAACTTACACGAACTGAATTAAATCAGCTTGCAGACAGCCTCAGCAGCAATGCAGATGGTAGATAGACCAGCCGTGGGTGTGACTGATTGCCCGTCTTCTGCCCTGCAGGTCCGATGTGCGGCTGTGTTTGCCCTTGGCACCTTTGTGGGAAACTCTGCTGAGAGGACCGACCACTCTACCACCATCGACCACAACGTGGCCATGATGCTGGCCCAGCTGATCAATGACGGAAGCCCCATGGTCCGGAAGGTATGTGGGTGCCAGCACAGTAGCTGAGCCAGCCCAGAGGGCCTCACATCCACCTGGGTGTGCTAGTCGATCTTTTCAGAGTGTGCCCTCATTGCTCATGTCTGTTCCCCTGACGGCACTGAGCTGACCAGGTCTCTAGTCTTCACACAGCAGCCTTCTCCTCACCTGGGCACCGGCACGCGGCACTGGGTCTCTGCAGAACAGAGACAGGTCTGTGCAGTGTGTCCCCTGTTCCACCTCTCACTCGCCTACAGTGTAGTCTGTCTTCTCTGCTCTCCAAGGTTCACACCTCCATAAAAAGATGTTCCACATCCTCCTGAGCTGGCAAGAGCCTTTGCGGGAAATGCTCTGGCTTCCTGACCTGGTGAACCTGGCAGCTGCTCTTAGAGCATACGTATATATGAGATGGATAGGCGAGCAAACTGCCCGCGGTGACCATGGGTGCCTGTGTTGTCCGTGAGAGCCACTGGGCTTCTTGCTCAGCATTTCTTTTCTTTCGATTTTTTTTGAGACATGGTTTTTCTGTGTAGTCTTGGCTTTCCTAGAACTCACTTTGTAGACCAGGCTAGCCTTGAACTCAGAGATCTGCCTGCCTCTGCCTCCCAAGTGCTGGGATTAAAGGTATTCGCCACCCCTGCCAGGCTTTTTTTTTTAATAAGTCATTTCTTTTTATTTTATATGCATTGTTTTTTTACCTATATGTGTGTCTTTGTGAGGGTATTGAAACTCCTGGAACTGGAGTTACAGACAGTGGTGAGCTGCCATGTGGGTGCTGAGAATTGAACCCGGGTCCTCTGGGAGAGCAACCTGTGCCTACAACTGCTGAGTCCTCTCTCCAGTCGCCTCCTCAGTATTTCTGAGCAGCAGTGTTTGGTTCCCCTAGATGATGGGCCTGTGGGAGATTAGGAATGACTTTGGGTTATGTTTCTGGAGAGCAGCTGCACGGCTAACTTGAAAGTGACATGATCTGAACACTGTTGCTTCAGTCGTCTCAAAATGTTGGGGACACATTCACCTCTGGACCCTTCTGAAACTGACTCAAGTCACTCCCATGCCTCATCTTCTTATGACATCTTTAGAATGTATAGTGAGAAGCCATGCGGGGTCACACATTCCTCTCATCTCAGCACTTGGGAGGCAGAGGCAGGCGGTTCTTATTTGAGGTCAACATAGTCTACATAGTGAGTTCCTGCCAGGTGAGGCCCTGTGTGCTGAAGTCTGTGTGCTGAAGTCTGTGTGCTGAAGTCTGTGTGCTGAAGTCTGTGTGCTGAAGTCTGTGTGCTGAAGTGTCTGTGTGCTGAAGTGTCTGTGTGCTGAAGTCTGTGTGCTGAAGTCTGTGTGCTGAAGTCTGTGTGCTGAAGTCCCTGTGTGCTGAAGTCTGTGTGCTGAAGTCTGTGTGCTGAAATCTGTGTGCTGAAGTCCCTGTGTGCTGAAGTCCCTGTGTGCTGAAGTCCCTGTGTGCTGAAGTCTGTGTGCTGAAGTCTGTGTGCTGAAGTCTGAAGTCTGTGTGCTGAAGTCTGTGTGCTGAAGTCTGTGTGCTGAAGTCCCTGTGTGCTGAAGTCCCTGTGTGCTGAAGTCTGTGTGCTGAAGTCTGTGTGCTGAAGTCTGTGTGCTGAAGTCTGTATGCTGAAGTCTGTGTGCTGTGGGGTCTGTTATTGGTTTTGTTGTTCTCTGTTCTTCTGGTCAGCAGCATTTCTGGACCTGCTTCCTTCAACCTGTACCCTTTTAATCGTCTGTTAAGATTCTTTCCGAAGTATGAATGCTCTCTCCTTTCCAAAAATAGCTTACAAATAGAAAGGATGGTAACTGAAATGTCCAAAGACCAGTACTGGGGAAGGGTGTTGTGACATCTGCAGGAGTGTGACCTTGTGTCTGCTTCTGCTTGTGCTTCCTTGATGTCCCTTTGAGGATCTCAGCCCTTGATTCTAGAAGCTTCCTGGGACTCACTTCACCATTGTGGGCTGTGTGATGCTCAGGAACCTGCAAGGGTGCATGCTGTCCCATCTCCTAGAGGCAGAATGCTGTGTCAGGCTCTGAGAAGTTGCAGGAGTTGCAGGTGTTCCCAGCTGGGGAGCACAGGAAAGGAGGTGTCCCTGTGTGTGTGTGTGTCTGTCTGTCCCTTCCTGAGCTTGGCTTGCATGCTCTGGGTATAGAGGTTGATGACAGCCCATCTGCGTAGTCTAGTAGAGAGCGCAGACAAGCCAGATTTGGTTGAAAGCTGCTTCAGAGGGTTGTGGGGAGTCTTAGAGTACATCACAAGCCTGAGCCCTGCCTTGTGGTGGGGACTGAGTCACCAAGGGGCATCTTACAGCCAGGTAGTGGAGTGTGTGCAACAAGAATCAGGGAACTCCAGGGAGGAGCTGGTCCAAAGGGTGGGAGTCACTGGAGGCATGCCTTGCTCAGGTATGGGCAGCAAGGGGAAAGCTGGGAGTGGGGCACATAATCCTGCATGTCACAGCTATCTTCTTGGAAAGCGCTTGGCAGTAGCAGTTCATTCTTGGGGTTCTTCAAGTGTTGGGTTTGACTTTGGGCCCTTAGATGACGTCCTCATGGGAAACCTGTGTCCTAATGGAGACTCAACCACTCATAGGCCAGGGGATATGCTGACATAATACAGTGTGTGGAGCGAGACAAGTTGGAGAAAAGAGAAGGCTAAGGTGTACACAAAACCAGCAACTCCAAGATGCCAGCATTAGGAATCACATGTGGGACTAGAGAGATGGCTCAGAGGTTAAGAGCACTGACTACTTTTCCAGAGAACCTGAGTTCAATTCCCAGGACCCACATGGGGGCTCACAACCATCTAAGCACCCATAATCTCAGTACTGGAAGGGATGTAGGCAGTCTAGCCAATCAGGAAGCTCAAGTTCATTGGCAGACTCTGCCTCAGATAAGGTGCAGAATGATAGAGGAAGATACCCAACATCAGCCTTGGCCTCCACACACGTGTGTGCATGTGCACATACATACACATGAACATGTACACACACAGAGTACATAGGGATCAGACCAGATATAGAGACACAGTGCTCTAAGGGATGTACACAGGAACAAGCACCATGGACCCACTGAGGATGCTAGTGTGGAGCCCAGAGCTGACCTCTCTCTTCTCACACTCTTGTGCTTTGATATGGGGTTTATGGCATCTCCCAGCTTAGGCCTAAGGGTGTGGCTATGATTGTGGCTATAGCCATAGCATATCCTAGTCTGGAGGGAGTTACTGGGTCAACGGCCCAGGAGAGTAAGAGAGACAAGGGTCAGGGTCAGTGGTCCTAAGATGACACACACTCCATGTAAAGAGGACTTCTCAGGCCAGATGGCTCAGCTGGTAAAGTCTTAGGTTTGGGTCCCCGGCATACATATAAGTACTTTGCGGGCATGGTGGTCTGCTTTCTGCAGACAAGAACGGGGGGCCTGGGAGCAAGCCAGCCAGATTGGTTCTGCCTGAATATATAAGGTGGAGGGGAAGTGATCAAGAAAGACATCTGATGTCAGCCTCTGGCCTTCACCTCCACGTACATACAAATACACGTGTACACCACACACACACAGGAAAAGGGTTGTCTCCGCCCTGCATTGATAGAGGAATAAGCCAGGCATGGTGGCATATGATTTTAATCCCAGCACTTGGAAGGCAGAGATAGGTGGATTTCTTCAAGGCCAGCTGTGGGGATTGGCTCAAAAGATGTCTCAGAGGTTAAGAGCACTTGTTGCTCTTGCAGAGGACCTGAGTTTTGTTCCCAGCACCCATGTCAGCTGGCTCACAATTGCCTGCCACTCTAGCTCCAGGGGATCTAGTACCTCTGCCCTCCTCACACCCACACTAACTTAGTGTAGCTCAAGCAAACAACCCTTAAGCATCACTAAAAATGAAATAATCTTTAAGAAAAGAGAAACACACTTCTTGTTGAGCTGATGGCAATAGCATGTTAAGTTTTAGTTTGCTGAGTCTTTGATGAGGTGATTTTGCAGAATTTAAAAGTCAGTAAATTGATAGCAGCTTCCCAGGTTACTCTGAACTTCAGCCTGTCCATAAAGTGGGAAAATGAGCAAGCTGTCAATAATGAAGCCGCTCTGCCTTGCCTGGTAGGGCCCGTAAAGGGATGTAGGCTGTGACCAGAGTGCCCCTGTGAGGCATTGTCCTGGGGCTCATGCTGACCACAGAGCAGCTACCAGCTACCCACTTTCTTCAGCCAAGTGTTTGGCTCAAACTCAAACTGGTAGAAAGTATCAGAGCTACTGCCATTTGTGTGGAGACCAAGGCCTCCTAGGAAGCAGAGAGGAGGACACAGTACTGATGGGAAGGTGCCAGTTTACACAGATGACAGAGCTCTACAGTGTCAGGTCCGGTGGTGTCTTAGCAGACAGCCCATCCCAAGACCGCTGTTCACCAGTGGGGGCGTGAGGCAAGGCACTGGATACGCGTCCTGGCACCGCGCCTGAGCGCTGAGTGGGGGCATTGCTCTCACTCTAGGTTAGATCCCTTGAGCAGATGTCTGTGCCCTGGGTGAACATTCAGTACATGCACTCTGCCTTCAAAGGGTTGCTCTGTGCAGATGCAGAGAGCCTTTGTCTAGGAGGCGCAGTGAGCACACCACAGGTATGAATGAGTAGCACTCCTGATCTCTCCTTAAGTGACAAGCTCACTCTCGGGGGCCTTCTGTGAGCCAGAGTGCTGAGGCCTTGGTCCGGATTAACCATCCAGGGCAACACCAGCTTCTTCCACATTGTATGGACTGAAGGGAGAATATGAACTTTCTGAAGACGATACAGATTCTTCTTCCCCAGAGGGGCCCAGTGGGTACCAGCTTGTGAGGTCTGTCTAGGAAACTTTTATCCTTTGCATGGGTAGGGAGGATTGGTTCCATGCTGATGGGTTAGGTAGTTTCAGGGGGCCACAAGCCTCAGGTTGACAATGTCTGAAGACTCAGTAGGCCCTCACCCTTGGTCTAGTCTGCCTCAACATTTGATGATGTGGAATGGGCAGGTAGAGACCAACGCCAAGCGTCTGTCCTGAGCAACGTGACCTATGGGTCCCTGGGCACAACTGAGAAGCTGTGGCGGGTCTGAGTGCAGAGCAGCTCAGCATCACATCTCATGGAGCCCGAGCTTTGGAGGACATACACAGCATGGTGAGCTATTGGAACAGCCAGTCTGGAGCTAGGAGAGCTGGGAGGAGCAAAGAAGTGTGTGCAACTGAGAGAGAGAAACCCAAGGAGACCTGGCAGCCCTGTCTGCAGCCCACTGGTCAACTCAGGGCAGCCTCAAGGGTCTCCCACAGACCTTGATTCTCTGCAAACATCTTTCTCTCTACAGAGTGGTGCTCGTGTCCACAAGTCTGCATTCCGTTTCGTTTCCATTTGACTCTGTCCCTAAGCATTTAAGTTGTGGTGCTAAACTATCATAAACTACATGTAAATCCTGTCTCCTCAGACTCCGGCACTTAGGCCTAGGTGTCATGTTTTAATTCAAGGACTTTTCTTGTTCCCTCGCAGGGACTGGGGCCTACTATAGCCGAGGAAGCTTCTTGCTCACTGTAAAGAATGCTTCAGCTAGTCAGCTGTGCCCACCAGTCCCTCGAGTGGGGTCAAAAAAAGCCATTTCAGCCAGATTCACAAGCCTAATTTTAAATCCATCAGGGGTGTGGAGTTCACACTGTGGCTTCAGAAAGCCTTGCGTTGGTAATTACTGCCTAGCAATGAGTGAGCAGACTGGGGCAAGTGTACCTGGCATCTGGGGACACCACTTGACAGCCACTGGTCTGCTGCCTTCACAGCCCCAGGCTTCCTCGACTTCCGCCTCCTGGTCATGATGCCGAGTGAGCCTTGCCCTGACCCTCATTTCCTAGAGTCACATTAGGGTTAGTTTCAGACTTGCTGTCCCACCAGTTTCCTGCCGCCATAGACATGATTGTCCCTTCTCCCTCTCAACAGGAGCTGGTGGTGGCTCTGAGTCACCTTGTAGTTCAATATGAGAGCAATTTCTGCACTGTGGCCCTGCAGTTCATGGAAGAGGAAAAGAACTACCCCTTGCCTTCTCCCGCAGCCACAGGTATAGCTCACAGGGAGCCCAGGACCTCCTTCCTGGCCTTTACCAAATCTGTCAGTGGTCTGGGTTGGGCCAGGTCTGAGCATGGCTCTCTGGTACTGCTTGGGTCGTCCCTGGTACTCCTGTTGTCTCAGGCCTTTGGAAGAAGACAGGTGCAGGGGAAGGGCCATGCTGACCCTCTTACTCTTCCTTCCTTCTTACCTTTCTTGGAATTTAAATTTGGGGACATCTTGGAAGATGGCAACCTCTGCCATGGGGCATGCTGAAAAGAACATTAGCCGTCTTCCTGTGATGAGTAACTGCAGCACGTTGCTGTTGGCTTCATGTCTCCATGAGTCACATTAGGAAGCTCATTTGTCCTTTTCGCTGGAGGATGCAGTCATCTTCCACGTTCCTCTTTCATCACCCTCCCTCCAGATCACAGCCGAGATCGTGAGCAATACCAAAGCATTCGTTCTTTCAGCCAGTTGGGAAGGAGCTGGAGCCTGAGCTTGCTGGGTGGAAGCAGCCAATAAGGTGGAGGGGCAGCTGCCAGCAGGCTGGGGGTGCTGCCGGGCCCAGGGTACTGGGCGTCACTGTGATGCTGCCTAGGCCACCAAATACCTGGAATGGACTCACAGCTACTACTGCCCTTCTGGTCCGTGCTGTCTTGTGATTTAACCCTTACATGGCTACAAATAGTACCTTTGTCCCACTGAGTCCTGCACGTCAGGAGAGTGTCATGAAGGCCCTTCTACACTCAGTCTTGTACCAGTAACACCAACTGTTCCTGTCGCCATGGCTGCAGGCATCCACATGCCCCCATCCTGAAACTTATTGCTAACTCTTTCTTTTCTTTCTCTTTCCTAGAGGGGGGGAGCTTGACCCCAGTTCGAGACAGCCCGTGCACCCCCAGACTCCGTTCAGTGAGCTCATATGGGAATATCCGAGCTGTCACCACAGCTAGGAACCTGAACAAGTCCTTGCAGAATCTGAGCTTGACGGAAGAGTGTAAGATGCCAGAAACCAGTATTGGGGGTGGGAAGGGTCAGCATGTTCTACCAGACATTACTCTTAAGATGTTACTGTGCCCCTTGACCCTGCCCTCCAGAACATGGGCCCCGGTGTTCTGTATGCCACCATGACAACTGGCCAATTGTTCCTGAGTCAGACATGGGCATAGCAAAGACCTGGCTCAGCACCAAGGTCAGTCAGGGTCACAATATAGACTTTACAGTTGTACCAGGGCTTGACTGTTCGGGAGCTGTTCCAGGGACAGGAGTCCACCAGTTTGTGCACACACATGTCCATTAGTATGCTCGGGTGTCTGTATGTGCGTGTGCCCAGTGTGAAGAAGGCTCACATTTCAGTCAGACCCTGACCTATTGCCTGTCGTATTCTGGCCAGCGGGCAGCTCAGTGGCCTTCTCCCCTGGGAACCTCAGCACGAGCAGTAGCGCCAGCAGCACCTTGGGAAGCCCTGAGAACGAGGAGTACATCCTGTCCTTTGAGACCATCGACAAGATGCGGCGTGTGAGCTCCTACTCGGCGCTCAACTCCCTCATAGGTGAGTCCCTCCCATCCTTACCCTTCTTCCTGCTGCCTGTGTGTCTTTCCGTGCCCAGGGTTTGGTCCACCCCAAAACAGCACACGTCTTTATTTGGTCAGATAAATAAACCAAAACTGTCTCCATTGGATGTGAAAGAATAGGAATTATCTGGAGCTTGAAGAAGTGAGGAGAACATTTTGCAATGGAATATTTTACAGGCTGGTCCAGGGATCTGTGAGCTTGCTGGCTTTGTCGGGCAGGAAAGCTGCCAGACAAGTCCATCTGCCTTTCTTTGAGTTTCTCGTGTGTGCTAGACCCGGGCAGTGTGGAGCTCTGGCTCTCAGATAAGACATCCCTCCAGCAAAAGATGAACTGGGGTGCACCAGGTTTCTGGTGGGCAGAGCCAAGGGTGCTGTTCTCTGCCCCAGTGCCCAGGGCAGCCTCACAGTAAGTGGGAAGTCAGAGCAGAGGGTGTCACTCACCCTGAAGCAACCTCAATTCCCACCTGCTAAAACTCCACCAACTAGCAACTTGACTCTTCACTGCGTAGAAACTGGGGTTTAATGGCCATTGTTCTCATTCTGCCACAAATGGTAACATCTGGACTTGACTGACTTCACAAAGGAAATGAGAATCAGCTGCTGAGTTTCCTTGCTATGCACCTGTGCTCATTCTCAGACTCTGGAATTGAATTGTAAGCCCTAAGCAGACCACACTTCTCTTGTAGTTCATCTGGCTGAGACCCTATGTGACATGCACAGGATAGCCTGGGGACCTGGAATCTTCCTTAGGTTCAAGGGCTAGGAGTCAGGGCCTTGTCATGGGGCAGCTCAACCTGCCTCTTGCTCTCTGATAAGTGAATAGCAGCTTTGCCTTCAGATTTGATCTTGGAGATGGAAGGGTTAAGGAATCCTGTTTTGTTGGGAGCCATAACAGATGGTGCAGAGCAGCTCCCACAGAGGAGCCCAGCTATGTCTGCTTCATCCTTTCCTGCCTACCCTCTCAGAAGTGTGTGTGTGTGTGCTACCACCTCACACGGGGGGGGGGGGGGGGGGTGTGTGCGTGTGTGTGTGCGTGTGTGTGCGCGTGTGCGTGTGTGTGTGTGTGTGTGCGTGTGTAAAAAGTTTTATCTATATACCATTCAAATCTTGGAAAATTGCTTAGCAGTGCAGCTAGAGAGATGGCTCAGCAGTTAAGAGCACTGGGTGCTCCTGCAGAGGACGTGAGTTTGATTCCCAGCTCCCACATAGTGGCTTGTAGCTGTCTGTAGCTCCAGTTCCAAGGGATCTAATGCGCTCTTCTGGCCACTGCAGGCACCAGGTACACCCACGGTACACGAATGCACATGAGGGGGAAGTTTCCAAGTGAGTATAGTGTAGGAAGGAAATAAAACAGTAACCTTCTCCCTGCCAGCCTTGTCCCTGTTCAGTGTGGTGCTGCACACACGCACATGGAGACTTCAGAGCTTACATCGTGGTTAAGATTCATAACTTGCAGAATCCCATTACTGGAACCCTTGCCTGTTTAAAGCCAATTTCTTCGTTCATTTCAACCAAAGAACAGCAATCTCTTTAGCCCCTTTCTCTGAATATTGCAAAAGAGGTTTTCAAAACCATGGCAACCTAGAGCATACATTTACACCTGTTCTCACAAAAGCAGCTTCCTTCCAGATACCCTGTCCTGCTCCCCTCCTAACTCTGCTCAGAGTGCTCAGGGTGACGTTGTCTGGCCCTGTGGTCACTGACACAGCAGGACCTGGGGCAGAGGCAGAGGGAGCACGGATCTTCACTCCACTCAGCTCTTTAGTTTTTGGAGACAGGGTTTCTCTGTAGCTTTGGAGCCTGTCCTGGAACTCACTCTGTAGACTAGGCTGGCCCCGAACTCACAGAGATCCCCCCTGCTTCTGCCTCCGAGTGCTGGGATTAAAGGTGTGCGCCACCACTGCCCAGCCCACATGTGGATCTTTAACATCACCACTCCTGTTGTTCTCAGTCAGTCATGGCCTGATGACCTGGATCCCGGTGACCTCATAGTCTCTCTTCCTGTTTCTGGGCCCCTCTTTCCCTATGCTTGTACCTTTGGTCTCAACACTGCACCGTGCACTTGTCTGTAAACCATGGGAAGTTCTTGCATGCCAAGCGAGGCTGCTCTTCCTGGAAAGTCCAGCCAGGAGCTGGAGAGCCCTCAGTGCGGATCTCAGCTGGGGAGCTCTGCAGTGTGCTCCCCGGGCTAACCCTAGCCCCTGTGAGACTTGATGCCACCCCTGCTGCTCTGTGCTCTCCTTCCTCAGAGCTCAGAGCTCTTGGTGGGGCAGTGTCCCTACTTGGCAAAGGATCTCTGTTGTTTCTGTGGTATACCTGACCCGGCTGCATTGAGGCTCATGGCTGCCATTTTTATTATCAACTTTCTGAAGAGCTATATTTTTCTTTAAAAATTTTATTACTACTGACTCTGTTTATGGTGGTGGCCACGGCATACGTGTGCAGCTAGCAGGACAGCTTTCTGGGGTCAGTTCTCGCCTTCCACTTTGACCTAGACTCTGGGGCTTGCACTCAGCTTCAAGCACTTTCTGCTGACTTAGCCATCCTGCTGGCCCTAGAGCTGTTTCTCGCTGATGTGTATACAGTGAGCAGCCTTGCCTGTCCTCCCCATCCACCTAGTTCCCTGTGTCCCTGATGCCCACCCATGGGAGCAGATCAGCACAGAGTGGACCAACTGTACAGCTCCCACCTTACCCCTTGGCAGTAATGCCCACCGTGCACAAAGCCCAGGCCCACACCACTTTGAACTCTTTTTACAAATGCCCTCCTCACTCCCTGCCAAAGCCCCAACCCCAGTAAGGAGGGTAGTGGCATTGTGTATACTCTGCCTTCTTCATCAGGGACACGTGCCAAAAGAATTTCAGTCTGGAGGCTTGAGAGGAAGGAATATGGTCTCACTTCAAAGGCACTGGGAGCCTCAGAGGACAGGACCAGGGTTTTTACAACTCTGCTGAGCAGTGACATTTTATAGCGTATTGAAAATGCATCACCATGGCAACAGATCCGAGGCAGAGCTGATACTGAAGTGAGGACAGAGGAGTCACAGACCTGCAGGGCTGCCCTCACCTCAGTGCAGCCAAGAGCCCTGCTTGTGTGTGTTCCTGTGGGAGCCAGCAACTCTGCAACCTAAGCCTAGAGCCTTCGGTGGGGCAGGGCCCAAATCCCAAGCTGCTGGTTCTCTCAGAATGCAGGAGACAGAACGACTCCAGGGAGGAGGCAGCAGCCCAGAGTGAGCTGTCTCCCACCCTGAAGACCCTCAGGCCCTGTGATACTGGTCAGTCAGCCCAAAGGTGACAGCCAGCCATTAGCCTGTTTCCCTGTTTTCCCCTGTTTCCCCCTTGTCAAAGAGTCGGGAAGCACTAAGATTTTACATCCCAGCCCATAACAGGGATGGAGTGAGGTTGCCCCGAAAGGTAGAGGGTTCCTGAAAGGGATCCAGCAGGGACTTGCTGAAGAAAGTCAAGTTCTGGGAATGTAGCTCAGTGGTAGCACACTCACCAAGCACACACAGGCCCTGTTTTGGTCCCCAGCTCTGTGGGTGAAGTGACCAAGGGAGTTGCACAGGTTCTAAATGGAGGCCCAGGACCTATGAATTTGATTCTTCTCTCCAGGAAAGCCTTGGTTAAAGCAAAGCTTGGAGGCTTGTACTGGGAGCCAAGGGTCAACTAAAAGGGTCATGCAAAAATACTCCAGGGGGCCAGTGCCATGGGTTGTCATAACCCCTGCGAAGGCTCCAGCCAGCCAGCATGTAGTCTCTGGAGGGAAGATGTCACTGAATGTGCTCTGAAGCACCAGGGCAGGGGGCACACACATGCAGAGGACACGCACACATGTACCACCACCATCACTCTAGCCTTGGACCTGCGTTTCTGAAGACTGTCAGAATGGCCGTTCTCAGGTCACACTGCAGCCTCATGCCCAGTGGAGCCCCTCTCACCAACAAACTGGCTCGGAGAGACGGCCCTCCATTTCTGCTGTTCAGAAGGCTGTGGCCATTGCCCTGAAAATCAATCCTGAAACATCACGGTCTTTTATTACTTCTAGTCTAGACATGAAAATGGTTCCTTGGCCTTGCAGGGTTCAGCGAGGGACAAGCTGTAGGGCCAGGCCCAGCCACTCCTGCTCTACCCTGCTCTGCTCTGCTCTGCGGCAGGACCCGGTGTCCCACAGTCCCCATGGAGCCTGGTCCCTGTGTGCGGGTGACAGATGTTAAAACAGGGCAGGAGCCAGAGAAAGTCACTCCTGGCAAACCAAGGGAAGATGTTTGCGATCACGGCTTTACTCTCCACCACAGTCACCGTGGTAAAGCTTGGAGGTTGTTTGTCTCTCTGTTGTGTCCTGAGCAGCACTATGTGGAAGTCAAGATTTACAAAGTCAACCCAGTAATTGAAAAAGTTGTTTTTAACTAAATTGTAGTATCTACAAATGTCTCCCTTCCTCTGTGTCCTGCACACTATTTGGCCTTTCTGGCAGTGTTCTATGGTTCGTGGTTCTGAACAACCCCCCACAGGAGTCTGCATCTGTCAGCCCAGCACATGAGGCCAAGACTATGGGACCCCACCTGTGCCTTGCTACCCTGTTCAATTTACGGACTCCAGCTGTGTCTGCATGTTCAGTCACTAAACCGACAGATGGGCGATGTAGAAACCTCATTTGTCATGCCCTGCCCTCCCCTCCCGCTGCCGGCATTGCTTCTACCCATCCCTTTCCCAGGCTGTGACTGGGTCTGCCATCTGAGTCACACAGGTTTGCCATCAGCATCACGATCCTTCACAGCTCAGTGTCACATGGCCGCTGAGCTTTGCAGGAAGCTGCTTCCGATGTGTCACTCCCTGGAGGACGAGGCGGCCCTGTGAGCACTTGCTGCCAGCTGGAGAGGGGCTGCAGCTCCATCAGGGGGGCCAGTTCCCCGTTTCTCTCAGGTGAAGCTTCATGCAAAACACATGACATCTTTTCCTTCTTGAATGTCATTCTCTAGAGTACACCTCTTCTCCTCTCAAAAAGGCACAGAGATACAATTGGTGCCTGGCAACCCCGTACCTCAGAGCTGGAAATCAGATCTGAGGGCGTTTGCCCAGAGAAATCCCGGGCTGACTGCACTAGTTTCCGTAGGCTTTAGGTGTCAATCTAGCCTGCTGTCTGTTTGGATCTGCGCTTCTAAGCTACGGCCACATAAGAAAGCCTATAGCAAGCAGACCGCTTTCACTGGATTGTTTCTGCCACTGGTCAGCCCAAGCTAGTGGGCTTGTATGTTGTTGACCACAGGCCTAGTTCTCCTGCACATATGCCTCCCTGGCTCCTGTTGAACCCACAACTGTGAACAGAGCCAATACTGAAGGTCTTAGGAACTACTGAGTACATGTCTGTGAGTGTGTGCCATGCCCACAATGCTCCTGTAGGACATTCTGTCTCTGCAGTCATGATCTGTCACCTTAAAGAGTTTCCTGTCTCAGAGGCTGATACATAGCTTAATGGTTAAGAGTACTTACTACTCTTGCATAAGACCTGGGTTCGATTCCCAGCACCCACACAACAGGTCACAACCACATGTAACTCCAGTTCTAGGGAATCTGATGCCTCTTCTGACCTCTGTGAGTTCTTGCATTCACATGGTACATATACATACCCTAGGTGCGTGCGCACACACACACATACCCATTTTAAAAATTAAATACTTTCGAAATGCCTTTCTTAACGACTCAGGCCTTCAGTGATAGGCAGTAACATTTTAGTCTCCTAAGCAGGCAAACCATGTGTTCAGGAGCTGAGAGGCTTCTGCAGCCTCTTGGTGAGTGGATATTCATGACTGCCATGGCTCAGGGTTCCCACAGCCCAGGATTAATGGTTGATTAATCACTGATACGTGGGTGTAGGTCCAGCAGTCATCCGGATGCACACCTGTGTTGAAGTCATGCACCCAGTCCACCTCATGACTTTGAACTTGAGTGTTTTCATGAAGCTCATTCTCACTGAGTGACACTGTGTCCTCTGGCAGAGTTGGCTAAGCAAGAGACATGGGGTCAGGGCTTGTTTGAAACCTTCCTTCTATCTCTCTTGCTGATACTGAATAAGAACATCTTTTACAGCAAGCACACTGTTCAGATCCACCCTAGAATACAGGATGGCGCTGTTTGTGACTGTCTCCCATCCACTCCCCTACCCTAGAATACAGACAGGATGGCGCTGTCTGTGACTGTCTCCCATCCACTCCCCTACCCTAGAATACAGACAGGATGGCGCTGTCTGTGACTGTCTCCCATCCACTCCCCTACCCTAGAATACAGACAGGATGGCGCTGTCTGTGACTGTCTCCCATCCACTCCCCTACCCTAGAATACAGACAGGATGGCGCTGTCTGTGACTGTCTCCCATCCACTCCCCTACCCTAGAATACAGACAGGATGGCGCTGTCTGTGACTGTCTCCCATCCACTCCCCTACCCTAGAATACAGACAGGTGGCCTAGGGACTTAGAACAGTGCCGGTATATGGAGTGTGGAGCCCAACAAATGTACATGTAGAGTATGCTGTGGACAGAACCTCGCATTCCACATAAACTGTGTGCTGTACTGCAGGCCACGGTGTCATTTAGGAATCCAGAGCATGAGAGGAAAGATGCGTGGGAACTGGGCAGTCTTCTCCAGCCCACAAGTCATCCAGGTGCAGACCCTAACTGCTTTTAGCCATTGTCCTTTAGAAAGACCCAAAAGAAAGGTGTAGCCTGCCAGGTATAGTGGTGAATGCCTTTAATCCCAGCACATGAAAGACAGAAGCAGGTGGCTCTCTATAAATTCTAAGTCAGCCTAATCTATACAGTAAGTCCCAGGCCAGCCAAGATACAAGATATGTAGTGAGACCCTGTTTCCAAAAAAGGGAAAAACAAAAGATGAGACCTGGGTCATGAAACCTGTTTACTGCTAGAATTTTTTTTGACATTTATCTCGTGTGTGTGTGTGTGTGTGTGTGTGTGTGTGTGTGAGAGAGAGAGAGAGAGAGAGAGAGAGAGAGAGATGCATGTGGCAGTCAGAGGAAGTCAGTTCTCCATTCTACCACATGGTTTTCTGGGACTTGAACTCAGGTCAAGCATCTCTTTACCTGAAGCCATCAACAGAGCAGCAAATGGGAAAGCTGTTGTAACCCCAGCTCCAGTGCTCCCTCTTGACAGCATGGGGTATTCAGAAAACAAGCTACCTCATCAACCCTTTGTATGCATGGGGACCTACTTGCTACTAAGGAATCTCTTGTTTCTCTTTCCTAGGAGTTTCTTTTAATAGTGTCTACACTCAGATCTGGAGAGTCTTACTACATCTAGCCGCTGATCCCTATCCAGACGTTTCTGATTTGGCCATGAAAGTCCTCAACAGCATTGCTTACAAGGTACGTGCTGAGAGATTGTCACTAAAGCTCTGTGTGTGGGCTTCTGTTGTGAACAGTCAGACAAGGAGCTCCAGGGCACCCAGGCCTGTGCCATAGCTTGAAAAAATAAATAGAAGCTGGTGGTAGTCGCACACCTTTAATCTCAGCATTTGCGAGGCAGAGGCAGGCCAATCTCTTGAGTTTGAGGCCAGTCTGATCTACAGATCAAGTTCTAGGACAACCAGGGCTACACAGAGAAACCCTATCTTGAAAAAAAAACAAAACAAAAATATCGATGGATGGATGGATGGATGGATGGATGGATGGATGATAGGCAGGTAGGTAGGTAGGTAGGTAGGTAGGTAGGTAGGTAGGTAGGTAGGTAGAACTTTGAGCAAGCATTTTGAATTTAGAGCTTTGTAATATATCCTGAACTTTACTTGCAGTGTAGCCTCAGATGTAAATGCTGCCGTTGTTTTCCATGGTCTCCTTGTCTGTGTGATCTGTAGTCATATCCTCTCCTTCTCCAGTTCTGGGCTCTTGTGCTCGCTTTTTTCTGTCCTGTTTTTATTTCCCACTTGACTTAGCTGCTCTTGTTCTTTTACTTTCTTCTTCTGTTTAGGGTTTTTTGTTCTCATTCCTCAAGTAGAAAAGCATGGTCTTCTTTGGGGATTATTGCTTCCTCCCTTTCCTTCTTAGCAGCCCTGGGGATTTGACCTAATCCTTTCCCATGCTCTTCCCTAGCCTTGAGGGTGCTCATCCCACTCACTGACCTTCTTTGTGGCCTTGGAAACACCCTTCTCCCCTGCACTCTACCCTGCAAGTCCCCTTTTCTCTTTCCTTCACCTCCTCTCTGGATCTTGGTTGGTTACTGGGCTCGGCTGGGTTCCCCTTCTCTGCTCTGCAGGTCGGTACTGGCTGGAAGCCACTTGCCCCATAAGCTGGGATAGTTGTTCTGCAACTCAGAGGCATCCATGGCCACTGTACATGTAGTTTCTGAAAAGAGTTGTTAGTGTTTTTCTAATTGTTTATTTAAGTTAGACAGTTCAGGTCTCATAAGTAGAACAAACTAGAAGTCATTCATTATGAATAAAAACTTCTTTAACTTTTTCATAAAATTTTGAACATGCAGAAAAGTTGCAAGGAGCATAGAGGAAACACCACCCTACCTAGTAGTCAGTCCTCAGCTGACCCTGTCATACTGGGACTTGTCCTGGAGGCCTAGCGGGTCCCTGCAGCAGCCTCCCCTGCTCTGTTCACCGTGCTCACTTGGCTACAGATGCACCTGCCTTCTCCTTGGCTGATTGACAGTTGTCTCACTGAATCCAGCTGCTGCCTTTTCAGCCCCTTCTCGTATCACACGTGATAGTAACAGCCTCCCTGTGCCCAGCTTTAGGAGACTGCAGTGGTCAGCCTTGTCCTCTGTTAAAGCAGCACTGTGAATACCACAGAGTGTATTCTGGGTTTCAGACTCAAGCTGAGGTCACACTTATGGATATCCTAAGCATAGACTTGTTGGTCCAGGGGTAAATTTCACTGCTTTTCAGCTCGGTGAATCCGGCTTAGTGCCAGAGTATGGAGTGTGCCCAGCCTGGGGCACCCTGACTCATTCAGTCCAGACTAACTTGTCCTTCTCCAGGGGAGATGTAGCCCCACTCACTTTCTAACCTGGCTCCGCCTTTCACCGTGAGCTTCAGCCCAGCTCACTTCCTTGATTATGTGTGATCCACTGTAGAGACTCGACCCTCAATGGACAGTCCACCCAGTCTGCCAGTACCAGTTACTGGCCTAATGAAAAACTGCAGGTTTTATCATTTAATAAAAATTAAAGTAAATTATTGTTTAAATAATAAATTATTGCTTTAAATAAATAAAATTATTGTTTAATAGAAAATTAAACAGTTATTATAGTATGTATTTGTTGTGTGCTATGGTTTGAGGCCAAAAGAATTCAGGCAAGAGGAAAATAGGAAACAAGAAGGGAAAGAGAGAAGGGTGGGAGTCTGGCTGGAGGAAGGACTTCCCTGGTCTCCCTGCAAGAGCTCTTCTGCCTGCTGTTTCTTAGGGAAGGTCGTCCCTACCACTCCCTTGTACATTTTAGCATCTCCTGCCTAGTACGGTTTCAGGTCATATAATAATGATGCATTATTATATTTTTATTTGGGGTGTGTGTGCATGCGTGTGTCCTTGTGTGTCTGTGTCCATGCCACAGCACTTAGGGAGATCAGACGATGGGAGCTGGTTCTCCCTTTCTATTATGTGGGTCCCTCAAGCTTGGGTCTTTAAAATTATTTTTAAGCCAGGCAATGGTGGTACATGCTTTTAATTCCAGAACTCAGGAGGCAGGGGCAGGCGGATCTCTAAGTTCAAAGCCAGCCTAGTCCGCAGAGCGAGTTTACATAGAGAAACTGTCTCTCATATATGTATACATATATCTTCTCGTGGATATTAAGCCTCTGTAGCTCATGGTCAAAGTTCACAGGCAGTGCCTTTCCCTCATTACAGTTTTCTGGCACAGAGGTGTTTGGTGGCTTATTCTGTGCTTGTGGAGATATGAGGCGGCTTCCTGACCATGCCCATGCTTACACAAGCTGTACAGCTTGAGACCTGCACTGAGGACACTTTGCCAGGTTGAGCCCGTGTCTGGCATGTATGGGTCATGGCCAGGCAGGACTCAACTATCAGCGTTTCTCTGTGTGCTGATGGATTTGCCCTTATAGGTACTGTGCCTGGATTATTAACACTGTAATCTTGGTGCCTGATACTGAATTTCGCGCCTGTAAGTTCAGTTCTACAGACACCCTTGCTGTTAAATAGTATCTTTTAAGGACCTCCTAGGCTTGACCTTGGGGTTGTTTCATAAATGCAGCTCTGAGCTGGTAGCCCATACGCTCCACTGTAAAGTAGTGTGCGTCCTGGCTACCAACTGCCGTATTAGCAAGCTGTAGCCATCTTAGAAAACAGCCTCGCACTCTCAAGACAGCGGTCAGCGGGGAAGCCCAGACCCCAGCAGAGCAGCGTTTGGCCTCTGTATCTGTTCTGCTACAGTGACAGATCCCAGTGTGCACAAGCCACCAGCTGGAGGTGCACCACAGCCGTGTGTGTGTGTGTGTGTGTGTGTGTGTGTTTAAAATAAGCAATACTGAAGAATTTGGGAACATTATGGAAATTCTTTTTTTGTGTCGTAATTTTAATTTTAAAAGATGCCTGCTTCTCTAGAAGCTAAAGAGATTGTGTTTCACTTCCTAAAGAAATGAACCTATTTTGCATTATTTAACTCTGAAGCCAAATTTTGCTCATCAGAGTCAAAATAGCCTTATTACTGTGGAATGCCCCCTAGAATTCTACATTCAAATATAGAAGCTGCTACTAGCTATGTTTGAAAGAACCCACACTGCTTGACAGCTACAACCTGATTTCACATTCGTGTTTCTCCTTCTGGGAGCTCTGAAGCCACGCAGAGGTAGGAGGAGGAGGTAATGCCCTAAGGAGCCATCCGTGGCCCCATCCGCTCCTTTTCTCTGCGCTCTCCTGTACTAAGGATGGAAGAGAACAGAGGTGCAACTCCAATCAAAACCATGTGAACTCACCAAGGTGTAGTGACACAGCCTCTGGGTCCCTCCAGGAGCCACACCTTCAGCAGGACATGTGCAGGCCATGCACCCTGGAAACCGAACACTAATCCTTAACCAGGGTAAAGTGTCAGAGCTCAAGCAGATGAAGACTGATTCTCAGAGGGGCATATTCAGAAGCCCCTGAAGGAAAGTTCCCCTGGACTGGGGATGTGGCTCTTAGTGGGGTGCTTATCTAGCACGCCCAAATTCATAGGTCTATCCCCAGAGCCACATACAACTAGGAGGCTGTGGAAACCCAACATCCCAGCACTAGAGAAACGGAGGGTGGGGAGTCAGAAGTCTAAAGTCATCCTCAGCTAGCTAGCAAGTTCAAAGCCAGCCTGAGACACAAAAAACAGCTCAAATAAAAGTAAAAGCATTGTTCTATTAAACTGTACCCTAGCCTCTCGGGTGGGAGGAGGAGAACCATGAGTTTGCCAGCCTGAGCGCAGAGTGAGACTACCTGTGCTCGTCGCCCAGCTTCCCTCTGCCACACAGCCACTCGAGGAGCCCTTGCCAGGCAGCCATGTTCAGGAGTGCCAGTCTCAGACCCCTGAGGCTTGGTGGGGACATTCACTGCCAAGTTTCTGAGGTTCCCGTCTGTGTCTGGCTCTGACTTCCAGCATATTTGTGACATTCTAGTTGGACAGCTGTGACAGCGCTGAGCCGTGGGTGAGGTTGGCTCCTGGTGTCCCAGGACAGGAGCCCAGGTGCAGTGGGGAAGCTCGGGCACCTCTAGTTCCCATCTCCATCCCCAGCTTCAGATTTAGCTTCCTGATTGTTAATGCAGCCAGTAGCATTTGTCTCTGAAAGCTACTTGGCTCCGTGACCTCACCTCTACCTCTCCCCTCTGCCTCTCTTCATCCTCTGTGCCCAGATGGGAATGGGTGCTCAGCCTTTCCTGGATGGTATGTTCGTGTCCTAGTGATTCTGTGCAGATTGCATGCCTGGTGACAGTCGCAGTCAGGACGGGTTCCCTGTCTCACGGTGTGCCATTCACTTTCGTCTGTGTCCCAAGCCCAAACTCTATAGCTAGCTGAAGGGATTCTGTTAAACTTGCCTGGCAGTTAGTCACTGCATAACAGGGTCCCTGAAGAAAGGACTGTCCCCCAAGCCTTTTCCAGCCCAACATTCTGAGTCCTCACAGTCACATCCCTAAGGGGTGCTCTGTTCACACTCCTCACCTGGCCCCACACCTGCCATGGCCAGTGCTGAGGAAACACGAATAAACTTCATGGATGCAGCCAAAGAATGTTCATGTGAGCCACCAGACACCACAGCTCCCGGCCCTGACCCAGCCCTGCAAGCCTTGCAGGGTTCTGAACATAATACAAAGTGAGTCTTGTGGCAGTAGCCATGGGTAGAGACAGGCTAGTGCAGCAGCCCAACCTGGAAACCATGGGCTCCTAGCTCCCTTTCTTGCTCCTGTGGCACCCATTCCTGTGTTATGGGTGGGAAGAGCCCCATGGACTTTTCAGAAACGCCCTAAAGCCTCTGTCCCTGTCATCTCCTGCTGTTTCTCTAGACATTCTCAGAAGGCACATTTTAAACTCAGAGTCTACACTTAAATTCCTTTCCCTTGCAGACTTAAGTAAGGAACCATGTGACTGTCAGGCTAGGGTGTTGACCGAGGTTTCTGTCTTACCCGGTCCTTGCAGCCGTTGAGTCCTAGAGAAATACACAGAGGCTTACATTAATCATAAACTGATTGGCCTAGTAGCTCCGGCTTCTTACTAATTAATTCTTATAACTTACGTTAGCCCATAATTCTTGTCTGTGTTAGCCACGTGGCTTGGCATCTTTTTTGGCAAGGCAGTCACATCTTCCTCTTTCGCTAGGTCACAACTACAGACTGCGCTTCCCTCTTCCTAGCATTCTCACTGCCCCGCCTCTACTTCCTGCCTAGCTACTTGGCCAATCAGCATTTTATTGAAATACAATTGACAGGGTACAGACCACTGTCCCACAGCACAAGGGGACAGGGAAGGGATGCTGTAGAGTTGCCTGGGAAGGCTACATACCAAGCAAGTGTTCACGAAGTGTGTGTGTGCTCTGGCAGTGTAACAGTGAGGTGCTTCATGTAAAGACGGCCTTCAGCTCTGGTTTGCTACTTCTATTAGAACACCAAGGACTGTCTGGGAGAAGGATGCTGTCTGTATAAACACTTCCTGTCTGATGGCTGTATTATGGGGACAGTGATCCTGATAATGAGTGAACCATTTAGAAATGTTGGGCCTGAGCAGTGACCTCCAGAACAGAGCTCCTTCTGGTCAAAGCCGTCACAGCATCAGCTGGCTCTTTGTGAAGCTGTCCCAGTTCTCTGAAGAGCGGGTGGATCCCACCAACCATACAGCCTGCTCAGTATGAATGTTGACAGACACACAGTCGGCACTCCTGCCAACTCTACCCAAAGCTCTGCCCTGAATGCTGCATCTCAGGCTGCTGGGAAGCTTCCTGCATCAAAGTCCAGACCGTGAAAATGTTTATGGGAGGTGTACATGGAACTTGGTGGGATCTTCCCTCCCTGGGCCGCATTTAAAGGACTGTAACCTGTCCCTGAAGCATAGAAAGAACAGCCCAGGTCATGTCTTGACCTCTCTGGCAAACCTCTGATCTCCAGAACTATTTACACTATGGTCTGTAACAGAGTTACAGCTGTGAAGTATCAGTGAAAAGTGTTATAACTGGGGTCACCACACGGTCACCGCGGCATGAGGAACTGTGTGAAAGGGTTGCAGCCTCTGGAAGGTTGAGAACCACTACCCCCTAGATTGTAAGTCCAGGGTGGCCATCCAAGACTGGGTGGAGCCAGCTACCCCATCAGCAGGCCATCTACCCTCCACCCTGCCTCACCCCTACTCTGCCAGCTCAGCCCTTTCCCTAGTCCTTGCCTGCCATGGAAGTAAACACGTCCATCCTCAGAGTATGTGAGGATTAAGGAAGAAGTATGCGACAGGGTGATGTTGTCTCCTGTGGCATGCTAAGTCTGTGCTCAGTCACCAAGCTGCACCCAACCCTGTGATGAGGGCTCAAGACAGTTCCACCAAGTCAGGAGTGGTTTGATTTGAAGAAACAAACTCCGTGTGTCATCTACCTCTCCATCCCCTTGACTTTCATGGACCACATTGGTAACTGTCCAGCAGCCACAGATCCAGACTGTCTGGTGACTCAACACTCTAGTTGGACAGCAGCACTTCCTGACCCTCAGTACACCTGCTTAGGCCACCTCATGGCCCTGAGATGAGAGGCCCACAGAGTGGGCAGGTGCTAAGTACTGGCCCAGGGTGGCCTGGGTGCAGGGAAGGAGCCTTGCACCTTCCCGCTCCACTCCTAGAGCTCTCTGCAGGGATTATTCCCCGGCCCTGAGCCACGGAGACTCAAAGAGCAGCACTTTGTCCTAGGTGTCACCTTAGGTCTCACCTGGGGAGCTTTCCTCCACAGGACAAATGCTTTCTCCATTCAGAAGCTACACCAAGCAGCCATGGCTCTCCCAGGAATATGAAGAGGATAGCCTCAGATAGATCATTCCTTTCTGACCTCCCTTGTCACTCCGCCTTTGTTCCTGTAGGCCACCGTGAATGCCCGGCCCCAGCGAATCCTCGACACATCCTCTCTCACCCAGTCGGCCCCAGCCAGCCCAACTAACAAGGGCATGCACATCCACCAAGTTGGGTAAGTGGCTTGGCAAGCCCCTCCACTCTGGTGGGGTCCCAGCTGATGCGTCACTGCCAGGCCCTTGCCTTCCTCTCCCTTCTCTCTTAGCACTTCTCCACCTCGCTCCACCCTCCCTCCGCTCTCACTCCTCCCTAAACACACATGCACACAGTGCCCCTTTCTAAACTTCCTCCCTACCCCAAGAGCACTTTGTTTGCACACAGTGTGACAGGAAATCTTGAGTGGCACCTGGTTTCTATGGCCTTTGGAAGTTTCTCAGAGGACCTGGGTTCTCTGTAGGTGGGCAACGGGGTTGGCTCTACGCCAGTTTCTACTCAGGAAACGGTGTGACTGACTGGACACACCAGCTGTGAATTATGTTATCTTGTCCTCACTGCCTCGGCTCATTTGTGTCCAGTGAAGAACGCCAGAGAGCATCCAGCAAGACCAGTCCTACTCAGCCTCAGCCAGTGGCAGGCCAGGCAGTTGCACATTCCTGGTGGAGACAGCTCCGGGGGAGAGGGCCTGGGATCTCATCTCAGTAAAGAACACTGTCTGCTCTTTCACAGAGGCTCCCCGCCAGCATCTAGCACCAGCAGCTGCAGCCTGACCAATGATGTGGCCAAGCAGACTGTCAGCCGTGACCTGCCCTCCAGCCGCCCTGGTACTGCAGGCCCCACAGGGGCACAGTACACCCCTCACTCCCACCAGTTTCCTCGAACACGGAAGATGTTCGACAAAGGCCCTGATCAGGTACGAAGACATGAGCTGCTTTGAGCCCCTCATGCCCTGTGAGCTCCCAGTGTCAGGACAGGATGCTGAGAACTTAGCTTTCCTGAAATTACTTAGCTTGGGATCATTCTGTCCCTGTGGCTTTGTGCCAGCTACTGCCTTTGAGACCCTTGGAGACTCAATGGCATCCCGATCCAACACCCCCTGTCTGCAGGTCTGGTCTTCCTGCAGCTCCTTCTCCTTCTAGGTTGGCTCATCTGGACCACTCCATGAGTCCCGATGGGCATGTAGAGTTAATTTACTTTTCTCCCTTCGTGGGTAAATAGCATTCTGTCTCCACTTGGTGTGGCCAATGCTCTGCGGTGTTTGTTCTGAATGGCTTTTTTGGTGTTTTTTTTTTTGTTTTTTGTTTTTTTTTTTTCTGTAAGCATTCTATTACTCTACATAAGCCGGCACACACTCTGCCCTTAACTAGAAAGAATGGTTCAGTGCCTAGTTTCTTGAGTTCTTTGTATATTTTGGAGATCAGACCTTTGTCTGATGAGGGGTTGGTGAAGATCTTCTCTCAGTCAGAAGGCAGCCTTTTTGTCCTACTGACAGTGTCCTTTGCTTTACAGAAGCTTCTCAGTTTCAGTAGATCCCATTTATTCATTGTTTCTCTTATTGTCTGTGCTGCTGGGGTCCTACTTAGGAAGAGTCCTCCTGTGCCTATAACTTGTAGACTACTTCCCACTTTCTCTTCTATCAGGTTCAAAGTGGACGGATTAATGTTGATGTCTTTAATCCATTTGGACTTGATTTTTGTGCATGGTGATAGATATGGATCTACTTTCATTTTTTTACAGGTTGACATCCAGTTATGCCAGCACCATTTGTTAAAGATGCTTTCCTTCTTCCATTGTATACCTTTAGCTCCCTTGTCGAAAATTAGGTGTTCATAAGTTTGTAAAAAAAAAAAAAAAAGAATGGTTCAGGAGAGAGGAATGTGCTGCTGCCCCGGGCTCCGAGAGCCACAGAGATGAGCCTCATCCTGTCAGCCACTGCGCAGTAGGGGGAACGTTCAGGGTGTCGCTCAGCAGTAGAGGGCGCCGTGGCTCACTTTGCCCATCTGGAGAATAAAGAAGGGGCCACAGCTGAGAGCCGTCCCACACACTCAGAGTGCTGGAGTAGGAAGACCACTGTTATACACTGCCCGTGAGAAGAGCACAGTACTGTTCACGTGACCGCTGTCATGCACTAGACATCCTTCTGGGGTAGGAAGACCACTGTTATACACTGCCCGTGAGAAGAGCACAGTACTGTTCACGTGACCGCTGTCACGCATTAGACATCCTTCTGGGGTAGGAAGACCACTGTTATACACTGCCCGTGAGAAGAACACAGTACTGTTCACGTGACCGCTGTCATGCACTAGACATCCTTTCAGGCGTAAGAAGGAGAAGAGTCCCAGGCCCACTGGATGAGGCGGGAAGATCAGAACTTCAAGTCAGATTGGGTACATAGTGAGACCCTGTCTCAAAGCTAAAATTGGTATAGAAACAATGAGACTAACGCGTTTCCTCCTGATTCTGCTCTTTCGCAAACACCCCAAGACCACAGATGATGCAGACGATGCTGCCGGACACAAAAGCTTCATGTGTGCCACGATACAGACTGGGTTCTGCGACTGGAGTGCCCGATACTTTGCCCAGCCAGTCATGAAGGTGAGTCCTGAGTTCCTGGCCACAGCGGAACCTTGGGATGTGGCTTCTGCAACCCCAGTGCTTACACCTGAAGCTGGAGTCCTCACGCTGCCTTCTTCTTGCCCCGGTCCCTGGTTCTGGCCTTGGGGTTTGATTCTTGTTCCTAAAAGTCCCTTCCTAGTGACTCAAAACCCAATCTTAACCCCATTTCTGGCTCACCGGGGTCTGTTAGCCCAACTGTGACCTGAGCAGGTGGGCCAGGATTGGCAGGGGTGTGGGTAGGGGAGCTCAGTCGCATTCATCCTTACCTTTGTTTCCGTGGCTGCTGTCACACCCTGCTAGCTGTTGCTGTCATAGGACAGGCCTCGACGGTTAAGACAGAAGAGCCCACCAGGTGGCGCACACCTTTAATCCCAGCACTCGGAGTCAGAGGCAAGAGGATCTCTGTGGGCCAGCCTGGTCTACAGAGTGAGTTCTAGGATAACCAGGGCTACACAGAGAAACCCTGTCCTAAACAGGGTTTAAGGGACAAAAAGGAGAGTCAAAGTGGCCGGCTTTGGTTTCTTCCTGTCTTCCCAAAGAAAGCACGGTAGAAATCTGCCTGTCTGGACTTGCCAGCGTCATGTGTCACCTTGTCTAACTCCCCGTGGAGGAGTGTGCTCAGAGCTGTCCTCGGACCCCGCTTGGTGACAACGGGGACTCACCCTGAGTCTTAATCTGCCTTAGCTGTAGTGCAAGATGTTTCAAGACTACAGATTTGTGCCCAAGCTAATGAATGTCCCCAAGCCAACAGCATCTACACTTGGTCAGCCTCTGAGTCTGTCTCCATGTGAGAGCTGCACAAATGGGCTTTGAGGCTTATCTGTAGGTCTGAAGCAGGTCCTCCGAATGTCTCCTCCTTCCTCTATGTTGACAACTGAGAACTGAGAGCCACAGCTTATTCATACTTGTATGTTGAGCTAGATGCCCAAGTAAGTTCTCTGAAAAGCATTCCAAACAGCCCTAGAGTGTAAAATGCCTGGGCTGCCTATGTCTTGAGCCACCATTCCCTTCAAACTAATCAATCATTGCTTTGTTAAGATGATATATAAAAATCAAATATAGATGGTCTCTATGAGTCCTTTAAAGGCAAAAATTGAAATCCACTAAATGTCTAACAGACTGGACGGTTAAAAATTCTGAAACAAGGTTGAGGGCCCAGGGACAGGACATATGCCTGTCATTCCCGGGACTCTGGGTTCCATAGAAAAGCACTGTAAAAATAAAATAAAAATAAAACCTCCTCAGGGCTGGGCCAGGGTGTGGCTCAGTGATGGACAGCTTGCCTGTTGTACTAGAAGCCACAAGTTTCATCTCAGGACCATCAAAAAATAAAATAATAATAAAGAAAAAGTCGTGAAACATTTGATTAGAAATTATTGAAACTATCAACAAGTTTTTTGTTTTGTTTTGTTTTGGTTTGGTTTTCGATACAGAGTTTCTCTGTGTAACCCTGGCTGTCCTAGAACTCACTCTGTAGACCATGCTGGCCTCAAACTCAACAGATCTACCTGCCTCTGCCTCCCGAGTGCTGGGATTAAAGGTGTATGCTACTGCTGCTATGCCCAGCTAAGCAAGTATTTTTGTTTTTTGTTTTGTTTGGTTTGATTTGGTTTGGTTTGTTGTTTTGTTTTTTTTTTTTTTTCAAGACAGGGTTTCTCTGTAGCTTTGGAGCCTGTCCTGGAACTCGCTCTTGTAGACCAGGCTATCCTCAAACTCTCAGAGATCCGCCCACCTCTGCCTTCTGAGTGCTGGGATTAAAAGTGTGCGCCACCACCTCCCAGCACAAGTATTTTTTTACAATTAAATCTGAAAGTTAATTAGTAACAGCCTGGTGTGGTGGTGAATGCCCATAATCCAAGCACTCAGGACATTGAGGAGGGAGGATTGTGACTTCAGGATCAGCCTAGACCATATTTGAGACCCTGTCGCAAAACAAAACAGACCAAAAAAGTTGTTGCATAAGAAAATGCTTATGACAGAATGTTTTAGACAAATACCAAAAGCTGGACCTCTAGAGGAACAGCAGTTCTGTAGGCCATTGTGGCCCACATGCTCATGTGAAATCCTAGAAGGGAACTCTGAGACCTCGGACCCCTCAGTAGTATGGCACTGTGTAGTACCAAGTATGAAGGGTGGGATGTAGAGAAATGAGCTTGCTGATCTTCCTCATGTGGGGATCAAGCTGTAGGGACAAGCACAGGTCCGTGGCTGCCCACACAGCAGGGGAGCATGCCCTTCTGATCTGTGGGAAGGAGGGTGCATGCCCTGGACGTGTGTGGTAAAAATCCCACACTGGGGCACTCAGACACTGGGAGCCTCCAGAATTGTCCTTTAGAACCACGTGGGCCAGTGAGAAGTTTACCAGCATTTGGTTTCCCGATACGGTCCATTCTCATGGCAGGTAGGGTTGGAAAATGCAGACACAGACCCCTGCTTCCCTCCCACCATGGTGGCAGCGACTGGCAGTAATGGTGACTTCTTGGGACACTAGTGAGAGGCTTTTCTTGAAGACCTTGAAAATTGCCTCTTCTCTGTCATCCTTGTGTGGTGAAAGGGAGGAAGGACACAGGCGACTCAGAATGCACTGCCACTAGACTTAAAACTGAGCTCAGTGTGTTCCCAAAGGACTGCCATAGAGTGAGCAGCCATCCCTCTCACAGTACAGGCAGTGGGTGAGAGTCCTCAAAGGCTGGCTCTCCTCAGCTCACCTAGACTCCAGTGCCTCCATACTAGTCTGCAGTACCAGTGGGCTCGCCAGATGAAGAGATTTGCTGCACAATCACTGACATCTCTGTCAGAAGCAACTAGGAATTGAGATGCAGTATCAGTGGCACTCGCAAATAACACTACAGAACAGAAACACTGAGTGTAAAGTTTTTATAATACTGTAAGAGAAATGAGAGAGGCCATGTTCACAGGTGGGAAGGTTTGCAGGGGCTGGGCCTCCCTAAATGGCTACTTAAATCAGCGCAGCCCTGATCAAAGTCCCATTTTTTTGACAAAAAAAATGAGCTTAAAATATGGAGAGAAGCAATGAAACTCCAAAAACTAGAAATTCTGCAATAGAGCAAAGCTACAAGGCTCACACTGTCCAATGTCAAGACTGTCAAGTTAGTAATCAGGATGTGTATGGACCTGGAGCATGGACAGACACATATATCAGTAGGGTAGAATAGAGAGAGACAGCCACACAGGCAGGTTCCATTGATTTTTTTCAGCCAAGGCATGAAAACAGTCCAGTTCAGCAGAGACATTTCAAAGAAACATCTTACCAACAGAGTGAGTTATGTTCCTACATGTAAACCCCCAAACTACAAACCTTTGGGCTACAAGGAGCCTTTAATAAGATACAGAAACCACAAGTCATACAAGAAAACAAAACGATGAATTGGACTTCATCAAATAGATACTCTGGCCGCTCTCGTGATCGTCCTCAGCTGCACAGCACATTTGAGCCCAGACTGTGTACACGAACTGTGTCTTAGTTGGGATTTTTTCCTGCTGCGATGATACACCATGACCAAAACCAACTTGGGAAGGGTTTGTTCAACTTTGAAAGTGATCTTCTGAGAGAGGGAGAGGGGGCTCCACACAGAAGTCTGTGCCATGCTGTGCTGAGTGGAATGTTCTCTGTGGTCTATGGATCTGCCTCTCTAGAACAGGCAAAAGCACAGGGTCAGAAGACAGGGCACTGTTTGCCAGGGCCTGCGGTTAAAAGGCAGACTTGACAAGGAGACGGGGCATGGAAACATGTTGGGGACACTGCAGACTGCTCTGTCTAAAATGCTGGCAATTATATGACCAACCATTTGCCTAATCCCAAGCCACACCTAAAGAGGGTAAACTGCTTGCATGTACGTCAAGCCAACCTGACTTTAGAGAGGACACTTCCTCCCATAATGCCCAGGTCATCTGTATTGAGGGTCGTGAGAGGGTACAAGGGCCCTTGTTTGTGTATACACTGTGGGCTTGGACTCTGATCAGTGCTGCAGAGACCATTGCCTGCCTGAATGAGACCTGGGGAGAGGATGGGGGATCCCGTTAAGGCTGGGAAGTGGTGATAGTAGCCAGTGAGAAGCAAAAACAGGGCTCCCATCCTCGCCGCATGGGAAGACTTGCTCTTGCTAGTCTTAGGACCAGTGTCCTAAGACACTGGAGTCTGTGGGATCCTCCCCACTTCTGCCTTGGCCCAAGCCTTTTTTCAGTCTTGATAATAATAGTCCTTGGCACACCCTGATCCATATTAATTCCCAAGGCACCAAAAGTAAGACATAGCCCAAAGATCCGTACTCTACACAGACCTGCGTATATGACATGTCTTACCTCCTGTGCTCGAGAGCGCAAGTTCTTTGTGACCAGAAAGGGGCTGAGCCTTGGCTTTCAGCTCCCTCTCAGCTGCCTGTGCCCCCACAGAAGGCTTCGGAGCTGTAATTGATCTTTCTGAGAAGCCAGAGGTACTGAACTGGCTTGTCAGGATACTTCGTGTTATACTGTGAAGCAGGCCACATCCCGCTAGGACAGCGGTTCTCAACCTGTGGGTCACCACCATTTTGGGGGCCAAATGACCCTTTCAAAGGGGTCACATATCAGATATTTACGATTCATAACAATAGCAAAATTGCAGTTATGAAGTAGCAATGAAATAATTTTATGCTTGGGAGTCACCACAATGAGGAACTGTTTTAAAGGGTCCCGGCATTAGGAAGGCTGAGAACACTGCTCTAGCAGCTGTTTGGAAAGAGGATCCCAGAAGCCAGGCCTGGATGCTTGTTTACCAAAAGGCAATATTCCACCCAGAGATGAATAGATGGAGAGAGAAGGCAGGGGTAATGCACAGGAAGGGGGTAGTCTGCTGTCCAGTCTCATCCGATTGCTCCACCAATGGCTTGTCACCCGCAGTGGCACCGTGCCTGTACCTTTTCACGGTGTACCACTTCTCTCCTCTCGCTGGGCCGCCCTCTGTGCTTTTTGCTGCCTCTCACAAGTAGGCTCAGAAGTGAGCCCTACTTCTGAGTGCTGGGTACAGAGACAGCCCCTCTGTGCCCCTCACCCCCAGAGACAGAGTCCAGGGCCAGGCTTCTGTCACCAATGACAGTGAAGTGCCAGACTGTCTGACACCCTCCAGGTTTCCGTGTGCCTGGGTCTCCCCCAGTGTGTCTCCTCCAGGCCTTGCTTGGCTCTGTTTTGTCTCCTTTGGAGATCGGGTCTAGAGTCAGCCCTGGGCTTACCCTCCATGTGCAGCAGCAGTGCAGTCTCAGAGAGCCGAGCTGCAGCAGGACCTAGAGTCCCACCCCTCAAGTCTCTCTTCCTGCTCCAAGCACCTTTTAGACCTCCTAATCTGCTCCCAGAGGACCTGGGTCTCACCAAAGTGCATCTCCTGCTCTCTGAGCTCTGTCGGAAGCTGCTTCCTGTTGCTCCATGTCTTCTCTAGTAAGCTCTGCATTGTCATGAAATGACACGCATGGTTCTCAATCCACATTTGCCGCTGTGGGGCCACTTTTAAACCAGTAACCATTCTCAGAGAGGCAGTGACATCTCCCTATGTCCAGGTGGGTGTCCTCCCCTGGCAGATGATTTTGCTGTTGTTGTGTGTGTTTCTCTGCAACTTTTGAGAAGAAAAAGAAGGGTGCATAGCAATAAAACACTGAAAAGGGAACACAGTCCTGCCTGGGGTCTTCCTCAGGAAGCAACTGTTTCCTGGCTGACCCGGACAGGTCCTCTCTGTCTCTCAGCCTGGAGGGAGGAGGGTCTTAGCCTGTTCATTGATTGTCGCAGTGTTTGGGGAATATAAAACTAATGCAGTCTCCCAAGAGAATCAGTCAGTGAGGTTTATCCGCTTCAGGAAGAGAAGGGAATACACCTGTGTTCACAAGCAAGCACAGCTGTCAAAGCCAGCAGCTCTGCCTCTGCATGGCTGGGGCCATTTCCCTTGTTGGGAAATCTCAGGACCCCGCTCTCCAGCATCACCTCCCCCTCCATCCTTCAGCCCAGACTAAAGGATCCAGACCTCCAGTTCTCAGAGAGTCATGTCATTTGTTATTTTCCCTGAGATGTGGACCACTCGTAGCCCAGACTGGCTTGGAATTCACCAAATAAACCATACTGCTTCGAACTCACGGTGCACCATCTACTTTAGCCCCAAGTGTGGGAACCATGGGCATACAGCACCATGCCCAGCTCAGCAGTGACTATCCTCCAGTTGCTGAGCCTAATCTGGGGCTTTCTGTCCTTACAGATCCCTGAAGAACATGACCTGGAGAGTCAGATCCGCAAGGAACGTGAGTGGCGGTTCCTGAGGAACGCTAGAGTCAGAAAGCAGGCCCAGCAGGTCATCCAGAAGGGTGAGTGCGCAGCGCCCCCAGGGGAGCAGGTCTTCTGTCAGATACATTCAGCCCCCAAAGCACTGTGTGTGCTGCCCTTGCAGACCAGCACACTGACTGGTAGAGGCAGCTGGGACAGGGATGGCATGGGGGAAGAGGAGGCCACCTCATGGGGAAGGCTTCTCCTGAAGGACATTTCTGCCCTGGGCTCTCAGTAGAGAAGTGTCAGTTCTGCTCTTTGGCATTTCCAGAAAGGGGGTGCAGGCCCTTTTCAGGCCCGGGGAGCCCACATCTCACTAACCACCCAGGATGTCCTTGAAGTGACCACTGGCTCCATTTCTCCAAAGCTCGGCAACTGCGCCCTCGCCAGACCTTTCCCAGACGTGACAGCATGCCGTGTTTGTCCCCTTCCAGCCTCATGGAGAAAGTGTTACTGATTAGCCAAGGACAGTATGTGTGCAGCTGTGGAGCCCGGGAGCAAGCTCCTGTCAGAAGGTTGTGCAGTGTGTGTCCCCCAGACCTGGAGCATGCAGGGGACAGGATCGTCCCAACTGCGGCAGGAATGAGGGCCATATTACCTTACCCTAAGACCAGGGTCCTTCATCTACTCTCTTAAGGAGTGTAGAGCAAGGCTGCCTCCACCACCCAGGGTGCAGTTCCATGACTCTGATTGCATGAGAAGGAGAGATGGAAGCCACTTCATGTCTCCAACCAGTAGCCAAGTAGTTTTTCTCATAGAAGCAGCCATGGCTGAGGGTCAGTGTGGTCAGTCTCTGGCCTTCTCCCAGTTCCACAAGTCACAGTTTTGATCATACCTTCCTGTCCTCTGACATTTAGAAAATAATGACCAGTTACTTGGTTAAATTAGGACTGAGCTTCAGAAGACAGACTGTCCTCCCACTGAAATAGAGGGCCAGGCCAGCTTCAGCCCCAGGCCTGCCTCATTGAATACCTCATTTCCTGCACATCATGGCTTGTGTCCCCGGATCTAAGATGCAGGCCCTTGGGTGCCTGTCGCCCTGACACAGTCCCTGCTCCTGCTCTTGGCTCCTCATGGCTCCTTGTAGGTGCTGGGGTCTCCTGACTCTGTGTGCAGTGGGTGCACACTGTCCACGGTGCCCTACTAGATAGCACCAGCTCTCTCAGCGCCCATGTCCACTGCATTCCACTAGACAGTGTTTCGGACCCCAGGACTCCAGCCATGGCAGCTAGGGCAGGCTGATTTCTTGACGCGAGTTTGGAAACCAGACCCACACAGTAAGATGTCTGGGAGCCTCTTGGTCCAGCTGCAGAGGCAACATTGCCTGGCATTCTATTCAGAACTGAGGCATACATTTAGAACACAAAGACAGGTGGGCTGGGAGATGGCCACACAAGCATGAGGACCCGAGTGCGAGCCCCAGAGCCCACACATAGAAAGCTGGGTCCTACGCTACGTGTCTGTACTTCTGCTACTGCCTCAGAGACAAGGTCGGTAGCTGCTTAAGAATCAGGTAAGATGGAGACACAGTAGCTCAGTACTAAGTGGGCCACAGTGCATTCTTCCGGTCACCCAGGCTAAGTGTCTAGATTCAGTACAAGCCTTTCCTTGTTGGACAGCTGAGTGTGTGCTGGGAAAGGTGTCAGAAGAGAGGTAGGAAATGATGCCTGTAGACTGGGTGTTGCTGACTGCAAAATGCAAATCAGGCTCCAGGAGATGGGAACTAGGAGAGACCATTTGGCATTCTTCAAGTCCCTGGTCATCACTGGCTTTTCCCAAGACATGGTGACCTGGACCAGCTGCCACACATTGCTGTTTGCATGAGGATTTCTTCATCTTCTGGTGCTCAGGACTTTACCATCCTACCAGAGTCCTCAACAAGAAAAACATAGATAAGAATGAGGGTACCCCAGACTAGACGCGTGTACCACTGCAGACCTAGGCGCCCTCCTCCTCCAGCAACACCACCTTCCGCCATTTCCCCAAAGGAACCAGAGGGTAGACACAGTGTGCAGAGCAGCCCACCTGGCTGAACGGTGTGATTCTCTCAGGGCCGCCATCCTAGAGTCCCCTGTACAGCAAGGACACAGACAAGGGAAAAGAGCCCAGCTCAGAGCTACCCAAGAGCTGGTGTCTGCCTCTCCATAGGCTCATGTAAGGGTCTCCTGGCTAGACCAGAAAGCTTTCCTCTCTCCACCTTGGGTATGATCACTGGCTAAAAGAATGTGTGGTCCCTGAAGCACCCTCCTGGATACCCAGAGGTCCATGCAGGTGTCTGGGGCCAAGGCAGAAGGTGCTGTCTTCCCTCCTTGGTGCTGAAGCTGTGAAGTAGTGTGTACTCTGAGGAGACTTTACTGCCCTCCATACCATGTCCAGCAGAGTCCAGCTGCCTGGACTCCGCATCCTTAGCTGCTTTCTGTCTCTTGAAAAGCCAGGAGGGTGTATATTTTCAACTAATGTGTGGAGACTGGTAAGAAAACCTGTCCTGTGTCCTTATTGGCTAGCTACTTTCCAGACTGAAGACCCTGGGCCTTAGCTGGGTCATGAGTGGTGTAGCCACACCCTCCTTCATCCTGAAATCCTAGCACTCTCTTCCAGCTCCAGTTCTTCTACTCTCAACATTGCTATGTATAGTAGTAAGCATTGGCAAAGGCACGTCAGTGTCTACCTCTGCCAGGCGCTGTGCCACAGCACCAAGCAAAAACCTGTCCCCCCCTTTTCCTCAGCACATGTTGTCAGCCCTTCTCTTTGGTCCCTGCTTCCCCCTACTTCAACTCTAGTCAGGGTAACGTCAGTGCCACTGGAGATAAGAACTTGGCCCCATTATCTCTAGTCAGTGTAATGCCAGCGCTGCTGGAGATAAGAACTTGGCTCCGTTGTCTCTTGCAGGCATCAGCAGACTGGATGATCAGATCTTTCTGAACAGGAACCCTGGCGTCCCCTCTGTGGTCAAATTCCACCCCTTTACACCATGCATAGCTGTCGCCGACAAGGACAGCATCTGGTAGGCATGGCTTCAGTTCACCCTGATGTCTCCCCCTTCCAAGGACTTGTTCCCTACCTGTTCTACAGAAGCACATGGGTGACCGAGGATCCCTGAGAGAGTATGGAATTTAAAACTTACCGCAGGTTCTGACCTGGTGTAATGAAGAAACTGTCCACTGTCACGGGTTCATAGTTTATAAAATGTCTATAGATCTTCCTTCCCCCCCCCCTTTCTATTTGTTTTTAAGTTGTGGTAAACTGTGTGTGACAGGAAACTGGGCATCTTAACCATTTGCTGTCAGTGCACATGCATACTATGAAGGCCACCCACACACACACACACACACCTCCAGAATGTTCTCCATCTCCCAACCACACAGTGAGCACCAGTCCTTCCCCTCAGGTGTCAGCATTTCCTCCTTTTGGGGTCTGCTGAAATTCCTTTGTGAGGATTTCCCACCCTCTCGGCTGTGCAGGGTGCTTAGGTTGCTCCATTGAGCACTGGTGTGGGAGTACATGTCGTCTCATTACCCTGCATTCAGTTCCCGAGGAGCGTGCCAGGGGTGGAATGCTGTGCCAGTCTTTCCTCAGGGCCACACTATACCTTCCCACCAGTAGTACACAAGTTCCTCACGCACACTGCCCGTCTCTGCTCCGATCGCAGCCACCTCGCAGGTGTGAGGCAGTATCCCATGGGGTTTGGGTTGTTTCCCTAGTGACTGTCTTTCTGTCTTCACTCTTCTTCCTTCAAGCTTTTGGGACTGGGAGAAAGGAGAGAAGCTGGACTACTTCCACAATGGCAACCCTCGGTACACCAGGGTCACCGCCATGGAGTACCTGAATGGCCAGGACTGCTCCTTGCTGCTGACAGCCACAGGTGAGCCAGACTGGTGTTGCCCTAGGCCTGAGGGGCACCTTTTTTCTGTTTCTCCCTTTTTCATAAAATACTGCTGACCAAGGTCCCCATCATTCTGAAGTGTGACATTTGTGAGGGAAAGGGCTTGACTACACGGCAGGATGTTGGTCAGGGCTCTAGGACCGTCTTTCCACCAAGTGTCCCTGGCCCTTCCCTGACCTGGGAATGCCATGTCAGCTTCTAACCTCCTAACCTTCATGGGGCACCCACACGGGCCCTCGATAACACATGACAGCCAAGGAGGACATCCTGGGCCATAACGTTCACAAGGACCCATGCTGCTCCCAACCCTTGGCTCCATCGGCTCCCCTCCTTCCATGACTGTGAAGGCTCCCAGGCCAGGTCTGTCCGTCTTTGCAGGCGGCTGAGGAGGGGCGGCTGAGGAGGGGCGGCTGAGGAGGGGCGGCTGAGGAGGGGCGGCTGAGGAGGGGTCTCAGACACAGGAGTGGCTCTCACTCTGAGTTCTTGTTTGGTTTTGCACCTGAAGTAATCATCATCTCATGCTCAGTGTGAGCAGCAGTCCCCAGGTCACTCTCCCTGGGTTGGTGGTTGGTGTGTTTTGTTGTTACTTTGTGTTGCAAAGACACCCTCGCATGTAGCCCAGTCCAGCCTCGAGCCCACTCTACAGCCAGGGGTGACCTTGAACTCTGATCCTCTTTGCCTCTTTCTCCCAAATTCAGGGATTACAGCTGAGTGTTACCCTACCCCATGTTATACACTGCTGTGATCTGAACCCAGGGCTTCATGTGTACAAGGTACATACTCCACCCGCTGAGTCACGTCCCCAGCTACAGTTTAAAGCCCTTTAACAACAGAGGTCCTGGACCAGGGACCGTTTGTGGTAGAGTGCTTGCCTGGCACCACAAGCACCACACAAACTACAGAAAGAGAATCACACCAGCACCATGACCTGCTGGTGAGAAACTGCTATCTGGTCGAAAGGTGATGGCAAAGCTAATGGAGGGGCCCTGAGCCCACAGTCCCAGGCTTCTGTGTCCTCATCCTGGGCCTGGACTTGGTGTCTGCGCCACTTGAGACCACTGATAATCCCCACGTCTTGAGCATGACTTACAAATATATGGTTTATGTTCACACTTCAAAGGGGAAACTACTCCCGGAAATTAATCTGACAGTCCTACAGTCCAGCCCTGAGTGATGAGCAGGCTCCACGTCCACATCCACTGGTAGGGAAGGCCAGGGAGTGGCTGCTGGCTTCCTGCAGAGCTGGTCACAGCCTCATCCTGCTCATCCAGCTCGACCAGTGTGTAGAAGCTCAGGTCACCAGGATCAGAGCCCGGAGGTGCTGTTGGGATGTGGTCACCGGAAGGATCCTACGTGACTGGAGTCCTCGGCTCTTGTGCTGAGGCACACTGGAGACCCGTGTCTGCCGAGCTGCTGGGGTCTGGGCTTTCAAGACCTGACAGAGGCTGACCTTGTCTTTTGCAGACAGCTCCCAGGACTTTGGGAACACTGCTTACACCCAAGCGTTCCCTTCAGTGTCAGCACGGTCAGCGTCAGTCAGGGTGCTGAGCGGGAGTGCTTCCATCTTGTTTTCTTGTTTGTTTTGTTGTGAGTGTTCACTGGCAGAGGGCCCATCTCCTATTTCAGTGAAGACGTACGGCCCCAAAAGTCTGTCTAGCAGAGTCACCTCAGGACCAGCAGCACCAGGCTGTCCAGGAGCGACCTATACACAGTGGGGCTGGGGAGCCTCAGGGCGCAGCTAGGCCTTCAAGAGAGATCAGGGTCAGATTGGGATTCTCAAGGCACCAAAGGGGAGGAAGTAGAGAGAAGAGGAGAAAAACAAAGGGGAACGGCATCAAAGTGCTGGAGTCCTTTGACTGAAGGGAGAAGCTGCGGAAGGGCCTCCTCCTTTCTAAGCCTCTAAAAGCAAGGCGGACGGGGGTCTCGCGTGTTTTGGTCTGGTGAGCCAAGCAACCGTCCTCTCTAACCTTAGGTCAGGCTGATAAGTGTGCAGAACACCAAGGGCAGTGTGGACAAGGATGAAGGCCCCAAAGATTTGTCCTCTGGAAAACTAAGTCTCACACACTGAGGGACTGGACCAGAGAGGAAGAGTGAGGAGCTTCTGTCGCGAAGAGAGAGCGGTCCATGCTGCCGGCTCTGGGAAGTGACCATGCAGCCAAGCCACTGACATGAGACCTGTGGTTTCCAGTGCTGGGGTCTCCCTGTACAGCTCTCTCTCCTAATCACCCACATCAGCACAGTAGGGCCAGGCATCCAGAACCCTGCATCTGTGTCTTAGAGATGGGGTGGATTCACCTCCATGGCACGGGCTCATACTGCTTTTCTCCTTCCCTAGATGATGGCGCCATCAGGGTCTGGAAAAATTTTGCTGATTTGGAAAAGAATCCAGAGATGGTTACTGCATGGCAGGGGCTCTCAGACATGCTGCCAACAACACGAGGTGGGTCAAACTCGTAGACACGCTACTGATAGTATCAGGTGGGCCTTTGCTCCTCAGGAGAAGGCCATCCAGATGGTCAGCTCGTAGACACGCTACTGATAGTATCAAGAAGCATCCCACCTGATGCTTCTTGGGAGAAGGCCTTCCAGAACTGTGAAAGACATTTCTGATGCCTCCAGGACACCCATTCCCTTCTGAGTTTCCAAAACCATCCTGTGGTGTCCCCTGGAAACCACAAGAATAGGTAACGCTCCAGGGCTCCAAGGCTCTGCCGTGTTCTCAGTTTGCCCGAGTTGTAGGCAGCACTGCGCGTGGCCACATATGGCTTGGGAAAGCATGGCTGCTGGCTGCGCGTGAAGGCGACATGGCGTCCTCCTTGTGCCAGCCGTGTGCTTCCCGGGACCACTGAGTGGTAGTCTCCGCCTTGGGGAGAAGTCCAGCCATACTCACACCTGTCTGGGCTGGTGAGACCTGTGGTCTCCAGAACTGTGGGAAGGGAAACCTGAGTGGCCTATGGTCTCCTTGTAGAAGGCTAAGCCGACTAAGATGAGGAATGAGTGAAGCCAGAGGGTCCACATGTGGTATCAGCTTTCCCAAGAAACGCTCAGGGAGTCACACTTGAGGAGCTGTTCTCTCTGTAGGCATGTGCCTCCTGCAGCACTGAGGGCCAGGGGTGAACTAGCTCCTGCCCCATGGCTTCTGCTGAGTTAACATTCCATGAGTACCTGCATGTGCTCTGCCAGAGACTTGAGCTTAAATCTTTGTTGCCTTAGGTACCTTGGGTATAGAAGCTTGCTTTGTAAACACTGTGCTTGATGGAGGTCCATGCCCATGTGGAGAGAGGCACTTTTGCAGAATTCCTGAGAGCTGAGTCGAGTTGCCCACTGGCCGTCCTCCTGCCTCAGTCCCTCAGTAGCTGGGATGACGGGCTCATGTCACTGCACTAGCTGAGAGCTCGTGTCCCTGTGTCTGTCTGCTCTTCATCTCCGTTTTGGTAGTCAGGACATTCTCCTCGGTGTCTTACTCGGTGCTAGCATACAGGTGGCCATGGCCTGTATAGAACCCCTGCTTTTCCTAAGAGAACTAGTACCTGGGTGTCTGACTTGGCCTGGAGGCCACTGAAAGGTGATATGCTTTTTGTGCCTCAGAATTGCAGAAGCTGTATTTGGTGGGCAGAGATTCTGAGTCCTGTGATACAGTTCCTGGGTGGGTGGAGTGTGTAAGGTCCTGAGAGAGCACGGCGCTCGTCTGAACGTTATTGCACCAACCTTGCCTTACATGAGTGAGAGGGATGCCCAGGATGCCCCATCCTGTTTCCCCAGGAGCTGGCATGGTGGTAGACTGGGAGCAAGAGACTGGCCTGCTTATGAGCTCAGGAGACGTACGCATCGTCCGAATATGGGACACTGACCGTGAGACAAAAGTACAGGTAATCACTCCAGCCCGTCATAGCACAGACGCCCGAGCTCCCACAGAGTAGATCTCGTCCCTGTCATAGCACAGACGCCTGTGATCCCACAGAGTAGATCTCGTCCTGTCATAGCACTGACGCCCGAGCTCCCACAGAGTAGATCTCGTCCTGCCATAGCACAGACGCCCGAGCTCCCACAGAGTAGATCTCGTCCTGCCATAGCACAGACGCCCGAGCTCCCACAGAGTAGATCTCGTCCTGTCATAGCACAGACGCCTGTGATCCCACAGAGTAGATCTTGTCCCTGTCATAGCACAGACGCCTGTGATCCCACAGAGTAGATCTCGTCCTGTCAAAGAGAACCAAGACAAGCGCAGTCGGTGACTGCTGCCCAGCTGTCTGTCTGCAGGGAAACAGACAGGAGATGGCATCTTGCTGCCAGGCAAAAAGCTAATTACCTCTGGATGCTCAATGATTATGGCACTTTGACCCTGCATTACAGCATAATTAAGCCTGTGCTGATCCAAATTATTTCCAAATATTATTTCTCTGTGCAAATTAGGGAATATCAGAAATCAGTAGGGTGAAATGTCTTAAATGAGAGCAGCTAATTGTTCGACCGTCGGCTTCCTCACCCTGTGGTGGGTGCTGGGCGCAGAAGGCGGGGCTTCATGTGTGCCAAGTACCTCCCTGGGCTGCCGCTGGGCTAGAACTCAGCCCCTTACTTAAACCATCTTTCATTTTCAAGATTGTTGGTTTGTTTTTGAGACATAATATTACTGTGTAGACCAGTCTGGCTCCAAATTTTCCATTTTAATAGAGTGCATTGGTTTTGCCTCTGATACCAGGGCTTCTTTGCCAGAGTTCAGTTGCACCTTTGTTCTTTGGATCCAAGGCAAAATCACAGATACTGTAAGGACATCATGTAGGTAGCTGAGGGATAGCTGTCTTCCCAGTGTCGGAGAGCCACAGAGCAGAGCCTGTCCTCAGTGTTCTCCAGCCTGCCCTGCCAAGGTGGGGCCTGGACAGCTGTGGGCAGCTCTGCAGAACAAAGGGCAGGACCGGCAGGAATGGTGAGAACTGCATGATCTGAGGCCTCTCCTTCCGTGGTCTCCTCAAGCCCATGGTGCCACCAAACAGTTGAAGTAGAACACTGTCTTCCAGGGTCTCTGTTCATATGGGGAGATAGTGCCTGATCGCTCCTACTTCTGGGGGGCTGTGGGGAGCACTTGGGGTCCCGGCAGGTGCAGTGCCTCTTTGGGTGTCGTTGCATCAACTGTAAAGGAGGGAACGTGTCTCTCTCCCCACCCCCATTCCCATGAGTTCCTCTTGGGTTCGCCCCGTCTGGGTAAATAGCTCTTTCCTTCTGAGGCCCATTTCCAGCTTCCGTTCTTCTTGCTCCTATTCATCACCCCCCTGCCCTTCTGCAGTATTTACAGCACCGAGGGGAGCAGAGAAGCAGTTCCTCAGCTCTTCCCTGACTAATTAGGGGTCTGAAGAGAGAGCTAACGAGACTCCCTCCCTGCCAAAATGTGCTTCGTCTTTCTTTTCAGGAAAGGGGGATGCTGCTGGAAAGTTTAATTGGCACTGAGAGTAAGGCATCCCCACAGTTATCTTCCAGGCTGTGCCCAGGCACGGGCTCACAGGCTGATGCTCAGCCTGGCCTGTAGGCTCAGGCTGATGGCAGACACTCAAGCTGATGGGCTGATGGGGGCATGCCTGCTACCATGTAACCCTGCATTACCCTTGACCCAGCTCCTCTGGCCTCTGCTAGCCTTGTAGGTAGAGACCTGTTTGTTAGCCTGAGGGAAGTGGGTGTGGCCAGCTGGAGGCCCCTCCCCCCTCCTCACTGTTCTCTTTTTGGGCTTAGGACATTCCCACGGGTGCCGACAGCTGTGTGACTAGTCTGTCCTGTGACTCCCACCGCTCGCTCATTGTGGCTGGCCTGGGCGATGGCTCCATCCGGGTCTATGACAGGAGGATGGCACTCAGTGAATGGTAACCGCCAACCTCCCCTCCTCGGTGCTGCTCAGCTCCTTCCAGATGGCAGGGGCCACCCCACTGCCAGTGAAGGGTCAGCAGTTCACAGTGGCGCTCTGGCCAGTCTTCACCCTCCTCTGCCGGGCTTGTGGGTCCATTCTCCACCCTTGCCTGGCATCCAGTCGTCTCGCAGAGAGACCTTCACAAGCTGACCCACAGAGACAGAGGAGCAGTGTGCCCTCTCACTAAGCTGCCATCTAAGGCAGAGCTAGTAGGCCTTCCTCAGCCCAAAATGGCACCCAGACTTCAAGACAGACTGGGGAATTGGAGGCTGGACAGGTGAGGGGAGTGACCTAGTACAGCCTAGCTAGTGGTTCCAACCTGAGTTTCCTTCTGGGGCCCTGCCCAGGGACAGGGCTGCCAGGTCCAGTTTACACCTACTTCTAGCCCTCCCTGAGCAATGCGGGAAGAGAGACTGGGCTGGGCCAGTCCTGACCGCACCTTCCTCTTCTAGCCGAGTCATGACTTACCGGGAGCACACAGCCTGGGTGGTCAAGGCCTACCTGCAGAAGCACCCTGAGGGCCACATCGTGAGTGTGAGGTAAGGAGCAGCAGATGCAGAAGACATTTGCTGGGAAAACATTATTTTCCCTCCATTTAAATATGTCCTTGATACTCAAACAGCTAGGGAGGGGCTGTGGCATTTCAGGGCAGTAATTGACTCTGCTCTGCAACTGGCCAGAAAGGTCAGAGTATAGAGCAAGAGGGTGAGGGTGTGTGTGTGTGTGTGTGTGTGTGTGGCATATGCATGTGAGTGCGTGTGCACACACGAACATGCACCAGGAGGTCTGAACTGGGCTGAATAAGATGAGCAGGCAGGTATGTCCCTCCTGCATGCACAAGGGCAGCAAAGCAACATGCACCTGGCAACACATCCCCGAGCAGGCTGGCTGCCCCAGCAGACTGCCTTGTCGCCAGCCAGCCTCTGCACATAAATTCAGCCTGCTGCTCGGTAAATACTGTGCTGAGAGCAGCGCATCTTTATTTGCCTGTTAAAGAGACAGCAAAGCGTGATTTACTGTTGCAAAGCCACCACTCCTTCAGCGTAATGTTCTTCCCCCTATCTATAGCAAGTCTAGGTGAGGCAACCTGGCCTCCCTGTGGGCCTGGGCATCCACCAGGCTACCTCTGCCCTCGTGGACTCCACTTCATGAACTCCAGTCTCTGTGGCACTCAGCTCCTGCCCTTGCTCATAGCCTTTTCTCTGACCCTGCTGTGTCCTGCTTTGAGTGAGCACAGCAGCTATCTTTGGTATCAGTCCTGGCCTTTTCCAGCTTAAGAGAGGGCCGCTTGATAGGAAGGAACCCTGACTGCCATAGCCAGTGGGATAGCAGGATGGGGGCTGTGAGCACCACCTGGGAGGCCCTTGATAGGGGTCCTGGGAGTCTACATAGCTTTGGCCTTACCAGCATGACCCTTCACATGGCAAGCACCACCGTCCCCAAAGCCAGGCCCCTTCCACGGGACTCCAGGAGTGTACCTAAGGTTCCACAGCAAGCGTGACTGTGGCCTCCTTCGCAGTGTCAATGGAGATGTGCGCTTCTTTGACCCTCGGATGCCTGAGTCCGTGAATGTGATGCAGATCGTGAAGGGACTGACAGCCCTCGACATCCATCCCCAAGCAAACCTGATCGCCTGGTAGGTACCCTGCCTCCATGCAGCCCCTGCGTCTGAGCAGAGTACCCTGTACACAGCGTTTGAGCTCTGTCCTCATGGTGCCTTTGGAGGAGGACGGCTTAGAGGTCTAACTGTGCTACCGTGAAATAAAAGCAGAAGATCTCCCTGTGCCTTCTCTAGCCGTGAGAGCAAGCATCCACCCTCAAGGCTTCTCTGGGGGCAGACCTCCCTCTTCCTGCCTCAGGGTGACATACAGGTGGACCTCCTGGCCTGTGTCCCATTGCTGCAGCCCCCTGTCCACTGCAGCCGCTTGGCCTGTCTTCCTCCCACACCACAAGAAGACACAGGCTAATGTTCTGGCATCTCTCTCCCTACCACAGTGGCTCCATGAACCAGTTCACAGCCATCTACAACGGGAATGGGGAGCTGATCAACAACATCAAGTACTACGACGGGTTCATGGGCCAGCGAGTCGGGGCCATCAGCTGCTTGGCTTTCCACCCGCACTGGGTCTGTACCTGGTGCCTTCAGTCCTGGGTTTCTGGGAGGTGGGAGAGGAGTCAAGTGGTGGAGACCCTTCCCGGCTCAGGAATATAAAGAACTGAGATAAGCCTGGGTCCTTCAGAAAACCAACGCCCTGACCCCTAGAAACCAAACTCAGTTCTTATACGCAGGTCAGAATAGACAGTGCAGAGGGGAAAGCAGCTGGTGCCTCTGGTTGGAGGCAGTAGATGAATGTCCCTGGGCCCCTCCATAGCTGTAATCACTCGTGTGGACTCTTAGGTTGGTTAGGATTTTGCAGAGTGGGTTTCACTCTACTGAAGTGCACAGCATCAGATTCCCAGAACTGTCCCAGTGGGGCGATCCTGAAAAGAAGCTGCAGGGAATTGTGGGTAGTATGCAAATTGCCTGTAATGGAATTTGGATGATACATCATCCTGCTAGAATCTGGCAGTTAATAGCCTTCATTCCTGTGCCAGTGTGGAGTTCAGAGGTGTTACGGTAGTTTGTGCCTCCCGGCTAGAGCTGGGCACAGCGTCCAAGCAGCCTGCTCCCTTCCCCTCACCCCACGCTGCAGCTCCCACTGTAGCTGAGGCCCGGCTCATGCACTTCTCTGCTCTCTCCTCAGCCTCATCTGGCAGTCGGAAGCAACGACTACTACATCTCTGTGTATTCGGTGGAGAAGCGTGTCAGATAGCAGCACCCAGGACTCCCACCAGGCTGCAGCCACCCTCTGCTGTACATAGTGAACCAAACTGCACTGCTTGGGTTGCAGTGCCCTCCTACCTACCCCCTCTGCAAACCTTGGCCAGCTGAGGAGGGGGCTCGTACTCCTTCCTGTCTGTCCTCACTGTAATGTACCAAGTTCAGAGCAGGGGAGGGTTTGACGCTGCTTCCCATCAAGAACCAGCACCCAGGCCCCAAGGATCTCATGATGCTTCTCAGTGCATCATGGTCCTTCTGTCCTGCTTCCTTCTGAGGTTTTACAAAGGGATGCATTTGGTTTTTCCATGTGGTCAAAGCCTTAGTTGCAGGACAGGTGGAGCCTGTAGAAAAGCTGCATTGGGGGCTCCTGAGAGCCATGCCCGGCCCCACTGTCCTCTCACAGTGTGGACAGGAACCCCTCAGAGTAGGCTGGGCAATGCTGGGAAATGGAAGAAGGCGACTGAGGAAGGAGAGGGGAGGCCTCTCCTGCTACCCAGTGTGGATGTCTGAACCTGGCCCTCTTAGGGCACTGAGGCAGCCCAACACACCCACCTCATCACGGGGTGCATTATGCTGGTGTGAGAAAGGGGCCCCCTTCCTGCACAGCTAGACTCCGAGGTCCTGTTTGGGCCTCACATGACTGGTTACAGAAAGGGCTGTTGTGACTCTGCACAGCGAAGGCAGATGTGTAGAATTAGCTGTTGCCTCCACCTGCCAGGCTCATTCTGACATGCTTCTCTCCCATAGGACAGTAGCAGTGGCCACAGCCCCAAGCTCACTGTTTGTGCCACACACAGGCACACACGCATGTAGGCACACAACCTCCCCATCCATGCCCAAGCACATGTGGGTGCCCTGGTCTTCCTGTCTGTGCGCGCTTAGGGTGCGCACACGTGCAGGCTCACAGTCTCCCCTCCTGCACAGGTGTGGGCACTGTGGCCAGCTGCAGGTGTCCTCGTGCTGACCTCACACTCATCACACACATCAGAGGCTGCACTGGACCCTAGAGGCGTGTGAGCAGCAACAGCCCGGTTGATGGTGTGACTAAGGTTGTGTGATGCGATCTGGCATGTGGAAGAGCTTCTCAGCAGTGTCCTGGTGTGCTGGCATGTGTCTTTGTGCACACACAAGTGAGGGGCCATGGACATTTCAGCCCTGGATGGAGCACAGCATTGCTGAGGAGCTGCACACAAACGGGCACAGCACAGTAATGATGTTTTGAAAAGCATTTTCCGTTTTCCCTGGGAATCAGGATCTTTCAGAGGAGGACAAAGTGGCTTAATCAGTTCTGCCAATAGGAGTCCAGTGTCCAGGCTGGAACAGTGGGGCAGAGGCCGGGTCCCTGTGCTGTGCTCTGTTTTAGTCAAGAGCATCGCCCATGTGAAAGGATCCCTGCAGGCAGTGCTGGGCTGGCCACAGGGCCAGGTGGGGCCGGACAAGCAGGACAGGAGACCCTTGTACCAGGAGGGGCTCCGGAGGAAGACAGCAGCTCAGAGTCGGGAAGGCCTTAGAACCACCCGACATCCCCAGGAGCCCAACTGCCCAGTTTGCAGAGCGCTCCAGTGGGGGCCACGCTGGGACCTTCCAGCAGCTGAACTCCAAATGTTGTCCAGCTCAGTCCCTGTCTAACTGGGGGTTCTGTTTTGGCACCATGGGGCCTCCTGAAGGGTTGGGGGAGGGTCGCCTCCCTTCCCTGATGTAGCTGCAGAGCTTGCATCTTGCCCAGGGACTGGGCCTTCGCTGGTCTGATGGGAAAACTCAATCATGAAGCTAACCGAGGCTGGAGAGAGCGCTGGCCTAGAGTTCATTGTTTCTATTCATTCTCCGAAAAGGACTGACCAGACATGGAGCTGCAGTGAAGCTCAAAGCAGTGACAAGCAGCAAAGTGTTAATAAAGAATAAAACCGTGAGAAGAGACTGTGCCCCCTGAGAGCTGAGGATGGGAGGGGCTGGGCCCCAAAGGGCAGTGCAGTCATGGCTTCTAAGTTCCCCGGTCCCCTTGGGTGGGATGGGAGAGTCTTGGCCCAAGACGGCTGTAAGTGAATGCCCCAGGACAGGGCCACTGTACCAGCCCTCCTGAGCCTGGGTAGAAAGGAAGAGGTGGTGGTTGCCATGGATACCTTGAGGCATCGTGACTGGATTTCTCTGCTAGCTCAGGCTTGTCATTAATAAGGTTGCCTGCATTTACACAGACCAGCTTCACGTGTTCATCCCCACTTTTCTGTTAACATTGCTGCCTCTCTAGGTAAGACCAAGTAGTGCAGAGCGAGCAGTGTACAGCCGGTCCTGGGGAAGGGAGGTCCTGTGAGGGGCCAGCAGCAAACTAGCTGTGGGTCCAGAGGCCAAACACCCCGGCCCTCAAGTAAGTGTGAGGGCGTCATCCGCCCAGCGCACACGCCTGTATCTCCGTCCTCCAAAGATGGCCCATGGAGGCCAGAAAAATTGGCCTTCTGGATCATACTGATTTGTTTACTGGTCTGGTCAGAACCCGCATGTTTCCGGACAGTAGAATGGCACCTCAGGTGTGGAGGGCAAGGAGGATGACCTCAGAAGGCCAAGAGTGCATGGAGGAGGGGGACAGGGCCCAAAGGACTGCGCTGTCTCTCCCAGCCCATATGTTGAGACCCTGATCTCTCCCCTCGCAGCACTTCAGCGTGACATCATCAGGTCAAAATGAGGTCATCAGTGACAGTAATCCAGTCCAGCTGTCCCTGTGGGAAGAGACAGGACACAGACCCACAGCATGGCAATGTGCAGGCACCACAGGGAGAGGTCCTGTCTCAGGAGGAGCAGACTGGACACACCCATACTTGAGACTTTGCCCTCCTAAGACTGCTTATCCAATGTCCTGCTTTGTCAGCATCGATGGCCATAGTGGCCTGGTATACTAATGTTGCTAGCACTTCCAGTCAGCATCCTGCCCTTGAAGCTCACTCCGGCCTTCTATTCACCCATGTCCCTTAGAAGTCGGGCAGTAATTGCAGGTGCTGTGGGCTTCCCAAATGGCATGGTACCCGGGAAGTGTCTGGATCTCGTGTGGAAGAGCCTTTGACACGATACAGTCAACAGCATCCTGTGGTCCTGGCGCCAGCCAGAGCTGGGTCTGTGCTTCCTTGGCTAAGAGAAAGAACCTCTGTCCACAGCTGGCCTGCCATGGCCTCCCTGTCCAGTGGCCCTCAGACACCACTGCTCTGTGACCACCCGAACCCAGGACTCTGCCCCATCCTGACCTGCTCCCTTCCGATGCTGCCTGGACCCCTTTTAGTGGCCACTGTGTGACCCAGACCTGAGACTAGACCCCACCCTGGGAAGGTGATGGCTCAATCCATGAGTGCCCTGGACACTGATATCGCTACAACATTGGTGAGCTGAGCGAGAGCTGTGAGAACATGTCACACATGTAAGCAACATGTCACCTGTGTCTTGGCGTGAAACTTGGGACCCTACACACTCTACCCACCCTCTTCTGTCAGCCTGTACAGCCCCCCCCCAAGTTGTCCATGTTACCCATGACCTGTGAAAATAGGCCATCCAAGGGTGACAGGAAAGTGCTCTTCATCCCACACCCCTCCCTCACATGGCAGGGCTGTAGCAAATTGAGAACCGACCAAGGCTCCGCTAGAGTTCCAGGGGCCCATCCTCCAGAAACCTCTGAAGCTACCATGACAGTCCCTAAATACTGTCAAGCCTCATGTCCCTGCTGGGCCCAAGAGCCCAACATCCCCTGGGTTCAGCATTGTTGACAATCAAGTGCCCCTCATATGTAGCCAGGGAGGCTACCCACACCTGGACAAGCAGAACTGACAAATCTTCGGGGAGAGCAAAGCAGCTTAGGATTTTACAGCCCTTCTCTAGTAGCGCTGGGCAGCCAGCTCTCAAGAGGGCGTGTGTTGATGCCTTTACCCAGGGGGCAGGCCCAGGGTGACTGACCAGAGAGACAGGAGCTACAGTCTCAGACCTAAGGGGCTAGAACTCCCTGCATAACACTGAGGGCTGACTCCTGGTGGGGGCAGGGCAGAGAGAGGTGAGCCCCTGCTCTGGGGCTTGGGGTTTGCCCCACAGAATCATCCCTCTGCCTGCAGGCTGAGCCCCCACTCTGCAGACAATATGAATAAGGAGGTATCACCAGCTGCCTCATCCGCAGAGGGACAGCTGCACTGGGCCACCTGTATCACAGTAGGGATGAGATAAAATCAACCCAATCACTGTCAAAAGCCCACTGTGAGCTGGGTCGTAGTGGTAAAGAGGCCAGCCTGGTCTGCAGAGTGAATTTTGGGACAGCCAAGACTACACAGAAAGACTTTGTCTGGGGGGAGGGGGAAAAGCCCACTGTGTTGTATGAGTCAGGCTAACACCTGTGGATGGAGACAGGCCAGGCTGCAGGGCAGCAGCCCCATCCTCATAGGAGACAAGGTGTCCCAGAGAGCTTACACACACTATCAGGGAAGGGTCTAAATGGCTGCGTACAGGACAGGAAGGCCCAGAGCTTGTCCTGTGCTTTGGCATGAGCTGCCAAGGGATGACCTTCTCCCCCAGTATTGGACTCTGAGCCCAGTTTCCCAGTGGTAAAAAGGCCCAATGATGCTCTTCTGTGACCCCAGCCATCTGCAGGTCGCACCCTGTAGTCTCTCAAGGAAGAGGAGAATGACATCTCCTTCCCTATCCTGGCTCTGCAGAGAAAGAAGCCAGCCAGCGTCTGGAACCCACATGTGTGTATTTCTCTATTTAATGAAAGGTTGGGAGGGGAACGAGTGACACAGCAACTTGGAAAGATTAAGAAGCCAGTTTCACTTACAACAACATGCAAAAAAAGATTGGAGATTGGTATAAAATTAACAAAGCATTCAAGAACCCTGAAGACCTGAGAGGATGGGAAGATGTCCCATATTCATGGATCATAAGATCTGATATTGGCTGGGGAGGTGACTCGTGGGTAAAAGTGTGCCTGTGTCACGGGACCCCAAACAAGACCACCCCAGAGCCAGTTTCTAATGCAAACACACTGGGGTTTATTGATTACAAGTTAGCTAACCTCTCACTCCGACACAGCGGGTAGGGGAAAAACAGGTCTGAGCCCTCAAGGTAAAGAGTTTTTAAAGGGAAAAACTGCAGGCAAGGTGACACAAATTTAGGCCTTTTGGGATTGGGGGAAAAAGTATACAACTTTTAATTGGTTGGGTTAAAGGGAAATCTTAAAACAGCAGTTAATCAGATCCCTAAAGGGTGTTCACAGCAAGCAGAGGTAAACAGATGCTGTCTGGACACCCTGGTGGGTCACTGTGACCAGGGCAGGCACAGTTTCTTGGGAATGCTTATGACTTTGCTGGGCTGCGTTCAGCCGCCTAGTTAGGTCCTGTCTAAAATGGAGTTCTTTCTCAAAATGGAGTTGATTCTGCTCCTTCAAGAGCCTCTACAAAGCTGGACACAACACACATCGGTACTCCCAAAATTGCTATGGTGAGATAACAGAAACCAGAAAACCTCAGAAGCTCATGGGCCAACAAGTAACAAACAAGACACTGGGGGAGGGGTGTGTGTAAAGACCACACCTAAGGTTGTCCTCTGACTTCTGCTATCATACGACTGTACCCATATTCACATGAATGTGCACATGCAAACCCACAAGTGATAAGAAAGTTTTCAATAGAACAATCAACCCACAGGGCTGGAGAGGGTGTGGCCTTAAGAACACGTTCTGCTCCTGCTCTTCAATCCCAGTAGTGTGTCAGAAGGCTAACAGCTGCCTGTGGCAAGCTCCAGGGGAGCCCTGTCTTCGTTGCCTTCCCTCATGTGCAGATATTGACACACATAATCAGAAATAAATCTTTGTAGAAGATTTATTCAAAAGATTTATCCAAAGCTCCTGTAGCTTTGGAGCCTGTCCTGGAACTAGCTCTTGTAGACCAGACTGGCCTCAAACTCAGAGATCTGCCTGCCTCTGCCTCCCGAGTGCTGATACTAAATATATGCGCCACCACCACCTGGCTTTAAAAGTTTTAAAAATAGAAAATCTCCTTACATTGAAGAACTATCAAGGCCCCCAAACAACCAGAACGAAAATGAGGAATTAGAAGATTAGCATTTCTCAATTGAATATTTGTTACAAAGTTGCAGTATCCAAAACGGGGTGCTGGAATAGGAGTCAGAGTTACAGGCCATTGGACTAGGACAAGACCGTTCAGTGGGTGATGAATAGACTTCAAGCTGGGTGTGGTGGCTCATGTCACTCAACAGGATGAAGAAGGAGGCCTGCCATAATTTTCAGGCCACCCTGGCCAGAGTGTGAGACCCTGTCTAAACAAAGATGCAAAAAAAGATTAACGAGGGGCTGGAGAGATGGCTCAGTGGTTAAGGGTACTGACTGCTCTTCCAGAGGACCCGGGTTCAATTCCTAGCACCCACATGGCAGCTCACAACCATCTGATGATCCAGTTGCAGGGGATCTGACACCTTCACACCAATGCACATAAAATAAAGTTAAATAAACCATAAAAGAAAAAAGGTGGGCCTTGCCCACCTCCCGGAAGAAAAAAAGATGAACGAACGAGCCCAGACAATGCCTGTATCTCTGGCTTCAGGAAGATTACGAAGGCTTGGCCTGTATAGCAGAAGGTCAGCCTCTGGCGCCATAGTGTGCCTCTGCCAAACAACAAAAAATGTAGAAGACAATACCCACAGAACTGAACAGGATATTTATAAATCATGTCTGTGATATAGACTTCCTAGCCAGAATACATTATAAAAACCCTAATAACCCAATAAGTTAAAAAAGAAAGAAAGAAACCAGTAGAGGACTTGATTAGAAATCTCTCCAAATAACACAACAAATGACTGACCGGCACATGGGAAAATGTCATGACATGATGCAACCACCCTGCAGGGAGACCCCATCTCCTTCCTGCCAACCTGGGTTTTTTTTTTTCTTCTTCTTTTTGGTTTTTCGAGACGAGACAGGGTTTCTCTGTAGCTTTGGAGCCTGTCCTGGAACTAGCTCTTGTAGACCAGGCTGGCCTCAAACTCACAGAGATCCACCTGCCTCTGCTTCACAAGTGCTGGGATTAAAGATGTGCGCCACCACTACCCGGCTTCAAGGCTCTGCCTATTAAGGCTGGCACCAGACACTGAACCCACTCAGTATCCAGAATCATGAGAAATATGTTTATATTTGCTTGTTATTTGTTTAGAGCATATGTGGGCCTGCATGTGTGTGGGCATACACATGCCATGGAGGTCAGAGGACAAACTGTGGGAGTCTGTTCTCTCTACCATGTGGGTCCCAGGGATTCAGCTCAGGTCGTAAGGCTTGGCAGCAAGTGCCCTGAACCGCATGAGACATCTCTCCACAGTGGTTCGTTATTCTTTGTTATCCGTCTCAGATGGGCTACTTTAGGTTTGGTTATTAGGGCTTTGGTTTGGTTTAGTTTTGGTATATGAGACAGAGTCTCACCATGTAGCCCAGTCTAACCTGAAGCTCTTAATCCTCCTGCCTTGCCCTTCTGAGTTCTGGGTTTACAGGTGTGACCCTGTCTCACACTCTATCCCCATGAGATGCAGTTAGCCAGGGATGAACTGTGGCCCTCCGTGCCAGCCAAGATTTTCCCTTAAATGGCATCTGACCTACCAGGTGAGTGACCGAAGGCTGTCCTTCTCATATCCTGGCCCTCACAGCTACCGGAGCCCTAGTCAGGACCTGACCCCTCTGCCCAAGCCCGTCATCCCCTGCCCTACTCCACACTGACCCACACTGGAGTCAGATACCACTTCCTGACCACCGGCCCCCAGATCCCTCCACCTTATCCCCATCACGCTGCCCCATGTCTCCCAAGCCAGAGCAGGGCCACCAAGGACGGGTGCCAGATGAATCCTTGAGTGAATGAGCCGCTGATGGATAAATGCATGAATGAGGGAGTGGGTGAGCCAGCCATTTGATGAGTGGATGAACTACTTCACCAAATCCAGGCACGGCCTGTAAGAAGCCCAGCATGGAGGTTATTGGCTACACAGCGGCTATTCGGATGCCTGTCCTGCAGTGCCACCACGTGGTCTCCACAGGGGTTGCCACTGCCCACACTAACAGGTACAAAACATTCCGGAGAAACAGGTTCCTGCCCTATTCCCCCACTATTCTCAATCCTTCAAAGATATGTGAAAAAACAAAACAAAAACATTGTTTTCAAAAAAAATCTGTGCAATGCTCTGCGAGCCAGTATCACCTACTCTCCAAGTTCCCAAAGTACCGAAGAGGGGAATTTTCCTCTGTTCCTCCAGGAGCTCCCCTCAGGCAGCCCTTCTTCCCCAGAATTCCCTCTGGAAGACCCAGCAAGGAATATCCAAGTGATCCCTCCCTGCTGGTGATGCAAACAGGTCTCTCCAGCACCAACCCTGAGCTGAGATACTACCCCTGAGGTTTGTTAGCTTCTTGTTGATTCCACAGTGTTCCTTGGGCTTGTCTCATATTCTCTGCTCCCTGTGTTACTGCCTTCTTAGTCTGAGCTTCAAGGGCCACCGGAAGCCTTGCACAGCCCTCCGGCACCTCAGCCCTCTGGCGCCTCTGCCTGTAACTCACCGATGCCTGCCTGCGTTCTGCCGGTAGCTCACCAGTAGGAACTGCATCTGACCCCTGAGTGCGTATGTCATTTTCAGCTGTGGCTCACACTTCGTGCTCCCTGGGCTCTGCTGACCAGAGCCATGAGTCAGCGTGCACCCGTGAGCGTCACCACACACCTAGATGGCTTGGTTGTGCACCCGTGCACCTAGATGGCTTGGTGACAGGGAAGGGCTTGTTTGAAGCCAGTGCCCCCTCCCTCCAAGCTTCACCAGCTAGCTGTAAACTTCTGGCTTCTCTGGACACTGCCGTTGGCTCGGGTGAGGGTAGGGCTCCCATGCTAAGGGACTCATGGGTAGATTGTCGTCCTCAACTGGGCCCTCCAGAGAGGCCTTCTCTGGTAGTGTCAGTGGAGGCCTGAGAAGGTGAACTGCCCCAGGTTGTCTCCCTTCTGCTTTGCAACTCTGGATGGAAGCTGCCCTGGAGAAGCCAAGATAACAAGAGCGGAATGAAGGACGCAAACAGTTCCTGTGCCTGCCGGTTCATGCACCCTGTAGAGGTGGGGGTCATCTGGGCAGAAGGGGCCACCAAGTGCCAGCAGCACAGAGGGGCCACACTTACACTCTGACCACCCCAAATGCCACCTCCTCTTGAAACCTTCCCTGATCACCCTCCCCTTTGCATCTCCCTCTCCAAACGGTCTGTGGGTGGCTCGGCACTTGTCAGCCCCGCTGCTGTCCTGCATTGCAAGGCTGGAAGCCATGAGGAAGACCTTATGACAAAGTCTCTGAAGATGGGAACCGTGAAGAAGGCAGAGTCACTGTCTCAGATCCTTCAAGGCCACCAGGATGACTGGAAACACTGCACAGGCCTGCTCACACACGCTCTCCTATAGACCTATAGCCCGTCTACATCCTTTTGAACTCCCGCCTATATCCTGCCTGCAGCCAGCTTGCACCTCACCCCTCAGCGCATGTGTGATTTTCAGCTGTGTCTTTCCCCTGAATTCATGTTCCCTGGGTCTGCAGACCTGCATCTGTGGCCTTGGTGTGCTCTCATGGCTGGTGTGGCAGCTGCTATGTCCTAAATCTGGGACGGGACCTCTTAGCCTTCATTCCTTTGCCTCCTTCAGTGATTTTTTTTTTTAATATTTATTTATTTATTTATTATGTGTACAATATTCTGCCTGTGTGTATGCCTGCAGGCCAGAAGAGGGCACCAGACCCCTTTACAGGTGGTTTGAGCCACCATGTGGTTGCTGGGAATTGAACTCAGGACCTCTGAAAGAACAGGCAATGCTCTTAACCTCTGAGCCATCTCTCCAGCCCCTCCTTCAGTGATTTTTAAGGCACAAGGTCCTCAGCAGTAAATTCCCTTGTGGAGAAATACCCAACAAGGATGCCTCAATTGGCTCATTCCAGTACCAGAAACAGCCTCACACAGGATCCAACACTGGCTGCCCAAGGTAGCAAGGGCGCTCTCTCTCTCTCTCTCTCTTTCCCCGGCAGTGTAGGTTGAGTCATTCTCCCTACAGCTTATGATGAGGGGCTGGAGAGATGGCTAAGACCACCGACTCCTCTAACAGAGAGCCTACGTTCAGTTCCCAGCACCCAGTGGCAGCTCATAACCATCTCTAACACCAGTCCCAGGCAGCCCAATGCTCTGTTATAGATCTGTGGGCACCAGGCACACACGTGCAAGCAGCACACCTCCAAACAAAAAGCCTCATATTCTGAGCCCCGGTACCTCAGAATGTGTCTATTTGAAATAGGACTGTTGCAGGTACAGTTAGGTTGAAGCAAGCCTTAATCCAACGTGATGATGTCTTTATAAACAGGATTTGGACACAGACACAGGGGGATGTGCTGTGAAGGCGGAGGCAGAGATTGGGTGACATCCTGCCAGCCAAGCAGCCAAGGATCACAGTGTGCTGCCTCTGGAAGCCAGGGAAAGTCTGGTGTGGCCTCCCACATAGCTGTCAGAGAGATTTGCCCCCTTTATTCCTCTGACTCTCTCATGATCGTGGTGTTTCTGATCCTAGGGCACCTACTTCCCACCCTGCCCAGCCTGGCATTCAGTTACACCCTGGTCACTGCCTGGGATGGAGTCTTTCTGGAAAGCATATTTGGGTGACCGAGGAACAGCTCCGAACAGCACCAGGGTGGAGATCAGAGGTGTGGGGTGGGATGCTGATGTCTGCCAGCACCAGGAAGATTACATTTTTAGCATGACATACAAGGGGTTTTAAATTCTCAGTTCAAGGCAGAGTGAGAAAGCCAGGAAACACGTGGGATTGCTGGGAGAGAAAACCAGGTTTCCTGTGGCGGGGCTGCTGTGCCCGCAGATCGTAGGCAGGCTCTACCCTGCAGGGCGCAGGATTACAAGGTAAATTGAATTCTCAGCCTCTGCAGGTCATCTGAGCAGAAAACCAGAAAGCACCCGGATGAAGAGAATAGAGGGGCTGTTACTGACCTCTCTCCACAGAGCGCCGTCACACCAGAAGCCCTTCACCTATGTACACAGCTCCCTTGCTTTCAGGCCATACCTGTGGCAGGAACTCATTCTGGAGCTTGTCACCCCTTGCCACCTCCAGACCTGATGGAAATGAGAGCTAGCTGGATCCTGTCACGTGTCTGCGTGCGCGCACACACACACACATACAGAGAGAGAGAGAGACGGCTTTGCTATCTGGCTGGATAATATTGGGGAGACAGACTCAGAGACCACACAAGCACAGTCATTGGCTCTCTGGATTTATGCTGCTGCCCTTGCCTTGCACTCCAGTATTAGCTTCCCTGTCTGTGAAAAGCCTAGGCGGTTTACTTGTCTATGGCTGTGCTGTTGACTGTGCTTCCCTGAGCTGTGTCAGCTCCTTCATAGCAGGAACACACACACCCAGGCTGGGGGTGCTCTGGGGGGGAAGGTATTCTAAAGTCAGGCCGTCGGGAGGAAGCCGCTCTGCATTTACTCCTCTCCCCAGGGTGCAGCTATGTTCGTGCTTTTGCATCTTTCAAACAAAAGCCCGTCAGAAACAACACAGGGCAAGACAGGTTGATGTGGGCTCACAGTTTCAGGAGATTGCACTTTGCCCTGCAGGAGGCACTGCAGAGCAGCTCTGGCCACAGCAGCAGGAGTGGGAGGCAGCAGCTGTGCACATTGGGGTGGCCCAGGAGCCAGAGGCCTGTCACTAGTGAGCTACTTTTGCCAGCTAGGTGCCAACGTCTATAGGTTCCATAATCCACCTCCCCATCACTGCCTGGTACTAAATAGGAAATGAGTGTTCAAGCACATGAGCTCCCCAGGATCGTTCATAGTCCCATCATGGCAACACCTTTCATAGAAGACAGAGAGGCTTACCAGTGAGGAACCTCACAGACCAGAGATGAAGGTGGGTGATGGATCCTTGACTTCTCAGGAACCTGGGATACCAAAGGCTGAGAAACCCAGGCAAGGTGGGTACAGTTACCACAAAGGATGCCAAGCCTAGAGCAGCAGGCAGAACAAAGGGGGCTGGGACAATCTCTAGTCCATGTAAACGTCTTAGAGCGGAGGATGAGCCCCAAAAAAGGCCAGCTGGGGCCAACCAGACACAAACTATCTTCTATGTTTCTGGTTGTGAGCCTAGCCTTCCACAACTGAGCCATCTCTCCAGCCTGACACCAAATACCTCAATGACAGGCTGGGGAGATGGCCCCGGGGAGAAGCGTGTGTCCTGAGAGCTTGACTACTTGAATTCAGATCCCCAAACCCATGAGGCATCTGTAAGCCCAGCACCCCAAAGGAGAGATGGGGAGCGGAAACAGGAGCTCTCCGGAAGCCTGTGAGCCAGCAAACCTGGTGCACCTAATGAGCCAAAGATCCTGTCTCCAGCAAGGTGAAGCAGGACCTGAGGGTGTCCCTGACCTCTCCATGTACAGGCACCTGCGCTCACATGAACACACACATGCTTTAAAAAAAAATTAAAAAGTAAAGTACTTCAGTGGAAAGCCAGGAACTCTCACCTGATTCCCAGTGCAGCCAGAGCCTGCGCAGCACAGGACAGCCGGTAACGAGCTATTCGAGTGTTGTTCATGTCCTCCCTTAGCCTTCCCTCTGCCTTCTCAAGGCACCTACGAGCGCCATTACAGTTGTCGGTAACAAAAGTGAGTCAAACAGCCATGGTTCCTTCTCCTCACCGTGCTGGATTTGCGTGGCGCTTGTCCAGGAAGACCCATCTCTGCCCTGCTGACCTCAGCTGAGGTGGAAAACCTGATGGGGCTGAAACATTCCTTCTGACACGCTCAGTGCCATCAGCGTGATCTTGCTTACTTGTGTCTGTGGCTGGAATGAAATAACTACCAGAGATCTGGTCCACGGTTTTGGAAACTTCACCCTGTCATGCTTAACAGCACTGATTTTGAGCCCAGAGTGAAGCAGAGCCTCGTGGTCGCAGGCCCCGTGGAAGAGGATGCTCGCCCGGTACTGGGCAGAGAGCAGAGAAGCGAGCAGAGACGCAAGCACTGGCCAGGGACCAGGTATAACCAGAGAGAGGCACACTCCGGCATCCTTCCTGCAGCAGCTTAGCCTGACTTTCTAACGTTTCCACGACCTCCCCAAAGGGCGCAGCTGGGGAGTATTGTAAGGGACGTTTCTCATGCAAACCATGACAAGTCCTGACTGGATTCTTTTCCAGACTTGGCAGCCCCTTCTGTCTCGATGGCTAAGCTTCAGGAACAAGCATTCAGAGGTACCAGAAAGGAACTTTCTACATCTGTGACCTGGACTGAGAAGCATCGCGATGGCTCTAATCATGGACTCACTGGGAGTGTGGTTACTTCTTTTCAGAAAGTCCCTTCTGAGTCAGCTTTGTGAGGATGTAGCTGGGCCCTGGAAAAACTTCTCCGGTGAGTGCAAGCTTGGGCTCTGTCAGCAGAGGGCGCTGGAACTGCGGGAAGGCCTGGAGGGGCAGGGCTTTCCTTTCTCTTGTTTGCGTGGGGCAGGGGGCAGCTCTTCCTATGCCTTTCAAGCGCTCTGTATCTGAAGCCCCAACCCTCCTTCCTCCAGCCCTGCAGACCCGGGTGGACTCTCTTCAGAGACCCCCACCCTTGCTGGTGGCTTCTTGCTGACCCCTCTGCCGTCCTACCCCCAGCAATGCCTTCAGCTGTCTGGTGGGAGCTCCTGGTCCGCATGCCCCTTTCTGAGTTTCGTCACTAGCCAGCACCTCTCCCCTCAAGTAATCCTACTTTCCTCCTTGCCAGACTCCTCACCAAAGACAGCCACCACCCTCCAGCAGAGTCTCCCCAGCCGGGGCCACTCAGCAACTTTCCGCGGTCATTTTCTTGGCATTTGCTACTCCTGCACTTCTGAAGTTTTTGTGTGCCCTTTGGCTGAATGTCTAACAGCCCAGGTGACCAGTACAGCTTCTGTCTCCTTCTGGGACTGTACAGAGTGTCCTCACAGGAGCAATCCTGGAGATGTGTCTTCCCCCATGGGCTTACAGTATACTCTGGGCCTTGGCACTGGCCTCGAATATTTCACCAAGCTCCTTGCCTATGGGAAATGGTGTTCCTGTCCATGGCCCATGGGCATTGCCTTAAAGGAAGCTGCTTCCACCGCCTGGTGGTGATAAAGGGCCTCTTAACACGACAAGGGGTCCAAGTAACTGCTGCATGCCACCCTGGTGCAGAGAACCCCTCAGTGCACTGGGAGATTCACAGTGGTCACCAGGGAGCTCAACTCCAAATTCCTCAGCTCCCTGCCCCCCCCCCCCGAGGGGCGCACACACCTCTCATGGCCACAGGACCAGCACTGTTGTATCAGAGCCTCTGATTTTGTGCACACCACACAATCACAAGTCTAGCTGAACCTGAACCTGGCCACAGGAATTCCTTCTAGAGAGTTGGGTCTGGGTTGTAGTTCAGTGGTGGATCACTTCCTGACACAGAGATCCCAGGTCCTGTCCTGGCACCAGAAGGGGAAAGTTAGGACCCTGATGGAAAAGCAGGAATCCAAGTCAAGTGAACCCTCTCCCGCCCAACAGATTTGGGGGTGACCAAGGGACCTGGAGTCCCACATTTAGGGATCTTTTTATGCGCCCAGCCGTGGCAAGTTGTCAGGAGTTCCCATCCTCCTGGAGGACCTCTGCAGCCACCTTTTGTTCCCATGAAGCTTGTAGTTAGGTCCCAGGGTCCATGGTGTGACTGGCAGGAAATGGCTTGGCGCTGGAATTGGAGACACTTCTCTTGTAATAAACAAACAGAGATGGGTGTGGCAGCCCTTGCCCTTCAAATCCCAACACTCGGGAGCTGCAGCAGGAGGATCACTATGAGTCTAAGGCCTTCTTCAGTCACAGAGCAAAATGTAGCCTCAAAACTTAAAAAGGAACAAATACTAAATGGTTTATGTTTTGGGAGGACACCAGGTTTCTGTCCACTGCTTTCCTGTTCTTCTGGTCCTCTGCCACCTTCGTGGGGTGTGTGTGTGTGTGTGTGTGTGTGTGTGTGTGTGTGTGTGTGTGTTTCTTAGTCAGGGTTTCTATTGTTGTGACGAAACACCATAACCAAAAGCAAATTGGAGAAGAAAGGGTCTACTTGACTTACTACATCATAATCCATCACTGAAGAAAGTCAGGACAGGAACTCAGAGGGAAACCTGGAGGCAGGAACTGATGCAGAGGCCATGGAAGGATGCTGCTTACTGACTTGCTCCTCATGACTGGCTCAGCGTGCTTTCTTGTAGAACCCAGGACCACCAGCCCAGGGATGGTCCTGCCCACAATGGGCTGTGCCATCCCTCATCAATCACTAATTAAGAAAATGCCGTACAACCAGGTCTTTTTCTTTTATCTTTTCTTTCTTCTTGAGACAAGGTTTCTCTGTGTAGTCTTGGCTGTTTGGCTGTCCTGGAACTCGCGCTGTAGAGCAGGCTGGCTTCTAACTCACAGAGATCCACCTGTCTCTGCCTCCTCAGTGCTGGGATTAAAGGCGTACATCACCACCGCCAGGCTTAACAGCCGGATCTTAATGGAGCATTATCTCGACTGAGGCTCCCTCTTTTCAGGTGGCACAAACATGTGTCAAGTTGACATTAAACTAGCCACATCTTTAGCCCTAGCACTTAGGAGGCAGAGGCAGGTGGATCTCTGTGAGTTCAAGGCCAGTCTGGTCTACAGAGCAAGTTCCAGGACAACCAGAGCTACAAAGCAAAATCTTGTCTCAAAATAAATAAGTAAAAAAAAAAAAATATTCTCTTAACTTGCAGGCTGTACAAAAAAAAAAAAAAAAAAAAAAAGGGTGTCTCCAAGCCGATTTTGGCTCATAGGCCATAGCTGCTAAACCCTGGTTTCTACACAGCAAGAATTCAGACATTTTCAGCTCTGTGCTGGCAGAGACTCGGGAGGATGTGTGGAAGAGCTCCCAGAGTGTTAGACAGAGGAGGCTGAAGTAGAACCCTAGCCGGTCACACCCCTAGCTACACTGCGCATTCAGCCAGGACTGGGACCGTCAGCCCTGTTCCTTGACAGACTGGACCTCAGCTAGCGACTCTGGACTGTCAGGACATCCTAGCGCAGAGTAGACAAGACTGGACAGAGAAGCTGGGCATGGAGGTGCGCCAAAGCCAAAGTTGTCTGGGTCTGCCCAGCAAGTTCCAGGCCAACCAGGACCACATAGTGAGACCCCATCTCAAAAAAAAGTGTAAGAAGAGCCTCACGGAGGTGGGACTACTCCGGCATGCATGTCACCTCTCTCCCAGACCCCAGCGCCTGGTCTCCACTAGGCACTGAGAACTGCACAACTGGGAAGCTCCAGGCTCCTAGAAAGGTCCACCAGCGCTGCCTTTGATAGGAATGTTGACCACAGGGACAGGGACTGTTACTGAGATGTCATGGGGCCAGTGGCCCACAGAACAATGGAGACGAAGATGCAATAGCCAGCCATCAAAGCCATTGGCTGAGCCCAAAAAGGGCCTCTGAGAATGTGCTGGCGTGTATAGTGCCCTGGCATACAGGGCTCCTGTCCTGGCTAGATGGAGGGCCCCTGGGAGTGAAAAGCAAGCAAGACCCCAGCCCCCTAGAAACTGCTCCTAAAATAACAGAAGGAGCTAGTATCCTACTGTAGCCAGAGGCCCAGGTCATCACCACAGACTTGGCCTCTCCTGCTGTTCTTTTCCAGGCAAAGCCAAGTCAAGACTGGGAGTCTTTTCTGGGTGAACAATCACAAGAGTCACGGCAGGAACATCAGAAAGACCCCTCCAAACCTTTTGTGCTTTTTTTCCTGAAGGAACTGTGTGTGGGGGTGGTGGTGGGGAGAATGCAGGCAGTTCAGGAATCCCAAGGTGCTGCGGGAGGAAGGGGTAGTCACCAGATTTACATAATCAGTGATGTGTGGAACCTGAGGCCAAGACTGAGCCCAAAGTTCAGAAAGGCATAAATGGACGGGAATGCTTAGCAACCGGCACAGCGCCTTGTACTGCTTTCTCCTGGCCAAGACAATAAATTCAGGCCAACCGTGCAGCCTTGGTGTCTGTAGGGGTGCAGAGCCCCAGGCATGAGTGTCTTCGCACCCCAGTTAACTCACCGAGGGGCTACAGAGGGCAGATGGGCTCAGAATTCCTGGGGTTACGGCGTCCGTCCCAGCAGCAGGGCTAATTCATCGTTAGCCCAAGACCCCAGGAATGAAAGTAGAGACCCTGTATTGTTTCCCGAACCCTGACCACAGCGAGAAGACTAAGGGACAAAGGTTACAGCGACGAATGGCAGGTGCACGCCGGTGCACGGCCTCTTAGCAAGACTTGTGGATCCAAAACATTGGGTGGAGGGTTCGCAAATTCAGCATTTTCTGTTCAGGGACCAACAGGGTCGGGGCGTTGGTTGGGCGTTTCCGAAGGTCGGGAAGCCTGGTTTAGGCTCACCCGTCTGAGGTGCACTGAATTAATCAAAGATCCCATTTGATTAGCTAAAAGGGCGAGGCAGGGCGTTCGCGACGCCGGGAAAAATCGAGCCAGGCGGAGCGCGCGCTCTAAAGAGGAAGCTGCTTCGCGTTCTGCAGCGCGAGGCTCCACGCGGCCGCCGTAGGGCGGGTGGAGTACGGTGGCCGCAGGGCGGCGGCGACGGGCTCGGCCGGCCGGCGCGGGGGGCCGCCATGGGCAACCTGTTTGGCCGCAAGAAGCAGAGCCGGGTCACCGAGCAGGACAGGGCCATCCTGGTGAGGGGCCGACGGCGGGAGGGGCGGGGCGGAGCGTGGGGCTGGACCCCGCGGGGGAAACTGAGGCGGGCGGGGAGCGGAGCGGGTCCCGCTTCCGGTGCCATCGCGCGTCCAGCTGCGGACACACCTGGACCGGGCCGAGCAAAGGCCGGGGAGGACCCGGATTGAGCGCAGATTCCCTGAGAGAAGGGGCAGGAAGGAAGCTGCTGACAGCCATAAGTTGCTGAAAGTTCTGAGTTGAAGCCCCCAGATAAAGAGCCCGTGGGCGTGGCTGTCACTAAAAGTCTCAGTGTGATGCTTACAGGAAAGGGTGCCTCTGTGGCGTGCAGGAAGCCCCGGGGACACTCGTGTCACAGATCCTGCTATCAGGACACCACCGTCAAGCACGCATCTGCCACAGTCCAAGGTGCCAGGGCCACAGTGGGGAGAGCCCAGCCCTGGCCGCTGCTGCCGCCGCCGCCGGATCTGCTCAGGTTGCTGGCTCCGCAGAGGCCCAGCCTGGCCTTGCTGCAGCTCCACTGGTTTCCCCTCCAGGCGAGACTCCTAACGCTTTGTGCACAGCTGGCAGAAATAGCCAACCAAGAAGAAAGAGCACATGTAGCCTGGCCACAAGGCCTCTGAAACTCAAGGGCGGAAACAGAGAGCTCTTTCTCCCATGCCTGCTGAGAGGCAGACCCTGTAGAGAATGCTGGGTGAAGGTGGGGGGCCTGGGAGCTGAACCCCTCCCCCAGCTAGCTTAGTTTCCCCGGTAACCTAGAGGGCATGATGGATCTTAAAGGTGCCCGTTGCCTTCACTTACAATGTCTGCCCTCAAGGTGCCCTCCTGCGTGTGAAATGTACCCAGGGCCCGCACCTGTTCATCGTAACTCCATCTGCAGTGACTGCATTTGGACACAAAATGGAAATGGCCTAAGTTGGGAGGACAGACCATAGTTGAATAGTGGCCATTGTCCTTTCAGGTAGATGACAGTGGAGACAGGAAAGCTAAGTGCACGATAAAAACGGGAAGAGTTGTGTGTGGCAGCAAACTTTCAGTAGGCTGAGGCAGGGGGATTGGGCATGCAAATTCATGTTCTCTGATCTATTAGAACCTTCTAGGACCTGGTGGCCCCTTCAGTGACCCACAGAGCTTAGGCTATGTCTGGAGCCAAGTTGTGACTGAGGAGGGTGAAAGTCTCCTCCTTGGCACAATGGGCCTTGGCGCGGTGTGAGTCCAGAGGTGTTTCTGCATATTGCTGCATATTGCTGGGTGGCAGAGGCCACCGTTAGAGAGGATGGCCCGGCCTTTCCCGACCATGCCGGGACTAGCAGCCTGATGGAAGGAGCCGCTGACCGGGCTGCATCCTTGATGTTTCCCCAGCAACTGAAGCAGCAGAGGGACAAGCTGAGGCAGTACCAGAAGAGGGTCACACAGCAGCTGGAGAGGGAGCGAGCCCTGGCCAGGCAGCTGCTGCGGGACGGCAGGAAAGAGTAAGGGGCACTGCCTCGGGGCTAGCATGGTGGGAGAGGAAGCACGTCCCTGGAGTGCAGCCAGAGCAGACAAGGTGACTTCCCTTGCAGACGGGCCAAGCTGCTGCTCAAGAAGAAGAGGTACCGGGAACAGCTGCTCGATAGGACGGAGAATCAGATCAGCAGCCTGGAAGCCATGGTAAGCAGTGGCTTTGCTGGGAACCAGAGCTCCTGGGAAATGGGGTGGTGGCTGGGCTACCCCAGGGTGGGATGTGGGGAGCAGGCCGTGCTGGTGGGGACCACATGTGTGTCTCCCAGGGTTGGGGTAAGAACACCCTGGTTTGCCCTGCTGGCTGGAGCCACTGAAAGGCCTTCATCATCCTTTGGAAGTGTCCAGCACTTTCTCAGTAAATCCCAGCCACCATAGCAGGGAACCAGGAAGGGTGGGGCAGTCCTTCCAAGGCCAGAAGCCTGTCACCCATGAGTCCAGAGTCCAGCATGCTTCTGACCACAGACTGCCGCTTTCAGGTTCAGAGCATCGAGTTCACGCAGATCGAGATGAAGGTGATGGAGGGGCTTAAGGTGGGCAACGAGTGTCTGAATAAGATGCACCAGGTAGGTCCCGTGGGGCTCGGCAGGCGGGTGCAGCTGCAGGCAGCTCAAGTGGGGGGGGGGGGGTTGTGCCAGCTCAGGACCTGAGTCTAGCTGGACTGGGGTGTGCTAGTGCCTGACAGGGACCAGCGGGACCCGAGGGAGGTGTGGCTTGGCACAACCTTTGAGCTGGGTCCCCTGGTGCTGCATGGTGAGAAAGGCAGGGAATGGTGAACAAATTCTGACCTCTCAGAGCTCAGGAAGCTGCATAGGTGTGGTGAGCGGGCTGGTCAGGGAGCCCAGGGCTCAGGGCCAGAGGTTGGGCTTACTGCCTCTCTGGGTGTTCGAGCAGGGTCTGGGGTACGGAGTGCACACAGGGGAAGTCTGGTCACCACCCAGGAAGGATTTCCAGTTTTGACCTGTTTTACTTATAGCTGTCAGGGTTGTTCCGGGTCTGGGAAGGTTTGGGCAGTGCCGCTGAAGACAGGCCTGGCTCAGAGCCAAGGGCAGGCCTACTTCCCTGGCTTTGCTGGAAGAGAATGGGTGAGGGTGAGGGCACGGCCTTGGCCAGGGCTGGCATTTGCCTTGTAGAGCATCTCTGGAACTCTTCATCCACAGGTGATGTCCATAGAGGAGGTGGAAAGGATCCTGGATGAGACCCAGGAGGCCGTAGAGTACCAGCGGGTATGTTCTGTGCCCAGCACCACCCCCATTGCCAGGTTGGCACACGTCCGGCTAGCCACTGCTTCCCAGGGGGACCCAGAGCCCGCCAGGCCTGCTCACTGCCAGTTACTGTTCCCAGGGGGACCCAGAACCCTGCCAGGCCTGCCTCTCAATACATCTCTTCCTTCCACAGCAAATTGATGAGCTGCTGGCTGGCAACTTCACTCAGGAGGATGAGGATGCCATCCTGGAGGAGCTGAATGCAATCACTCAGGTACAGGTTCCTGGGGCTGTCTGGTTCTCTGGGGGATGGGACCCTATAGGCCTCTGCTTGGTGGTGTCTCCAGCTCTTACGTTTGAGCCCAGAGTCCTGGTTTCCCAGTTTCCTCCCAAGGTGGTTTTCATTTGTGCTGAAGCCAAGCTTCTTCCACGCCCGGTGCCGGCCGCTGGGGAGCTGTGGAGGAAGAGCGGTTGGCAGCTGACTGGCAGCTTGCTGCAGGCTCCTGTGGCCGTGTGTGGACAGAGGGAGACGCTCAGCGTGCCCTGCCCCATCAGCCTGTGCTTTCCTCTTGGGCTTAGTGGAGCCCTGTTCACCTCTGCACGCCAGGCCCCGAGGGTCCACTGGGCTGCAGCTGTGTCTGACCTCTGTGTTCAGGCCATGAGCTCTGTCGCTGCCCAACTTAACCTCGCTGGCCACAGCTGCTGCTTGCTGAGGTCATCCAGAGCCACCTGCTGTCCACATCCCCGGGGGACTGTCTGGGAAGTTACTCTTTGGGTCCTATAGCTATTCGTCTGTAGGGCCAGGAGCCCTATGGGCTGCCGGGAAGACAGCCCACGAGATGACAGAGGCCACCATGGAGCAGCTCTCCTCCACAGTCTTCCAGGACTGGGGCCCCCTCAGTGCCTCCCAGCAGAAGCACACAGCTTCCTAGCCCTGGGGATTCAGATAGCCTGGTGCCTCCTTCCTCCATAGTCTATGCAGTCCCTGCTTGTGAGCCAATATTCCTAGGAGTATCTCCAGATCGCTGGGGATCCTGGGCCCCGTAGTGGCCTTGTCCCCTTCGCAGTGGTCATCTGAAGACGCTGTAGATAGGAAGCGGACAGAGCGACAGGGCCAGGCCCTGGAGCCGGCAGCCTGTGGCGGCACACAACCTGCTCACACCTCTTCTCTGCTTCTTGCAGGAACAAATCGAATTACCAGAGGTTCCTTCGGAGCCCCTTCCTGACATCAATCCAGGTACCATTGTGTTTTGTGTGTGTGTGTTGGTCTGAAGGAGTGTAACCCAGGTCTCCATGGAGCCCTACACAGTGGTCCTCTCACCTGGCCCGGCAGCAGCTCCCACAGCCCAGTGAGCCTGTGACTGCCCCAGATGATGGAGAGTGGGTCCCTGGCCTCTGGTGGGCTCTCATGGGCTCCAGACCAGCTCATAGAGACTCGTCCACTCATTAGCCTTGGGAGAAGGCTTGTAGCCACTCGGGCCCTAGAGGGCTCAGAGCTCCCAGGAGTCCAGCAGTCATCTGGAACTCACAACCTGGGCAGCGCTGCCCCTCCAGCATCATGGTCGCATGTCAGGAGCCTCCCTGCACTCTAGTCAGTGAATTAAGTGGAAACTCAAAGTCTTAGTAGCTCCACATGTCCCTCTGTGGCCGTGTGGCTTCTGGGAGCTCCGAGCCTCCTGAGGCCTCCTGGACAGGCTGTGCCCCTGGCCTCTAGGCCCATCTGGCTTCCTGTTTATAACTTCCCTTCCCTCTGGGCATGCCCCTCGCCTGCAGCCTCTGACCTCATCCTCTGAGAGTTTGCTGTGCTCTGGGTGCATTATGAACGGTTTCTTTCTCCACAGAAGCCCCTGCCAAGGCCAGATCGAGGCAGGCAGAGCTGGTGGCAGCCTCGTAACTTGGACTCTCCAGGGACTCGCAGGGATTCTCTGAGGACTGTCCCAGAGCATTCGGCTGCGTGTCAACCCTGAGGGCTCCCAGGAGGCCTGAAGGGCTGCGCTGGTGGCTGGAGCAGCAGCTTACATGGGCCCTGCATCAGGGCCACAACGCACCCTCGCAGTTTAGTCTGGATGCACCATTGTCTTGCTCTCATTCTGGATTAGTGGACACCCAAAGCCCAGCCAGGCCCAGCTTCAGGCAGCTGTGGTTCCCACCAATACTCCTGGTGCTGTTCTCATGGCTGACCCAGTCCGTGTGACCTGCGCTCTTTTCTGAGGAAGCACTTCAGACTGGGGTCCCTATACTTCCGACTCGTCTCTGCTGCTCACATGAGCTGGTGGGGGGCTTCAGTTAAGGGATTCTCACAGTGCCTGGCCTCCTGCTGTCCCTGTTTCCCTGCAGGCTAGCGACAGAAGCCCTAGGGGACTGGTGTTCTCCAAATATCTTGGGACATCTTCTTTAGCATTTGAGACTTGAGCCTCTTATGTTTGGGGGAGATGGACCAGGGCCACCCTGCTGAATGGACAAATCTAGGAGCCTGACTTGGGGTCTCCACAGAAGACAGACCCTGCTCCGATGGGTGTGTACCTCCATGGCATCCTGGACACAGCTGCCAGTCCCTAAGCCACCAATACCAGGAGGTGCAGAGCTTGAAGGTGACTTCCAGGGTCCCGAGCTCATCTGACACCGGACAGTCCCTGGTCCTCGAGCCTTTGGGAACACAGGGCTACCAGGAAAGGGCATCTCTTCCTTAACCCAAAACAGGCCAGCTCCAGTATTAAAGCTGGCCTCTGCATGGTCTCCCGCCTCTTGGACTTGAGTCTGGTGTACTGGTCTGGTTCCCTGCATGGGAGCAGTTACATGGGTGGATTGGAGCACAGCCCATGACCCAGCTGACCCAGGTGCACGAGGGGAGGGGAGCTTTAGGCTCCTCCCTACGGAAGCCTGGGGCTTCTGAGTCCCAAGGGTAACCTTGGCCATGCCTAGCAGCTGTCTTTGAATGCAGAGGAGGGCAGGACTCTGGCCACTCTAAGTGTGCATGGGGCTGGTGGTTTCAATGGCCAGACCCCAGTTCTGAGACGCCTTGTGACAGAGAGTGACTGGTTTGCGGTTGCAGTGCACAGGGGGCATCCTGTCTGGTAGACAACTGTCAGGTCCCCTCCATGGAGCAGGTTCGGGGCTTCTCAGGAGACAGTGGAACCTGAGGGTGCCCATGAAGACTGGGAGCAGCCCTGAGACCCACCAACACTGCCTCTCCTGCAGTGCCCCTGTTCACCAGGAGGGGGCTCTGTCCACCTCTGCTGCTGGAGTGCGTGGCCACACTGAAGGGAGTTTTACAGGCCGTGTCCTGCAACAGTAAATCTAGGCCCTGCAGGCACCCACATCCTGCGGTGGACACTGTTGAGGTGACAGGTGCTGCAGGCAGAGCTTCAGAGGCCCAGGATGGCCAGGCTCCACTCAACTCGTGTCTGACCTGTGCTGGGTGGAGGTCAGCTGTCCACTGGGAGAGCCCAGGGCAGCCAAGAGTCCTATCTCGTGAGTAGAGACTCCTTTTAGGGACGACATCTTACTATGTGGCCCAACTGCCTATGCCGTCCACTGACCTTGGCCTTCTGGATGCTGGGGTGATTGCTGTGCACCTCTGCCTAACTTGGGGTGTAGCCTTTAGGTTTCACCCCTGACCCTGTGAACTTTGATCTTCTTAGGACCCCCTTGCTCTATCATGGTTCCTTGAGTCAGTGCAGTTGGTATAGGATCCATGACAGCCACGAGCTCAGTATAAAGCTTGTGGCAGAGACAACCCCTGAAGATGTGGAGGTGAGCAATGGGGCCGCGAGTGGGGGCCAGTGGCCAGGCTGGGGCAGAGGGACTGCAGGACAAGCAGCGGTGCTCCCTGGAAGCCACCTGAGATGGTGGTTAAAAGGCTAGCTCATGGAATGAGCGTGCGTGGGCGGCTGGGGTGAGGACACCTGTGGTACACAAGGGACGATGGGCACATGCTTGGTGTGCTGCTGGCTGCTGTGCAGAGCCCTGGCTCGGGGAAGAACCCAGCTGGCTGTCTTCTGCATCAGCCACTAACACCTTGGCTCCTCAGCTCCTTCATCTGTGAGATCTTCAGAGCAGACTCCCCATGCCTGCAGCTCAGAGTGAATCCTGTAGGCTGGTCACCCGAGTCTGGCAAGGTGGCTTCATGCTAGCAATCCCAACACAGGGAGGTAGAGGCAGGGGGCCAGCTTGGGTCACATTGTAAGACCCTGTCTCCAGAACACAGAGTCTGGGTATGTGGCTCCTGGGTAGAGCAGGTGGCTCCCCCGTAACCTTGGAGCCATCAGCTGGCATTTCTCGCCTTGCAGCCTGGCGCTGGAGCGAACTGGGTTTACCGGTGAGCGATGCTAATGACTTTTCTCCTCTATCAGTCTCTATCTAATTGTCTGTTTCAAAATGCTTTAATTTTTTTAAAAAAATTATATGCCGTGGTGTTTTGCCTGCATGTGTGTCTGTGTGAGGGTGTTGGGTTCCCTGGAACTGGAGTTACAGACAGTTGTGAGGTGTCATGTGGGTGCTGGGAATGAACCCGGGTCCTCTGGAGGAGCAGCCAGTGCTCTTAACTGCTGAATCATCTCTCCAGCTCCTCAAAAAAATATTTCTGAACTTATTTATGTGTATGAGTGTTTGCCTGTATGTATGTATGTCTGCGCACTGTGCACGTACCCACAGAGCCCGGAAGAGGGTGTCGGATCCCCTGGACTAGAGTCACTGATGGTTGTGGGCTGTCTGTCCTGTGGGTGCTGGGAGCTGAAGCTGAGGCCTCTCAAGGGAGCCATCTAGACAGCCCCCAATCAGTTTTTCTTTACATAACCCCACTCCTCCATCTTTACAGCACCTCTTCATTCATCCCGGGCATCAGGGCTGCAGCGTGTCACCTAGCAGACCCTTTTGTCCAATCAGCGCCTCCACAAACCTTCACTGCCACGAGTCATTGGTCTGGGTCAAGGCCTCTGGCACACCATCCTAGCTGGAACCTCACTAAAACCCCGCTGCAGATGTCCCTTTCGGGCTCTGGGGTTGGTCAAGGCCCCTCGGGTGAGGGGCAGAGCTAGCTCTCCTAGGTCCGTGCCATCAGTGCCAGCTCTCCCTCACCTGTGCCGAGGAGCAGGGCTATCTCTCTTGAGTGCAGGGAGGAGGCGGGGAGTCAGTTCTCCTGTGTCCAGCAAGAGGCAAGGCCAGCCATCCCGGGGTCAGCGAAGGACAGGGCTGGCTCAGCACGGCCCTCGTATTTCAGCACGTATGGTTCCTATAACCCTGATAACAGCCATGGGCATCAGCTCAGACCCTGACTGCTGCTGAGTAACGGACCCAAACATGGCCCACGGCAGTAGCCCAGCCCCAGGTGATACCACAGCCCCATGTGGCTGTACAAGCCGCCCAGAACAGCATGGCCCTCAGCCACCAACAGGTTGCAGCCCAGACCCCTGGTATCCGTGTGGCCTTTGATGGTACGATGGGCCACAGACATCAACACAGACCCCGGCTGTGGTAGAACCATGGACCTAGACATGGTCCTCGGAAGCAGCCTGGGCTTGGATGTCACCATAGCCTCAGGTGGCAGCACAGGCCACTCAGATTGGCATGGCCCCTGTGGCAGCAAGGCCCTCAGACACCAACATGGCCCCAAGGGGCGGCCCAGACCCCTGGCATCAGCTTTGCCTTCGCTGATATCAGGAGTCACAGACATCAACACAGACTGTGTCCAGATGACACTATGGTGGCAGCAGGGGCCACTCAGATTGGCATGGCCCTGGCAGCAACATGACCCAAAGGTGCAACATGGCCACAGGTTGCGGCCCAGGTCCTGGCATCGTGTGGCCTTTGGTGGCACCACGAACCCCTCAGTCATCTCGCGGTACCATCACAATGGCAATGAAATTTGAACCTGGGTCTTGGAGGCAGCGGCACCGAGTGTAGTAACCATGGAAATGAATGAAAACAGTGGGTTTCACACAGACCAGAACAGCGCTGCCCCTCCCTCGAGGCAGCTGCAGCTCAGCCAGCTCACAGCGGCAGACGCTGGAACCAGACCACTGCTGTTCTGCGTTCTGGTTGGCAGTTCTGAGGGCCCACGCCAAGACTGCATTGCAGGTTAGACACCAAGCCCTGTAGCCATCCCCCGATATGGGTGTAGCCATTCATGGCCCTCCCCACCCTCACCCCTGGAGACCACTGGTCTGCTTTCTTGAGAATCACATACTAGTAATCACTGTGGAACCTATGAGACCATGGCACCTGCCACTCTACATAGGGCCTCTGTCAATGACCCGAGTGGCCGTGTGCGCCCTGGGTGCATTCCTTTGTCAAGCTTTGTGACAGTCTCTGGTGTGGGTTCACACTTGTTGGGGGATACTGGAGTCTATACAGAGCTTGCTGATTGTTGCTAAGCACCAGCCATGGCAATGCACACCTGTAATTCCAGCACCCCAGTGGCAGAAGCAGGAGAATCTTTCTGCTTTTGAGACCACCAGCGTGAGCCTATCTCTCTTTTTTTTTAAGATTTTCCTATGGTCAGGCTGCCCCCTGCTCTGAGGCAGGCACTGGTGTGTACCCTGACTGAGGACCAGTTTAGACGGCTGCAGCCCGGACTTACCTGCTCATCACTTTGCTGCTGTTTGCCCTAGCTGATGACTCCTGCAGGGTGACCTTCTCACTCCCTAGTCACCTGTGGGAAGAATGACGTGCTGCTCTGGCCTCAGGTAAATGGGGAGGGCCGCATGCTCCCACCAGCCAGGGAGAGCTGGGAGTGAGGGTGTTACCATGGAAATGCTGCAGGCTTACAAGAAAGCTGTTCTGTCTGGCTCTTCCTTCCAGGGGTGGACCTATGGATCAGGGCTTGGGCCATCCGTTGACTGGATCCCCAGGGATGGGGACATACCCTGTAAAACTATGCGCTAGGGGAACTAGGCTGAAAATTTAAAAGTACACAAACACCGACAGAGACAGACAGACAGACGGGGACACAGGGACATCCTTGAGACAAGAACGCCATGAATGCCCACTTTATTGCGCTCAGGGGCAGCTTATATGGGGCTCTGGCCACGCCCCAGCTCCCAGGATTTTTCAGTCACGGACCCACCAGAACCCACTTCCCTGCCATCAGGGTCTCATGCTTAGAGCAGCTGCAGGCTGCGCAGAGCAGAGGAAAACAAGTTGTTTTCGGGAAATTCAGGGTCTGGTGATCTGCAGTCCCCAACACCCCCCTCTTCCATGTTCCTCATTAACATTTTCCAATTCCGTGCCAAGTCCACCAGCCTGGGGAGACAGGGTTGCTACCCCAGCACTGCAAGTCCACTCAACAGTCATTTTTGGCCTTCGGCTGTCCTGAGGAGCCAGGCTTTGTGGAGTATGTGACCTCCTGCCAGGTCCTGAATGCTATCCGGGGTTCTGTCACCCCTGGTTTCCAAAGGATGTCCCTTCCTCACAGCGCCTGAGCAAGGGCTCACCGGCTCTGAGTAGTTGAGTTCGCTGAAGTTCTGAGAGTAGCAAAACAGAGGAACAAGGGGGCTGGCAGCCTCCATTGCTCCCGGTGGTGGTGGGGTTGGTTCTGTGTCCTGTGCTCAAGCTGCCGTGAGACTGTGGTGGTTCTGGGGACACTCTCACGACCTCAAAAGAAAGCCTAAGCCCCTTAGCTGTCATTTCTTCCCCGATCTGTCCCCCCCTTGCCACCCAAACCAACCCCGAATCTGTTGTTGTAGAGTTTGGGTTTGGACATACAACTTCGCCCACAGGGCCAAGGAGATGGCTCGGTGTCTAAAGGCCCTTGCCACTAAGGTCACAGAAATGACCGGGGTTAGATCCCCTGAAATTGACTCTCATAAGTTCTCTAACCACACAAACTCACTATGGCACGAGCAGAGTGTGCGTGTGCACGTACATACATGTTTTTTAAGTATTAAAAACTTAAAATGTCCTCTTCAGACCCATGTGCTTGACCACTTGGGCCTCAGCTAGGGGCCCTGTTCTGGGAGGCCGTGGGACCTGAGGGGAGGAAAGGTAGTGCTGGAGAATTGTCTGTATTCTGTCAATCATGTTTTAAATAAAATCTGATTGGCCAGGCAGGAAGTATAGGTGGGTCTACCAAACAGGAAGTAGAGGCGGGGCAATGAGAACAGACCTCTGGGAAGGAGGAAGCCCATTCCTCCCAGTCCTGCCCAGATCATGGAAGAAGCAAGATGTAACCTGCCCGGCTGAGAAAGGTACCAAGCTACATGGCTAATGTAGATAAGAACAATGGGTTAATATAAGCTACAAGAGTTAACAAGAAGCCTGAGCTAATGGGCCAGTCAGTTTATAATCTTATGGAGCTCTCTGTGTGATTTTCTCTGGGACTTGCTGGCTGTGGGGTATCAAGTGAGACAAAAACCCCAACAAGCCAGCCCTCCATGTTACAGAAAGGGGTCACTGGGGCTGTGGGTCTCAGCTAGGGGCCCTGTTCTGGGAGGCTGTGGGACCTGAGGGGAGGAAAGGGGCCACTGGGGCCCTGGACCTGCAGGGGGCCATGGGCCTGGGGGGCCTGGGAATCTCAACCATGATGGACTACACTTTCACAACCATGAGCCAACATGAATCCTCCTCCTCATGCCCTTCTTGTAGTTGGTCACAGCAACAAAACACAGTCCCTATCTGGTTTTCTGTGACTGTCTTCTACCCTGTTTGGGGGTGTCTGTTGTAGTGTGTGGCAGTTCTCCCAATAGCCAAACAACGTTCCTTTTGTATGTTTGGTTGTCCTTCACTATGGTGAACATTTGATTTGTTTCCATGTTTTGGTTATTATAAATGAGTTTGGGGTAAGCCTCTGCCATTGTTTTTCCTGGTGAGTGGTAAACCTGTGTGTATTCTATTGGGAACCCGCAGCTTTTCCTAGGGGCTGCATCACCTCCCATTCCCAAAAGGACATCTGAGGCTCCCCCTTCCACAGTTGCACCAAGGTGGCTTTTTACGCCCCCCCCCCAGCTGGTGTGCACAGAGTTGTGTGTTTCTGGGGTTTTGTGGTTTTTTTTCACTTAGGGATTGTGTGTGTGTGTATGTGTGTGCGTGCTCACACACACACACGTGCACACCATATATGTGTAGTGTCCATGGAAGCCAAAGAATCTGTGGGATCCTCTGGAGATACAGGTGGTTGTGAGCTGTCTGGCATGGGTGCTGGGAACTGAGTGTAGCACAGCTAATAAAAACTTAAGAGACAAATATTGGGGTTCAGCCTCAAGGCCAGAAAAGCAAAACAGTCAGTCACTGGCTCTTACCTTGATCTCAGTCCAAAAATGGTGATCCTGCCTCCAGGAATCTCAGAATGAGACTGAGTCTGAGAGCTGTCTCCTGGCATTTTACATTCCTCTTTAGAGCTGGGATGAAAGGTGTGCACCACTACTGCCCAGTTTCTGTGGCAAACTAGTGTGGTTACTGGGATTAAAGGTGTGTGTCACCACTGCCTGGTCTGTAAGGCTGGCCAGTGGGGCTGTTTTACTCTCTGATCTCCAGGCAAGCAAATTTTAATTTGTATGAAAATACAATTGAAATATCACTACAACTGAGCTCGGTGCTCTCAGCAGAGCCATCTCGGCCCTGTCCCTTCTGTTTGAGCTGCATTTCCTTGATGTTTCATGACATGTGAGCTTTTCTCATATGTCAGTGGCCATCTGTAATCTTCTTAGAGACATGTCCTGTTCTGAAGTAGGTTAAGTTGTCTTATTATTATCTTGTAAGAATTCTTTATTCTGAGCCAGGAGTGGTGGCAGACATCATTGATCATAGGACTTGGGCTGAGGCAGGATTGTGAGTTCCGACACAGTGAGACTCTGTCCCAGTGCATAAATAAAAATAATAAAATGAAACTTGTGTGTAGTCTGGGTATTAGAACTCACGTGACTTTGATGCATTCTGCAAGATGGTTACTCTTTGATGATTTTTTTTGAAGTTCTGCTTTTTAATTTTGATGCTGCACCTTCCGCTCCCTCTTTTGCTGCTTTCGTTTCTGCTGTCACAGCGAAAAGCCCTTGCCTGACCCAAGGTCAGTATCTAGGCCTGTGATTTCCGGATTTCTTTCTCTCTTAGTTCTTATCTTTTGTTGTTGTTGTTTGTTTTGCTTTGTTTCTCTGTGGAACTCGCTCTGTAGAACAGGCTAACTTGAACTCACAGAGATCCGCCAGTCACCGCCTCCCTAAAGACGTCGTGCCTTCACGCCTGGCTTATTACTTATCTTAAGGCCTTGTTCCCAGCTGAGTTAACTCATCTGTGCTGCGAGGCTGATAGGTCTGACTTCATTCTTTTGTAGGTAGATGTCCGGCTGTCCAGCACAGTAGGTAAGAGGTCACCACACTTGAGCAACTGAAACTGGAAGATCAGGACTTCCAGGACGGCTCAGACGTGTAGTAACAAGAAAACCAGAGATCTGGGTATGGTGGTGCACACCTTTAACACCAGAACTTGGGAGGCAGAGGCAGGAGGATCTCTGTGAGTTCAAGGCCAGTCTGGTCTACAGAGTGAGTTCCAGGACGGGCTCCAAAGCTACACAGAGAAACCCTGTCTCGAAACCCCCCCCCAAAAAAAAACCAAATGAGGGGGGAAGAGGGAGGGAGGGAAGGTGGGAGAGAGAGAGAGAGAGAATTTTCCCCACTGAAGTATTCTAGCATCCTGGCAGAGCAATGATCTTGAAGAGTCCCGTGGCAGCCGAGGGCACCAGCCTTACAGGCTCCTGTATCCCTGTCGTAGGTTTTGAGATAGGGAACTGAGTGCTCCGACTTCATTCTTTTATAAGACCGTTTGGGCTGTTATGGGCTCTGGAATTTCCATATGAATTTTAGGATAAGCATCTCGGTTTCTGCAAAGGAGCCACATGGCGCGGAGCTCCGAATGGGCATGCAGTCTGGGGATAAAGCGAGATGCTGTCCCGCGAGCGAGTGTACGGGAGCCTTCAGACCCAGGAGCTCGGCTCTGCTCTCTCAACCAAGTCTTATCTTTCCAGGGTATTGGTTTTGTCAAACTTGCTTTCCTCTGTGTGTGTGGCACACACATGAAGGGCACATCCGCGTCTTTTTGTTACTGTGAGGAAACACCACGAGCAAGGCAGCTAACAGAAGGGTGGGTGTTCACGGTAGAGGCGGAGCCCACGGTGGCGAGGGAGGCGTGGCTGGAGGAGCAGGAAACCGGGAGACCACATCTTCATCCCTCTCAGAGAGCAGAAGAAGTAAACAGGAAGTGGGGAGAGAGTATGAACCCAGAGTCCACCTCCTCCAATGACATTCTTCCTCCAGCAAGGCTCCGCCTCCCAGCGCTTCTGCCACGCCAGAACAACACCCCTAACCTGGGACCAAGTTTTCAAATATCCAAGCCCCATGGGGACGCTTCTCATTCAAACCACCACCGGGGCCAGGGCGGGACATCGGGTGTCTCCGCATCTGTGGCTTTCAGCTTCATTGCCTCGAGACAGAAGCTCTCTGTCTTGGGGGCTGTCTGGCCAGTGCCTCTTGGGTCCTACCTGGCTCTGCTGTTCAGTGCAGGGGTTGTAGGTGCATGCAACCATGGTTACATGCTGCTGAGGCCTTGTGTGGAGACACGGTCACTCCATGCAGCCCAAGCTGGCCTAGGACTCACTGTGTAGACCAGGCTGGCCTCCAACTGAGCTGCTTCTGCTTCCCAAGTGCTGGCACTGCGGGTGTGTGTTGCTCTGTGCCCCACAGCCCTCCTGAGCCGTTTGGGCTATTTTCATAGCCCTTAGGATTGTCCAGACAGATCATCTGTCTGCAAATAGATCGTCTGAGTTCTCCATTTCCAAGTTGGCTGTTTTCTGTTCCCTTTCTGTGCTGACCTGTCCTGGGGAAACCCCTCCGTGGTTTTGGGGAAGGCGGCTAGCCCCGCTTTGTCTCCATCCCACTCCCAGGCGGAAGAGAGGAGAAGCAGGCCAGGACCACTGTACACAGTTCCTGTGGGCAGGGTGGAGCCAGGGCCGATGTATCCGGTCAGAATCGGAGATGTATGCTGCACCCAGAGCACTCAAGGGTGTGGCCGATGGCTTTGGGGCACATGGGTATCGGCTTAGGGGAGTCAGATCTATGATTTGAAGCTAGGAGAGATGCCAGCGGAGTGAGTGACAACCATGGCTAAAAATGGGGTCACAGCTCCGGTCAGGCCAGCCTGGGTCGACGTTACCAGAACACAGAGGGCCTGTGAGGGTCAGCAGGTGGAGGTGCTGGGTGCCCCGGACCTGAGCTGGATTCCTAGAACCACATAAAGAGGGAAAGAACTGGCTCCACAAAGTTGTCTGATGGCCTCTATGTGTCCTATGCACGGTGCACACGCATACCCCACACACAATAAGAGAAACACATGTAGAGTCTGTGACGTGTGACTTTTCCAGAGAGACATGAACAGACGCTTGTTCACGCTGGGCAGGGAAAGACAAAGAAATGACGTCACTCAAGGTCCATGTGGTGGAGCAGAGGTTTTATTGGGGTTACAGGCAGAGCCAGGGTGAGGGGCCCTCCCAAGAGCAAGGAGACTCCGGCAGCCACACCACTGAAAAGCCCGCTGTTCCGTCCAACCCCAGGCGAAGAGGTCCTGCTGGATGTACACACAGCTAGCAGCTGCTCGCTCTTACCAGCCTGGGGACCTTCCCAGCCCAGCAAGGTCCCCGAGTCTGAGGAGCCTCCCTCTTCTGCCTGGGAGGGGATGGTTCAGGGTTACCAGTCAGAGGAAATAGCTCAGCAGTCACAAACCAGTGCGGTTCAGGAAGCCTGGTTTGGTTAGAAAACGCTGGAATCTGGTGGTCACAGGCTCGCTTACCAGCAGGTGTTCCTAGGCTGGGGACACCTTCCCTGTGGCTGCAAGGGGCAGGGCCTCCCACAGCTGCTCCATCAGTTCCAGGCGGCAGTGAGTCTGAGGGGGCAGTCACTCATCACCACGGTGCCCGGCTGTTCAGGGACTCATGCGCACAGCAACAGGCACTGGCTGGGGTGAAGGATAAACTTGTGGTTAGACAGGAAACACCAGCTACCGAGGGGACTGACTGATCAGATCCGTCCTTCCCGGGTGGTATGAGGTGGAGGCACTATGAGTCTTTCTATGGTGGTAGATCATTCCAGACTATGAGCTGTCTAAGAACCATGTGGGGCCAGGCTGCTACGGTGGTGCATACTTTTAATGCCTCAGATGGCAGAGGCAGGTGGATTTCTATGAGTTCCGCAGCTATACGGTAAGACCCTGCCTCAAAACAAACAAAACGAAAAACTACTTTGTTCTCCAGCACTGAGCAATGTTCCCCTTGTGCCTTGCTAGGAAACATATTTAGGGAGAAGGGGGTAACATAAATAAATGTATTCCTATCATAATCTCTCCACACTCATTCCAGACTCACTGCATTTAGCTCGCATTTGACTGTAAGGTTATTTGGGGTGGGGTATATTTTTGTACACACACACACACAAGCATGCATGCACACTTGCACATACGCCCCCATGTGTGTGCAAGTGTGTGTGGGAACCAGAAGAGGGCATCAGATTCCAGTGTCTGGAGCCACAGGCAGTTGTGAGCTGCCCAGTGTGAGTGCTGGGATGACCTCAAGTCCTCCTAAGCACTGAGACACAGTCTGGATCCAGGCTAGCCTCCTGGGGGGTGGCGATTCTCTGTCCACCTCAGTTTTTCACTGGGATGCATCAGGCTCACTGGGGTGTTCCTGTCCTAGCCACCTCTACTCTCCCTGACCGTGTGAAGAAGGCAGACACACTTTCCTTCCGGGTTAGACATCACTCGGCCAGCGGGGCTGACACAGACCACAGTGGATGACACATGGGACCCGGATGCCACACAGGAAAGAGTCAATTCTAGCCAGAGTTCAGACCCCGACTCCCATGTAACAAGCCAGGTGTGTTCCACAGAGGGACCAAACTCTCTTCTAGCTTCTAGTAGATGAGTGCGTGCCAACAGGACAGGAGTGCATACACACAGAATAAATCGAGAAGGACAGACAGATAGGTTGGCTTCAAATCATTCATCTGAGGTGGGATGCATCTTCTCTGGGCTATTTTTCTCCTGTGTCAAAGCATCCTCTGTGGAATGCATGCCTTATGGTAGCATTCAGGCCTCTCTCGATCCTGGGAAACAAAACAGTCTATAAAGTACTGCAGAACAGAGGGCCTGGGAAGCAGAGGCCCGGGAAGCAGAGGGCCCGGGAAGCAGAGACCCGGGAAGGGCTCTCTGGTCTCATTTCCTCCCACAGCTCTGCCCTGGGTAGAACTCAGAGCTACACAGCAGAAAGGACAGCGTCACCTCAGAGGGAAGCTGAGGAGCTGGGAAAGGGGTCTCTCAGGAAAGGATGAGCTCAGGAAGGACCCCACACGTGCCAGGCTTCCCCGAGTCACACATGTGAGAGTCAGAGACCCTAAGAATCAAGACGAGAAGGGATTCATGAATCACTGAAGGCAGCAAGGTCTGAGGTCTGAGCGAGCTGTTGATGGACTGTAAAGATGGAAAAAAACATTTCTGGGCCGGGCAGTGGTGTCGTATGCCTGTAATTCAGCACTCTGGAGGCAGAGGCAGGAGGATCTCTGTGAGTTTGAGGCCAGCCTGGTCTACAGAGTGAGTTCCAGGACAACCAGGACTACACAGGGAAACCTTGTCTCAAAACAAACAAATAAGGAAAGGACAAGAGGGAGGAAGGGAGGGAGGAAGGGAGGGAGGGAGGGAGGGAGGGAGGGAGGGAGGAAGAGAGGGAGGGAGGGAGGGCAGGAGGGAGGAAGGAAGGACAGGCAAACACTCTTGAGGTGGCTAGTTTGTAACAGACTCCACAGTGTGACAATCCAGCAGTCCAATTTACAACTTAGATAACCTGTCACACAGAGGACAGAAAACATGCATCAGATTCCAAGGGAAAAGACAGAGTCCGGGCTGCAGAGACCGCCCAGCAGTTAGGAGTGCCTGCTGCTTTTGCAGAGGACCCAAGGCAGGCGGCTCACAACCTCCTGCAGCCCCAGCTCCAAGGATCTGACACTCTTCAGTCCTCGTCCTTCCGGTCACTGCAATCCTGCCCCTGCCCCTCTTAAAAACCGAGACAGTGATGCAGATGTGGACTGAGACGGCGCAGGTGACGGGTCATCAGACAGCCACTCGACCACGATCACAGCCGCCTCCAGACATCGAAAGGTGGGACTCCTCAACCGACGAACAGAAGCCACAGAGGAGGAGAGAGGAGAGCCCCACAGCTGCAGATGCTGCGCTGGGAGGGGCGGTGACTGGGGAGGCTCGGTGGCGGACGTCTGAGGGCGGTCTGTGATCCCGACCTCCCTGTCCAGCTGGGCAAGCTCACTGGACCTACGGACAGCTCAGTCTCTAAGTCATTGCTTGCCAACTGCAAGAGCCTGGGTTTGAACTCACATTTTGAAATTGCGGACATAGGGGCATGCATTTGTAATCCCAGCTCGCTGAATGGGTGAGCACCAGGCCAATGAGAGAATGAGAGACCCTGTCTCAAAAGCCTTTTTTGAGGAAGAACACTCAAAATTATCCTCTGGCTCCCCAACATTTACACACATGTACCTGCACAAACACACTGTTTAAAAAAAAAAAAAAAAAACAAACCTGGGAACTGGAGAGATGGCTCAGTGGTTAAGAGCACTGGCTGCTCTTTCAGAGGACCTGGGTTCAAATTCCAGCACCCACATGGCAGCTCACAACTGTCTGCAACTCCAAGATCTGACACTCTCACACAGATATGCATGCAAGCAAAACACCAATGCACACAAAATAAAAATTATAAAAACAAATTATGAAATATGAAAATAGAAATATGAACAAAAAGGCTAAAATTTAGTGAACGGTATCAGTTTACTAGTTGGATTTGTAACAGGGCAGTGGTGGCGCATGCTTTTAATCCCAGCACTCGGGAGGCAGAGAGCTAGTTCCAGGACAGGTACCAAAGTTACAGAGAAACCCTGTCTCAAAAAACCAAAAACCGGGGCTGGAGAGATGGCTCAGTGGTTAAGAGCACTACTGCTCTTCCAGAGGGCCCAGGTTCAATTCCCAGCACCCACATGGCAGCTCACAACTGTCTGAAGATCCAGTTCCAGGGGATCTGACACCTTCACACCAATGCACATAAAAATAAAAATTAAATAAACCATAAAAAATATTAAAAAAAAAACCAAAAACAAAACAAAACAAAAAAAAGACCAAGTTGAATTTGTAAAAATTCAAGAAAAACTGTGAATCCACACATCACACAATGTGACAGGACCCAAGACGACACCCAGCAGTCATGCACAGGAAAACTACCCCCCAAAGAGAGGCTAGGTGGCTGCAGGGTTTTCATCAGAAACGTGGCAGCCAGAAACATGGCAGCCAGAAGCCTGCAGCCAAACGTAAAGAGAGTAAAGAGAAGGCACTTTCTATAAGAGTGCAGTGACCGTGAGACCTCAGAGCTGGAGGCCAAAAGCCCAAGACCAGCATGCAGCCCCGCCTCAGGCGTGCAGGGAATGGGCCAGAGCCTGCATCTTCAGGAAAAGGGGGAACAGAAAAGGCAGCTGCGCCTGGAGTCACCACCACAAATCCCTGTGAATTCAGTGAATTAAAGAAACTGAGGCAGAAGGAGCCCAAGATGAAGGCTAGCCTGTGGTCACAGCCAGTCTGTCTCAGAAAAGCAAAAAGGAAATAAAAACGTTAAGAACAGTGGAGAGATCCTTTTCTGTTTAAACAGCAGCGTAAAAAATGTGTATGATTCTGACAGCAACAGGGACACTGTGGTGAGATTCCCAGGGCGTGAAGCCACAGTGCGCATGGCTCAGGCATGTCGATCATGGCGGGCAATGCAAACACTAGGGTGCTAGCTTACATGTGATGATTGCAATCTCTAGTGTAGCTATTAAAACAGCAGGGCACCTGCCATGCCAGCAGGTGCTGAGGCAGGAGGATCTTAAGTTCAAGATCTGCTTGGGCTATACTGAACTCTAGGCCAGTCTGAGCAATACAGTGAGACCTTGTTTCAAAAGAAAAAGATGGGAGTGTGTCTACATGCAAGAGCACTTACGAGAGATCTGGGGTCAGTTTCTAGCATGCAAAGTAACGTGACTCATAATCCACACAGAGAGATGCAGCCAGAAAACCAATAGGTTCATTAAAATGGGATATGATATGAGAAGATGTCAGACACAACAGAAGGCAGGAGAGGGGAGCAGAGAGACAGAAGGGAGGGAGCGGACTGGGAACTGTGAATTAGTAGACCCCAATCCATGCTAATAGTTTTTTAAAAGATTTTTTGAGTGTATGCCACATCCGTGTGTGGGGATGGCCACGGTCAGAGAGGGCACAGAATCCTAGAGCTGGAGTTACAGGTGGCTGAGAGCATCGTGATACGGGTGCTAGGAACGCAACTCAGGTCCTCTGGAAGAACAGCAAGAACCTTTTGTTTTGTGTTGTAGACAGGGTTTCTCTGTAGCTTTGGAGCCTGTCCTGGAACTAGCTCTTGTAGACCAGGCTGGCCTCGAACTCACAGAGCCCCACCTGCCTCTGCCTCCCGAGTGCTGGGATTAAAGGTGTGCACCACCTCTGCCTAGATAAAAGCCATCTCTCTGACCCCAATAACTTTTAAAGCAGTTAGCCTGTGAGGATTGTGCATGTGTGTGCACCATGTGAGAACGTGTGTGTGCCGTGGGAATATGGAAGAATCTGGACTAGAAAAGCAGTTGAACCCTTGAGCAGGTCTTAACAGGTCACGCTAGTGAGATTCCAGAAGGCAGCTGGGAGTAGCGTGTGCTGTGGAGGCCCAGCCTGAGAAGCTCAGAGAGAAGGATTTTTTTTTTTTAAGATCTCTCTGTGGAAAAAAAAATCTCTCTGTGTAGTGCTGGGACACTCCATGCAGACCAGGCTGGCCTCAAAGTCACAGAGATCCCCCTGCCTCTGCCTGTGCCTGTGCCACTGCACCTGGATAGAAGCTAAGACTTGAAGACTTCAACAACTGGGCCAGAGGCCAATCTCGTGATATTTTGGTGGAGAATGTGGCTGCTTTCTGTCTTTGTCCTAAGACTTTGCTGGAGGCTAGATTCACAGTGACAAATATCTTTGTTGAAGATTTCAAACAGCCTAATGGTGGCTGCCGCACGGTTATTAGCAATCATAAAAAAAAAAAAGAGCAAGTGGGGCAAAAATAAACCGGAGATGCAGTCGAAAGAAGAAAAGGACATTGGGAAATTTAATGCTGGAGCCAAGTCGTGTGCTGAAGGAGATGGAGAGCCAAACCCAGGGCAAGGCCCCACCCAGCTAAACTCCAGCTCATGAAAGGAAAGGCCTTAGGCATTAACAAAAGCTACCATGAACGGGACCCAAGGGGACCAGTGTCCATCCCAAGCAGGTAGCCACCTTGGCAGCATCATCCAAGGGTATATGTGTAAAGGGATTGTGGGATCTTCCTCCAGAGGCCAGGCTGCATGTAGCTGGGCGCTTTGCACGTGAAGGTCCTGTGAAGCCATTGCATGAAGCAATAACAACGAAGCCTAGCTGCATCAGGGCCCCGTGTTAGAGGCGTTAGCGCAGTGGGACACCCGCCAAGAGCTGCAGACAGGGAGAGAAGTCATCCTAAGAGATGTTTCCTCTTTACTAGAGTGAATTCCAGGATGGGCTCCAAAGCTACAGAAAAACCCTTTCTAGAAAAACAAAGATGGGTCACGCAGTCACCCAAGCTGGAAGGGAGTGTGGGCACTTTCTAAGCAAGGCTAAATGCATCATGATAGGGCCCCAAGTCCATGGGGGCTGAAGAGTGGCAGTTTGCATGAGAATGGCCCCCATGGGACCATTTGAGCACTTGGATCCCAGTTGGTGGAACTGTTTGGGAAGCATTAGGGGTGTGGCACTGTAGGAGGAGGTGTGGCACTGGGGATGGGCTTTGAATTTTCTATTTCCAGCGTGTCCTCTCTACCTTCTGTCTGTGGTACAAGATTTCAGCTCCCAGCACTCAGGAGGCAGAGGCAGGCAGATCTTTGTGAGTTCGAGGAAAACCTGGGCTACCCAGGGAGTTCCAGGAGAGGCTCCAAAGCTACAGAGAAACCATCTTCCAAAAAAAAAAAAGAAAGAAAGAAAAAGAAAAAAAGTTGCCTTTGGCATGGTACTTTATCACAGCAATAGAAATAAGTAACTAAAGTAACTAAGACACCCTGTCTTAAAAGAAAAAAAAAAAGTTAAGTACAGGAAACTGACTTCCACATCAGATGGAGTCATTTAAGGCAAAATCAATGCTCCAAGAACCAGCGAAGCAGACACAAATGTAACAGTCTTTGCTACAAAAGCAGCAGGGAGTGGCAGAAATGACAGAGATGGCAGGGCTAGTCCAGAGGGGTGGACAGCAGAAGCAGAGCTGACCATCTGCAGCTGGCACTTGCCAAGTTTTGTCACACTGGGTTTAATGACAGGCCACGGTTTGAGGGGCATTTGACAAGAGTGGAGTCTGGGCTGAGCGTGGTGACACACAGTTTTAGCCCAAGCACTGAGGAAGCAAAACCAGGCAGATTCCTGTGGTTCTAAGGGTAGCCTGGGCTACACTGAGATCCTGTCTCAAAGACAAAAGCAAGCAGGAGTGGAGACTGGAGGACCAGCCTCTGTTTCAAGACGACAAGCTTCCCAGGGGTGGGGAGGTGGCAGAGGGCCGGCACCAACGGGAATGGACAGGTCAGGGTGAGCCATTTGGTTCTCAGTGCACATGAGACAGTCAGGGGCTCACAGCACAGGCACGGCTGGAAACCCTGGAGGATGGGTCGTGGGAACAGAAGCCAAGCAGGGGCAGCCGCAGCAACGCCAGGCAGCCCTCTAGCCAGCTCAGTAGTGAGGCTTGGAGTGAGGTGGCCTGTAGCTTCCCATTGGGGCAAGCTAGGTCGTCGCCAGCACTACTGGAAGGGACGCTCTGGGAGTGTGGTCCGTCTGTGTCTCTGAAGTCTGCAGCGGTAGGAAGAAGTCAGCAGAGCTAGTGAGTGTGCAAGCATGGTGAGTCTCTAATATAACTTTATTTACAGAGCCTGGGGAAGTGGCTCAGCTGGTAGAGTGCTTGCCTAGCATGCTAAATGAGCTTTATTCCCAGTCCCGTATGAGCCAGGTGCGCTGGCACACAGCTGTGTCTAGAGAACCCGATGCCCTTTTCTGGCTTCATGTGGTACACATACACACATGCGAGCAAAAGGCTCATACCCATAAATAAAATCTTTTAAATATACATTAAATATATTTTTAAATACGTACAAACAAATAGAACTTCATTTGCAAAGACCGTGGTGGCCCGCAAGCAGCCGTGTGGGTCCCCTGGACTGGCGTCAGCAGAGTCTACCCCTTGACAGTCCAGCCCTGGGAATCGTGCAGCGACAACCAATGCTACGTGCAGGCACGGACTTGGAGCCCACTTAGCACCGTTTCTCTTTCAAAAGAGGAAACAGTAGAGAGCAGATGTAGTGATAATGGAGACTTTCAGCTGAGACCAGACTGCGAACAGCGAATTCCAGGCCGTGCACCGTAAGCGCTGCTCGTGACAAGTCGGAGCCCACAGCCGGTGACTCAGGCCCGGTCACCTAGGAATGAAGCTGCTGTTGTGGCTGTGTGGCCAGAGGCCCCAAGGCCTCATTGCTGCTGGAACTGGGAGGGAGGGTGGAAACTTCCTTGGCCCCCAGCCTGAGCTGGCCACAGGCATTCCCTTCCCCCTGAGCTGAGCCTTCTCAGGAATGTCTGCCTGAGCCACAGCCCTGCGGGGGCCACTGCAGCCCTGCAGGGACAGCACTTCTGCAAGGACACTGGCCCAACTCCCTGCTGCTCAGCCTCTGGGAGGCATCACCCTTGCTCACTTCTGTGATAACTGTTTAAAAATAGTTTATATTGTCCTCATTTTAGCTCAAGAGCACCGGGACTTCTGACAAGATGAGAGACGAGAGTGGAGACTGGGCTGGGCGTGGTGGCGCACACCTTTACTTCCAGCGCTAGAGGGGAAGCAGTTGTAGCTCTGAGTTCAAGGCTAGCCTGGTCCACAGAGCGAGTTCCTGGACAGCCAGAACCCCACAGAGCCATAGTCTCAAACAAACCAACACACACTGAAGATGATAGGGGAGTTCAGCCAATCAATACACCCTTCCACTAGGCCAGGGAGACAGTTAAGTAGCGGAGATGCTCGCTGTCAAGCCTGAGGCCTTGAGTTCAATGCCTGGGACTCAAGGATAGGAGAGAATCAACTCAGACAAGCTGTCCTCTGACCTCCACTAGTGTGGGAGTCGGCAGAGTCCCCTGGGGGCCAGCCAGAGCTCCCTTGCTTATAGGGACAATGAGGTTGGAGGACTGTGTGCAGGGTGTGGTGACGGCAGCACCCCAGGTTAGCAATGGCTGTGGTGTGAGGGTGACACCGGGCTGCGGCTCTGCTTCTGATGACTGCTGGTCCTCACGCGGGGGCTAGCTGCTGCGGCTCTTTTCCTGGGCCTCTCCCTGACACTCTTCCACAAGCTCACTCCTGCCGAAGCTGCCATGGCTCCAGCTGCCAGGGGCAGACGGCACAGCTGTGCCTATCGGGAAGAGGTTGTCTACCACCCATCCTCAGGCTTCTGACTTGGGGGAACCCACCCTGTCCGGGGCTGCTATTCCCCTTCCAGCATCCTGTGAGTTAGGCTTGCCTACTCCACCCCTCAGTCCTGGATGCTGACCTGGCTCCCTGACCCATGCTAGCCTGGGCTCTCACAAGTGTCTGTAAGGAGCAGCTGGGGACTGCTGCTCACCCGACTCGCATGGCTGTGTCAGTGGGCACCTGCCAGAGCTGTTGTCCCGAGGCACCTGACCTGCAAGCTCCTTCCCAAATGAAGCGCTAGAGTGAAGGCTGTGGTTCCTGTGGTTCTTTTCTAAAAAGAGAAGACTCAGTCGGGTCGTGGTGGTGCACACACCTTTAATCCCAGCACTTAGGAGGAAGAGGCCGAGGATCTATATTGAGTTTGAGACCAGCCTGGTCCACAGAGCTAGTTCCAGGACAGCTAGGACTGTTACACAGAGAAACCCTGTCTCGAAAAACAAACAAAAAGAGAACACTCTTGTCCAGTTCCAAGAAGTCAGACCTGGACAAATGTGCAGACTCAAAGCTAATGGACTCAGTGGGTTATTTCTATGTATGTACATTAAATACATGTAACAATGATAACAAAGACGAGATCATGAATGTGGGAGGCGGTGTGGGTGGCGTTGGGGGGGGTGACTACATTAGGAGTCATGTAGATGCATGTCCATGTATGATGTTCTCCATTGGGATAAAATCATTATAACAAATGAGAACTGGAGAAGAGGCTGCAAACCCCTCAGCGGCCACCAGGGAGATGGTAAGGAAATCAACGGCTCCATTCCTGCTCACCAGGGTGGTTGTGGTCTAAAACAATGGGGGGTAAGGTTGATGAGGACAGAGGGGACTTGGCAGCCTCATGGATCCCCAGAGGGAAGAATGGCAGCCAGCTCCTTGCAAGTTGAGTACGGAGTCACCACGACAATCAGTTCTGGGCTGAGGATATGGCTTGTCCGGGGGAACGCCACGCTGCTCAGCATGCCAGGCTGGGCCTGCACCGCACACATGCATGTCACCTTCAATCTCAGCTCCTAGCACTTGGGAGGTGGCAAGGGGAGGAGTGGGAAGCTCAACCACAACACAAGTTCGAGGTCAACTTGGGCTACATGAGACCCTATCTCAAAAACAAAGGGACAGCAACTAACCAAAACCCAAGCCAGCAAACAGGAAACTCTCGAGGGAAGAGAAAAAAATGATTTTGACCTTGGTAGACAGATGGCGGTGGGTAGAGGTTATAAAGCCACTGCCTGTCACTCAAAAGGACAGAACTGCACACCTTAAGCGGTGTGTTCATTTTAGGTGACTTACCCCTCTCCTACAAAAACAGCACAAACAGCATTTCCCGGAAGCACCAAGTTGACAGGTGCACGAGCTGCCCCATGTTCCCTCCACAGGCTCTGGCAGAGCCCACTGCAGCAGCCGTCTGCCTCCTCTCTCTCCCTCAGCTGAAGGGAGGAGTTTAACCTTCCCTCTGGAGCCGGGGCAAGCCGGTCGGCGACTGCCTGGGCCACTCACGTCCTAGGAGAGCCCGGTCTCACAAAGTCCGAAACCCTGCACAGCACCTGCCAGCCACCCACCCTTGCCCTCAACTGCCAGCCACTCTCACCTGCTCCATGCCAAGGCGCCTTTCTTTGACGTTCCACCAGGGGGCAGCAAAGGGAACTCTCAGAAGGATGAAGACATTCAGGGAGTCTCAGCAGGATCCCTGAAGTCTTTTGTAAAACCCAAAGGGATGAGGTCCTAGATAAAAGCAGTCAGGCTGGAAGCCCAAGAACTGCTCACAGGCTCTGCTCCAACTGTTCTCATGTCAACAGTGACAGTGCTCAAAAGCACGCGCACACACACACACACACACACAGCACACGTCTGAAGAAATGGCCAGGTCACACAGTTCAACTTCAGGGCTCTGGAGCTCTGATCCTGTGTCCTGCCTAAGCCTCTGGAATCCAGAATATGGGGTGTTCTCCTTGGAAACACTGGGAGCCCAGGAAGGCAGGGAAACACCACCAAGTTCACCAAGACCAGCTCTGAGACTCAGAAAGCCAACTCCTCAAGCTGAGCAGAGAGGATTTTGTTGGCTCCCGCAGAAAAGCCCTCCAGCCTGGGGTGAGAGTCAGCAGTAAATTCCATGGCACATTGGCAGCTCCGTGTTCCTGCCAGCACTGTCTGCAGAGAGAGTGACATTTGGAAAGGCTGGACGGCTGACCTTTGGTTGGACAGGGGGTGAAATGTTGCGCCTGTCCTTTTGGAGCCATGATTTCCTGGCAAGGAAAGAGTATTCCTTTCATATGGACGGGGGCAGCTAGCTTTCTACAGTCCTCTGTCTCCCAGCCCTGCTGGAGACACGACACTGCCAAGCCTAGCACCCCAGGACTCTCCCAGTCATCTCCGTCTGACCAGACGTGCCGGGAACACCACCCCAGCCCTTCACACAGTCCATCCGCGCTAGGAAGAGCCTGGCGGGGTTTGCAGCTAGCTGAGTGGAAGCTGCACACTTCCCTTTCTCAGCCTGCTGGAGAAGAGGCAGAGGCGAGCAGAGGGGCCTGGCCAGTGTCTTAGAAGCTCTGCTGCTTCCCTGGGTGCACACACACCTTCCTCCTGGAGCCAGTTCTGCCTCAGCCCTGGCCAAGGGGAGCTGCGGCTGTGTGCCATGCACTGGGTGAGCCCTTGTGTCTCTAAAGCGCTCACCATGCCAGGGTGTAGTCTTCTAGGTCCCAGACTGGGGGGTAGAGTTCCATTGTGTGTGTCAGGACACTGGGTAGATAAGACACGGGCACTGTCCGCCCGAGAGCAGTCCAGTGTTGTGTCAACACCAGCGAGCTGGACACGTCCTCTACTGAGCCCTAAACCAGGAGGGTCCCTCCTGGGTGGGCTGGATTTCCCAGAAAGCAGGAAGAGCCTGGAGGTGGCTTCCATGGGCAAGGGGAGCTCTGAGAACCCGAGAGACGACTGGAAGATTGGCACTGGGGTCCTAGGTACCTGGGCCACACCAGGCCCTGCTGCAGGGCTGTGGCTGAGATGAGTCAGTACTGTCCCAGTCCGCCCCGCCCACAGCTCCAGGCAGCAGGGGAGGCGCTGGCCTCTGATCAGACACTCCACGCGGCTTCCCCCTGTTTACATGGAAACACCAAACATGTTCGAGGGATCTCCTGAGCCCCATGCTGATGTAATAGGGTTGCTGTGAGGGGCCCTGACCAGTTGTTCACCAAACCTTCCTAGACTTTGTGTCCTGTGTGTGGGGTGGGGTGGTGGTGGGGTAAGATCCGCTGTAAGAAAATTTCAGATTTCAGAGTCGAAGACAAGATTTCAAAATCTGGCTTTAAATAAACATGGAATTAAAAAAAGAGAGAGCGCACACGGAGCCTCCAGCAGCTGAAATTAGCAGCAGCCAGCCCTGGGCAGGGAAGCCATCTGTGAGCATGTGAAGCAGCGTGTACATGTCTGGGCTTCTCACTCTGGCAGGACCAGCTGGGGACGGCTGCGCTGTGCGGTGGGGAAGGACCTGGCGGAACACCCTGGGGCTGCCGGGTTGGGTGTCTTTTGACTTCAGGGTCTGGAAAACAATGTCCTTTGCCACCACCTGAAAACACCTTTAGACCTGTCCAAGGCAACATAAGAGGCAGAGCAACCAGGAAGCAGAGGGGATGTTTTGTTTGGGGATGACGGAATCCCTACAGTGAGCAGGAAGCAAGATTTGGTTTTCATCTTTCCCCAGGGAAGGTAAGGGACCACTCTGGCCTATGGAGGGCACTTTGCGGAGCAAGAGGGCACAGCCAGGTCTGCCTGGGCTAGGCGGCTGCTGCTGCTGTTGCTCTGTTGTCACAGAGTGGTCTTGCTCTGAAGACCAAAATACCACTTTTTTAGCTTTCTTATTTACCCATTATGGCACAACCCCACCACAAGCGGGGAATGTGCAGAGAAGGAATGGGTGTGCCTGACGTGGGGTGGGCTTTCTGTGTTGCCAAGGGCACCCGAATCCCAGCACTCAAGTGTGGTCTTGTGTATGCTTGGCCTGCCGGCTGCAGCCTTCCTCTGCCCTCCCTACCAACCTCAGGTCCACTCATGGTCCTGTCTCTGGACCGCAGTCCTCTGAGCTCATTGGGCCAGCTGCAGAAGGGTTCGGTGCAGAGGGCGCCGCTGCAGCCCGTCACCTGCCCGAGTTATTTAAGTCTGCATTGTCAGTTAATGTATTCTAATAGGCAAGTGGGTGACCGAGCTGGCAGACGCAGGATTGACGCTGAAATGTAACAAGAGGAGAAGCACCCAAGGAAACTTCGAGGCTTGTTTGCGCCCCTGCACTCACCCCCGCGCTACCTCCCACAGGCACCTGGAGTCATGCCGATGTGATGTGCAGATTACATAAGGGGGGTGGTTGCTGGGGAAGCGTCCCCCCCCCATACCAGGGCGACAGGGCAGGGTGGGAGGGTCTATCTCCCACACCTCTGCCTTCCTGGGCCTGCCTGTAGGGGAGGCTCTGTGGGAGGTCGCAGTTGTGAATGGAATTTTCTAGTGTGCTTAAGAGGACAGAGGCAGGGTCAGGTAACACTCTGGGAAACCAAAAGACCAGGCTCACACCTCCACCCACCAGGCAAATGCCCTGCTTGGTCCCTTCTTTCCAGCCACACTGTATGTGTAAGCGGAGACAGGACACCAGAAACAGTCAGGTGTGCAGGGCTCATCTGCCTCCTAACAGCAGAACGCAGGACCCACATTGGGGCTAAAGGAGAGGCAAGCTTCGAACCATGTCAGGCGGAGAGTAAAGCCAAGGTACAGTCTGGGAGGAGGGAGAGAAGCAGCCACATCTGGGAGAGCAGGAGAGCCAAACTGCTCGCCAGACCTCCGCTCTAGCGAGGCAGGGATGGGCCCTGTGCAGGGCCAGCTCCCAGCACCCTCTGACCTGTAGCCCAGGGCCCTGCAAGGTCCTTTGCTCTACATTTCCTCATTCAGAGCAAAGACTCCATGGCCTCCTCTGTTTTCTTCTTCAGAGAGGTCCCAGGGAGGAAGCCCAGCGCCTCAGACATCCTAAGTTGGCCTGAGCCCACCCAGCTATTGTTGTTAGCTTGTTGCCTTGTGTGATACATTTACTCTGGTTCAGGAGCCAGGGCTGACACATTAACTAAAGTCCACAGTTCATTCAGAGTCCTCCAGGCTCTACCCAGTGTCCTCTTCCTGTCTGGGACCCAACAGGACTCCAGGACACCTCCAGTCTTCCTGTCTCCTCAGGCTCCCCTGGGTTGCGGACTCTCTGCCTTCAGTCACGATGGGAGGGGGGAAGCACCAAGGGGAGCACTGGTCAGCAGCCAGGGGTCTACTGTACTGTCCTTGCTGGGCTTGGGAGCAGAAACTGAGGAGAGCGCCCTGTTCAGGCCAGTGCCAGTCCTCCACATGGCTCTGTTCTCCCTGACTCCTCCCAACATTGCTCAGAACCCTAAGGTCTGCTTTGAAGGATGGGGGAGGCTAAGGACCTGGCCAGAGTCATGTAGTGTCTGCCCTGCCCCTGCAAGCTGACTGGTTTCTAGAAGGGACTCCTTAAACCCAGGCATTCTCCTCATACTGCACCCATTCCCCCACCCCCCAGCCTGACAAGGTCAGGTCTCAACCTATCCCCATCCACTGTGGCAGGCTATGCCTTTAAGACCGGATGAAACCCAAGCGACTGCTGGCAACAGAAACAGATTTCCTGCTGGGAGGAGTGAGACTCCCACCCCGAGCTCCCAGCACATTCTTGCTGATAAAAGTTCTAGCCACCAAGCTGGCCAGCCATTCAGATTGTCCAGAAACCAGAGCCCTACAGACAAGAATGCTTCTGCCCTCAGGCCTGGCCCAGGCACCTGCCAAGCAGAATGGAAGAAGTCAGTATGGGTGACCAGGGTGTCGAGGGGAAAAGGAAGGCTTTTCCGGAAGCCCCAGAAGCACAAGCTCCTCTGCCCCTCTGTCTCTCCTACTAGAACTTTCTGGTTACCTATTACAAAAGCTTTAGTCTGGGAATGAAAACAGAAGAGTTCTGATTGGGAGATCCCTCCCTCGGGGAGAAGAAGAGCTGCCAGGTGGGGGTGGGGCGGGGTGGGGGTGGAGAGCTCCCCCTTAAGAGGCACAGATCTCCCACCATCTTTGGAGACCTTAGACAAATGGCTACCCTCCTAAGCCAAGCTCAGCAAACTGGCTGAGGATGAAGGAGGTGAAGGAGGTGACAGCCAGCCGGGGGTCACTTCCCGAAGGGTGGCTTCTGCTGAGCGCAGACTCCCAATCCGTGCCTGCCTTGCCAGGAGAACAGCTTGCTTGAAATGCAAAGGCTGTCATCCTGTAATTAAATCTGAGACCCCCCCCCCTTCCTACATGACGCCGGGATGAAGCCACTTATATAACGCAACTAAAAATAAGCTTGTGGAGACATACACACGGGTGCTCCCCACCCCCAGCCTGTCTCCGCGATGCCCACCCTGAACCGGTGACCCGCGGCACTGAGGATCAGAGGTTGGTCTGGCCTTGGACCCTGGGCTCAGCGTCACACATGCTGACTACAAACAAGGCTGGTGGAGCTCAGAGGAGTGGATGCATGGATTACATATGGCTAGGGGACCGCCAATCTCTACTCAGGGAGGGCTGACAGTCCCCAAAGAGGGAAAGCCAGCAGCATCTGGACGATGGTCTGGGCTCTCAGTGACTCTCCAGAGCTGCTCCCATCTACCTCAGACCTGGACCAGTGAGCCCCATTCCCACCTCAGCTACAAGAGCAGGAGCACCATGGAAGGTCTGAGAGGGTGTGCTGGCTGGCAGTCGCCACCCCGGGGGGTGCTTCTCACTATTCTTCCTGGGGAGACGCAGGAAGAGCCAATGATGATGGTTTCCTCCATCCCTGATGGACAGAAGTAGGTGCAAGCCCACACATGGGCCATAATTTCCTAGCTATCAGGTGGCTGAACCTTTAGGAAAGTAAGCAGGTTCCTCATCCACCGATGTAGTGGGAAAAGGTCTAAGATGAGGTTTGTAATGGGCTTTGGATGAAGAGGAGCCAGGGAAAGAGGGGTCTCCTAACTCCACTTGGAGCCAGTGTCTTGGTAGATCTGGATGCCCAGTTCTACCCACTCAGCAACTTGAACTTTGACCATTGGCGCCCCTACTACTTTCTGCCTGGCTCAGAAAGGCTTCAGGGAACACCGCTGAAGTCTAGACTCGGGCTAGGATCACCCACTAGAGAGCTGAAGGGAATATGTCCTTGTAGGCTGGGCATGAAGACAGGTCCCGACTGTCTCTCTCTTGTCCCGACCCGCTCCCAAAGTAGTCCTGACTGTGCCAGCCATGGGTCATAGTGCACTGAGCTGCAGGCAGGATGTAGGGTCATTTCCACCCAAGTGTCCTCACACCCCTCTTCCCGCTGTGGACTCCTGTTGAAGTTGTCCAGGCCTGAGGCTGCGGGAAGCCAGCTGGCTTGAGTCTGTCACCCATGCAAGTGTGGTCCTTGGACAGAAACAGGGTGACTGTGGGTAGGTAGCCCAGGAAAGTCTTGGGTTGTTGCAGAACGGGATGGGGGCAGACCATGGGAACGTTTCTGGGGGAGCCCCTTATTCTTCTCCCAGAGAGATCTCCTGTTTTTCCTGCCAACCTTCACCTCTCATTCTCCTCTATGGCCCCTGATCTTCTGGGGCAAGCGGGTGGGGGGGGGGCGGGCTGCCTCTACCCCTGTGCACCAGCTCCCTGTTGGCGGTTAGAACAGGGAGGGACTAATGTGTGGCAGGATCGAGCAGGCACTATACCATGCTGGTCTAGATCAACAGATATAGGGAGGGAGGGAAGGGAGAGGCAACTGTGACCAACCAGTTGCACGAGTCAATGAAAAATTAAAGTTCAAAAATAAAATTTAAGTTGGCTTTCTGCCATTTGCAACCGAAAGGGTCCGAGAAAACAGATACACAGGGATCTAGATGAAAATGACCCAAACAATAGAGAAAAACAGGACACTAGGGTCAGTGGCTGAAAGAACAGGAAGCCAAATCTCTGTCCAGTGCTTTCTAAATCCCTCCCTGTGCTTCTTACACGTGTAGCAGAGTGAACGGGGCGGTCTGAGTCCCTGCGAACTGTCTGACAGCCGCGCCACGGAGTCCTCTGGGTTGCTGAAGGAGTGGAGTGACCAGCTGTCCAGGAAATGGATGCTGGAGTGTTATGTTTAATTAAAAGGAAACATTCAGCTCTGGTGTTTTACAATGTAAAGCAAATAATTGCTCTATGCTCGCTTAATTTATGTAAATATTTCTCCAAAGGAACTGTGCTGGAACCCCGTGTGCCAACCTGGTCAGTTTCCTCCGCCAAGCCTTCCTGATACCGCCAGCCGCTGGGCTGGGAGGCTCCTCCCCCGGAGCTTCCCACCCCACTCCCGCCCCCACCCCTCATTCCCTACCATACCACCCTCTAGGAGTCTCTCCACGCCCCACGCGCTCCTCTCCTGGGTCCTCTTCGCAGAATCCTAAACCTCCGTCCAGCGCCTACCCTCCAGCGCTCAGGATCCTCCCTCTAATTCAGCACCCTCCTCCGTCTCCACCCACTCCCGCCCCGGGAGTCCTCCCTTCCGGAAGATCGTCCGGGGTGACCGCACGCCTCGCCGACTCACCTGCAATAGCGCGGGAGCCACCGGCGCACTCCTGCGGGACCCTCACGGGTCTGCAGCCCCGATCGTTGCCTCCCTCCCGAGTGCCCCCCAAACCGCCCACACCCCGCGCCTGCTCCTTCCTGCGCCACCCCGCCCCCGCTTCCCGCCCCCAGCCCGGCTGTCGCTCCGGCCCCCTCAGGCTGCTCCAGGGCCTCGGCGCGCGCCGCGCCTCCGCCTCCCGGCGGCCGGCCAATCGCTGCCCGCAGCCGGCCTCAGAGTCCCGCCTCTATCCCCGCCCTGCGCCCCCGCCTCCGAAATCCACCAATGGGAAGGACGGCGCGGGAGCGGGCCCGGCGGTTGCCTAGCAACGGCTGGGTTGGGCGGGGGCGGACAGCCGGGGGCGGTGATCCGGGCGCGGCGGGGGCGGGGCCCGGAGGCGGAGTCTAAATGGGGTGGGGCCTGAGCGGCTATAAAAGCCGCGGCCGCCGGGAGCCGAGCTCTGTGGTCCTGGTCTGCGCGCCTTTTCCTGTTGCTGTAGCCGTCGCTTTCCTTACCGCCGCCTGTTCCCCTTCTTTGGTCTGTGGTGTAGCCGGGACCCAGGACCATGTCGCTTTCACGCTCGGAGGAGATGCACCGGCTCACGGAAAATGTCTACAAGGTGAGTTTCCAGCGCGGACCCGAGTGCGCCCCTGAGTCTTCAGGCCCGAGCTGGGCACCGGCTCCCGGACTGCGGGTGGGGTGGGCCGATCTTCGGTTGGTCACAGGTGGCCGAGCCCGCCCAGGGTCCTTGCGCCCGCCGCGGTCCGCGTGGTCCCCGAGCACGAGTGGGCGCCCCCACCCCGACGGCCTTCTGCCCCCGCGCGCGCGTGGTCCCTCGGTAAGCCTGTCTGCCCCGGCGTCCAGAGGGACCGAACGGTGCGAAGCCTGGGCTGCTCTGCCACCCTGGAGTGAGGGGAAGAGGGAGCGGGGGCGGCGTGGGGGTTGCAGACTGCAGCGGTCCGTAGCCCTGCGCTTGCTTGGCGCGGTGGCACGGTAGGGCTCTCCTAGGCGCTGTTATGCCAGCCTCTGGGCACTTTCTCCTCAACAGGCTTTCCCTTTCCACAACTCCTTTACGGCTGTTAATGGACGTAGCCCAAAGTAGGAGGTCGAGCGCGGGCAGGTTGGATGGGTGGACAGATAATCCATCATCTTATGTAACCGCAGAGGGAGAAGACTAATTGTGTAGGAGGCTGACGCGCCTGCTTTTGCTTCTGATATGTGTTAAGAGTCGCATGCACATTCTCATCTGTGAGATGACAGTTTCTCCTAGGAGAACTGCAGAGCCTTCCTCTGGCCCCCTCGACAAGCCCCCCGCTGTCGTGTTATGTCTGAGTCTTGGGTACAGATGGACGGGCCATTTCCCGTTTCTTCAGTATGGGTTCTCACAGTCCTGGCCCCCCATCTCCAGTAACACAGCCTGGGGCTCCCTGATGGCACCAGGCCCATTGCAGCTCCCAGTGACATTTTTTTTTTCTTTCTCAAGAGAAAGATCCCTGCCCTGACCGGTCCATAGCAGTGCTCTTACAAAGCCAGGCATTATTTCAAAACTGTGTCTGAAGGGTCAGCGGAAGGCTTGTGATCAATCCCTGGTTTTTACATGGAGTTGCTGGTTCATGGCTGAATGAGACCGTGCTCTGCTCCAGGGCAACAGTTTCTGTTTGTATGAACCAGCCATGGCTGTGCCTTCCTAGGCAGTGGCTTGTGAAACCCCTTTAGCTGTGTTCACTCCGCTGCCGGCAGCAGATGGAAGCTTCTAGGGTGGCCCCTTAGGTGTCAGCTGGAGTCCGGGGGGCAGATTATACTTTTAATTTATCCTTTAATAATGGCTTTAAAGTTGTAGCTACGTGGGTCTGGAGGAATCCTGAAGGTGGGTGGAAGGGCTGAAGGAGCTCCAAAGCTGTGTTCGAGCTGCCGGCAAACGGGATTCAGAGCAGCCTTGGGGTTTTTCTGTTTAGTATCCAAACACTCCGTGGTGTGCTCCATGGAAGCAAGCACATGCTGTCAGGGGAGTGAGGTTTATTAAATTATTAGTCATTAGTTCCATTACAGTTTGCTCTTTACTGCAGGGGTGGGAGAGAAGTCCTGGTCACAGTCTGCATCTCCCCATTTTTCCTGGTTCTGCACTGAAACCATTAAACAGGAACTTCCCTGTCGAGTATCATGCAGGGTGTGAGGAGTAGGTTTGCTCTGGAGAAGCCCACAGTCCTCCTTAGTAAAACTCATGCCTGGGCAGTCAGCCTGCACGTCCAGCTCCAGGCTTCCCCCACGTGCTGCTGGGACTCATCTGGATGTACAGTCAGAGCTGCTGCAGTGGCAGAGAAACTCTCTGGATCTTGGCCCTGGGGCAGGCCGTCCAGCAGTGGCTGCAGGCTGGCAGGCTGGGCACTCAGGGTGAACTCCTCGTGGGTCGTTTGCTGTTTGGGACAGTGGTTGGCGCTCCTTCCGGGTGAACATGTGGCGTGAGATCTTCGCCAGCTTTGGAGGTGTTGGGCACAGGTAGGATGCAGATGTCTGAAGGACTTTCCTGCCCTCTGGGGGCCCAACTACTGATTCTTTGACTCCTGTGCTCAGATCTCATATTGTGTTTTGTTATTCAGAAGTCCATGGTGTGTGGTGGCGCTGGTACAGGTTGGGCAGCTTTGGCGTGTGGGCCAGGAGATACCCGGCCCACACAGAGGCACAGTCGGGGGAGAGCCAGAGTCGCCAGTGTGCAGCTGTAGGCTGGTCCAGCCAGTCTGCCATGCGCCTTCTCCTGGGACGTGTGGTGACTGACTCCCTGCTAGGGGCTGTTCCTATCCTGGCAGGACCTCTTGGGAAGGCTGGGGCATGGCTCTGTTCCATGTCACCGCCATGCAGCTCCGCTGTTTGCTTTGGCCCCTGCATCACTTCGGCTGCAGTTCTGAGCGGTGTTTGCCTTGGCAGAGAGAGATGCTTGTCCTTGGCCCTGGTGATTAAGGATTCAAGAATAAAATGTACAGTTTTGATTTTCCTCCTGGAAGAACGCAGTCTTTGACCTCTTTCCTGGTGGCTTAGTTCCCTTGGGAGCTATGTCCTCGGGGAATTTCATGAAAGATGAAGGAAAGAAAAACAGGACAGCTTCATGCCGTTCACCAGGAGCTTATCCGTAGGCCTTTGGGCCCTGTGGCGCAGACCTGCCCCCGTGCACAGGCAACAGAAACGGGAGTCTGACTGGTGTCCAACCTGGGTGGTTCCTGGATTGGGCCTAGATTTCCAGAGGCAGGGTCTTCTGCCCAGGGAAGGAAGGAGTGTCAGGCTAGCGCCTCAGCCATTCTGGGTCCCTCTGTGTATACAGAAGTGACTTAGCAGCCTGCTGATACCCTGGTGGGATGAGAAGAGAGGGTCAGGTCAGCTAATTTGTTTATGTTTTTGAGACAGGGTCTCACTATGTACTCTTCCTGGTCTGGAACTCATTATGTAGACCAGGCTGACCCAGAACTCACAGAGATCCGCCTGCCTCTGCCTCCCCAGTGCTGGGATTAAAGGTGTGTATCGCAATGCCTGGCATTTTTATTTCCAAATTTTTATTTGTGTGCTTATGTATGCCTGTGTGTGCGTGCGTGTGTGTACATGTGTGTGTGTGTGTGTGCGTGCATGCATGTGCTGCACAGCTCCCACGTGGTGGTTAGAGGACAACTTGTGGGAGTGTGTTCTCTCCTACCAAGTGGGCTGTGGCTGCGCTCTGGCTGCCAGCTTGTGGTGAGCGCCCTTACCTGCTGCGCCATCTCAACAGCTCAGGGAGGGTTTGTTGTTGGTTTTCTGAGGCGGGTTTCAGGTAGGCTAGACCTGCCTCAGCCTCACCACACAGCTGAAGATGACCTTGACTTCCTGACTCTCCTGCCTTCCAGGTGCTAGGATTAGAGGCTCGTGCTCTATGCCTGGCTGAGTTTAGTGTTTTCTCAAGGATGATAGCCCATGAGAAGCCCTGGATCCCGGGTAACCCCATGACCCTTGAGAGTGACAATCACTCCTTCGAGAACAACGCTACGTTCTCCTTTGGTATGCAGCCTGGCAGAAGCTGTTCGTGGTACTGTGGTCCCAGGGCTGTGGCCAGCATGGTTGGGATTGTTCCCAGTGGCTGTCATCTTCTTCACATGGTGGCTTTGGCAGGAAACCGACCTGGCCACGATGTAGCCGTCCAATGAAGGTAGCAGGTACCAAAAGGTTCCTGGAGCAGTTGAGCTGGCCACTCGTGTTATGATTGGTCAGGTCTGGCAAGGAGGAGCCCCCCCACCATTCCTCCTACATCCCTCCTACTTCCCTAGAAGGATGTTTTGGGGGACCATAAGCTCTCTGCTCAAACCGAAGAGGGACTCTTCCTTTAAGAAGGACGGGCTGGGCAGTGACCGTGAAGCAGAGTTTCCCAGACACTAACTGCCAGTGCTGTGTTCTTTCCTGTGTGCACATGTGTCTTATAGGTACTTCCGGGTCTGGCCTATCAGTGGGGAGGCGGGTCTGTTCTCACCCAGCGGACCTGTCTGGGCCTGTTGTTTGAGCACTCCCTTCATGTGTTACCTGTCCTTGTCCACCGCCAGCATTTTGGGGATGGCAGTTCAGATCTTGTCTCCATTCCCGATCAGCCAAGGTGACAAAAGGCATCATCTTTTTTGCCGTACTGACCTCTGAGTTGGCCAGCTCTGCAGCCCACATCCCCAGGCCTTGTCCTGTAGGCCATTCAGAGTATTAGCTTATGAAGTGCCTACCTTACTGTTGCATGCAGTTGGTGTTTGCTGTTGGAGGTGACCGTGGTGGTCCAGTGGCACCTGAACGTGGTCATCTTTGTGTCCAGGCTGGCTTGGAAGAGTGCTTGCCTGTGCCTGCTGTGTGGTTAGTCTTTCCTGGAGTAAGTCTTTTGGGGGTAGGTTGACTTACTGTCTGCACTGACTAGCTGGCCTGAGGTCACGGTGAAGGCTGGTGCTGCTCCCAGTCTTTGTCAGCAATAGGAGGGTGCTGAATAGGTGCTGTTAGGGGCTGAAGTCTTGCTGCTGTCGTGTTCTTGGATTGCAGTTTCCGAAGGGCCAGCCCCTGAGGTCTGCATCCTGCCCTTTGGCATAGGGGAAGGATCTTGCAGGGGAGGGCCTAGCTTCTTGAGGAGGCAAGCCACAGGGAGACCAAGGGACAGCCCATCTTCTCACTGATGAGTGAGCGTGAGCCCTGCTCAAGACCGCTAAGTGTCACTGTGGAAGCAGGGGAAGGTGTCACTGCGGGAGTAGGGGCAGGTGTCTCTGCTTAGCCCCTCATGGTCCCCTTTGTGCTAAATATCCTGGATCAGCTTTGCCTGTGGCTGTCATTGTGCCGATACCTGACAGTTGATTGCTGCTGACTAGGGCTGATTCCTGTGCTCGGTCTCAGTTCCCGGTGCTCATACCCAGCTCTGCCCCATCCCCATGCTGCCTTCCAGTCCTGGTCTTCTACTGAGGCCTCGAGGTAGAGAAACTTCACTTCCCTGAAAGGCCTGTGCTCAGGGCACCTGGACAACTGTCAACTTACCCCGTTTAGTGCAGCGTTACACGGTGCTGTATTGTGTTCCCTGCTTGGAATAATTACCAACGGGCGTGGACCATTGGCACCTTCCTCCAACCCTCTGCCACCCCCTGCTCTGAGTCATCCCCAGCCCAATTGTGTAAGTACAGCTGCATGATGACTGGAGAAGCCTCAACCTGGGGTGGCAGGGAGGTCGAGGGGTACAGCTGCATCCCTGAACCACATTACTAGGAAGCTTCATTCTGCAGGTCCAGGGGAAGGCTGGCATGGCCAGTCTGAACTACTCATAAATCTTTTGTGCACTCTCAAGGCCCAGGCTTGGAAACTCAGGACCCCTTTGGCCCCGTGACCAGGGTGACTTCTCTCCCTGATACATCCTTAGGGCCCGCCTGGGTTCTGATGAGAACCCAACAGCAATTGGGTCTGAGTGAATTTTATTTCTGGGTTCTAAGGAGGTGACATTGGAGCTACCATCTGCCCACACTCAGGGACAGCTCTTCAGCCCTTGGCCTGAGGAGCTTGGGCCCAGCATGTGCCATTTCCCTGGAGGTGACGATCCAGGTGTGCGGCTGGCAAAGCAGGTCGAAACGTTAGCAGAAAGAGTTTTGTCCCGCTGGGTCCTGGAGTCCCTTGAGCTTGCTCCCTTGGCAGAGAGATGAGAAAGTAGAGGGTGCAAAGGGGGCAGAGCGGCCAGGGTGGCATGGAGATGGTGAAGAAGTGGGACATTCGCCGATAGTTTCCAAGGAGTCACCTTGAGAACCTGGGGCAGGCTTTGCATCTGTGTGGGCATCCTGCAGCTGAGCTGCTGCCAGCATCGACAAGAACCCCTTTCTGCCTGCTGTAGCGGCCCGCCTTCAGGCCTAGCTCGGCTCTTCTCATCCTGCTCCAGAGTGGGCTGCCATAAAACGGTGCCTGGTCCTGTGTGACCTGGGCTGTGGCATGAACACTGGGGTCCGTGGATGCCTCAGGGCCCGATGAAGCCAGTCTTGATGTCCTAGCCTGAGGTGAAGGCCCTGAGTCCCATTCCCTCTGGTGGAAAAGGGTGTGAGAAGTTCTACAGAGAATACCCTCTGGTCTAGATACAGGAGACCCCTGAGCAAGCGAAAACACTTTCCTCTGGCTTGGGATTTATTTACTGCAGTGACTGTGAGTGTGTGTGTGTGTGAGAGAGAGACAAAGAGACAGAGAGAGAGGGTCTCAGTCTGTATTTCTGGCTAGCACCTCCTACCTCTGCCTACCCAGGCCTGGGCCATCACTCGGGTACTGCAGCCATTCCTTTAGGATTATTTAGGGGCTGAGTATAGAACTCAGAGGTAGATCATTTTCCTAGCGACTCCACACAGTGCTGTGGGGTGGAGGGATGGGGGAGCTGAACACAGAGATCCACGCCTATAATCCCAGTGTTTGGGAAACCGAGGCAGGAGATTCCTGTGAGTTTGAGGCCAGTCTGGGCTACATAATGAGTCCCAAGTCAGCCAGGCTACAGAGTGAGACCCTGTCTCAAAAAAAACAACCAAACAAAAAAACAAAAAACAAACAAAACAAAACAGCAACAACGAAAAGAAACCACAGCCTGGATGGGGTGTAAATATTAGATTTTTTTAATATTAAGATTTCTCCAAAACTTACTTGCATTTGAGAGCAGACCCTTCTGAGCTGCATTTTAGCTTGGGGGTGTCATCATCTGAGGGTCCCCAACACTCACTCCTCAGCATTCAAGGGATAAAACACTTTGGGGGTGGCTCTGGGATTGTCTTTCAAGCTTCCAAGGTGCTACCATTTTTGTTGCTGGTTACTTTCTGGTTTCCAGCCAGCAGCCAGGCCTCCTCCTCCTCCTTCATGATCTTTGAGCGGTTCGTAGGCTGAGACACACGCTCATAGCAGGGGAACGTCACCAAAGGGGATTGTGCCGAGTGACCCACAGCTGCCGCGGGTGACGGAACAGTGCCCGTGGGATGGAAGGGGATGTTGGGAGGCAGGTGCCCCACCCACAGGAGCCTTAGTCTTCCTGGACCCTCGTCAGGACAGGTAGAGCCTGCTCCAAACTGTAAGCGCACGACTACTTACCTCTGGGCTTTTATACTGTGGGAAAAGGAGCTGCAGGCAGAGGTGCCTGAGATGGACCAAGCCCCGGTCCCTCTGTGCCCTCCAGCCCTCTTCGTCTTTTAGAGAGGCTTATGGAGCCTGTCTCTACCCTGGGTAGCCATGTCAGGTAGGTGAGGCCTGGTGTCCATCTTCACCCTTAGTAGACCCATCCTGCCCTGGGACCGGAATCTTGGACTTTGATGTCCAGTGGGGTAGGGCTGAGGGTACAGGTGTTGGGAGTCTTGGGCTGTGGTCTGACCAGTAGCCTGAGTCCCCAGCCTGGCTTCAGGAGAGGCCCAGGTGTGTCACCACTTGGTCCTGTGGCTCTGGTCTGTGGAGGCCTCAGCTTTACAGACACAGCTCTGAGTGTCCCATATGCATGTCTGCTGTGTGAGGAAGCATCCCTGGGGTTAGGGTTAGGGCAGCATTCTTTAGCTGGGAGGAAACTGAGCTGGGCTTCAGACTAGACCAGACTTGAGCTCTGGTATCTCAGGAGGTCCTCCGCTCCTGGGACACCACCTCATCACTGGTCACCAGGACCATTATCCCGTGGGACAGAAGGTTTTTCAGAGCTCCGCTGGGGCTTCAGGCAAGGGTGTCAAGCTGATACCAAGGGTCCTGCAATTCTATCCTTAGCAGTATCTGTCAGGCCTGACCTGAGGGACAGTCCAGAGCGTTCCAAGGCTGTCTGGCTCCAGTGGACCTGGCCCTCCCTGGTCCTTGGCCAACATACTCAAGGGAGAGATGGGCCGGCAAGAGGCCTTGCATGTTCTCAGAGATGAGCAATGATCAGACCTTTTCCATCATCTGTAGTAATGGGAAGACTGACTCCAGCCCCGCCATGCTGGACGTGGGAGTGACCCAGCACTGGCTGGCTCGGTGCTTGATGACCTAAGCATGACAATGGTCCTCAGACAGCTCTAGGAGACAAGGGTCGGGCAAGTGGTTTCTCCCGAGTCCTCTCCTTGGCCAGCAGAAGGACCTCTCTGTGTCTTCATATGGTCACCCTCTCCTCCCTGTGTATCTGTGTCGTGATCCTGTCTGTAAAGACACCAGCAGACTGGCCTAGAGCCCTCACTAGTGACCTAGTTTCACCTTAGTGGCCTCTTGAAAGATGGTTCAAATTCAGACAGTGGGTCCTAGAGCGCATGCAGCCACGGCAACATCTGCTTTAACTGGAAGGAGTGTCATCGGAGGATGGCTGTCTCTATCGTGGTGACCTGTCTTTCTAGGCTAATTGTATTTCTTGTTCCTGCCAATTTAAACAAATTGAGGCCTTCAGCTTATGTCACTGAGTCCCCAGGGTATCATGTTGTGATGTCATCATACAGGACCCAATCAAGAATTTGGATCCAGAACCGGGCATGGTGGTGAACGCTTTTAATCCTAATACTAGGGAGGCAGAGAGACAGGAGGATCTATGTAAGTTCAAGACCAGCCTGGTCTATGTATGTAGCAAGTTCAAGGACAACCAGGGCTATGTAGAGAGACCCTGTCTCAAAAAACAAAACAAAAAAGGAATTTGGCTCCAGCTTAATAGTTTGAATGTATCTCTCCCTGCACTGGCCACCTGTCTTCCTGAGGATAAAGTCTGTGGCCCAGACCAGAGTAACCAACTTCGGGAGCTGTCTGTTGGGAAACTGTGCCTTTGTGGAGGTTGGCATGAGCAGACATTCCTGTCACAGACAGGAAAGACACGGTTAAGCTGTTTGGTCTCACGTCCAGGCTGCTGGAATGATGGGTGTCAACCAGTTCCTGTAGGGGTGGCTGGCCACGGGGCAGATGGTACAGATCTGGCTTCCGGATTTTCTGGGGACTGGGGACCAAGCCTCTCCAGCATAAGCTGACCAAGGGTTTTTTTGTATAGGTCCTAGGGTGGGGTGCACGGCCCTGGTGTGGTTTTTGCCTTTGGGAACCCTACTCTTGGGAACCTTGTGCAGGAGAGTGCCCAGCAGCTTCCAGAGTCTCCAGAAACAAGCTGGGGAGAGGGGTTCAGATGTCAGAGATCTCTGAAAGGAGAGTAGCTTGGGGCAGCTGTGCTCACCTCTTACCAACTCTCAGCAGGAGAGTAGCTTGGAAGCTCTGGGCCCAGTGAGCTCAGACTCTGCAGGACTTGGCCATCCTTCTCAGGGCTCTAAGGCCGGCCGAAAGCAGGCTGAGTGTTGCTTGTGCCTCTTGTCAGCCAAGTGTTTGCATTCCTGGGGGACCGTTGGAGCGAGAGGAAGAAGCCCTTCTTCTGGCTCTTCCTGATGTGAGGCCACCATACCTATCACATTCTAACACCCTGCCAAAGACAGAGTCTCTTTCTTAATTTTGGCAGCTCCTCCAGGGGAACCTGTTGTGTGGCGTCTGAGTCCCCTTGCAGCTCCTGGAAGGTCCTGGGGTCTGTCCTTCGCTTCTGATGCCTGCCCACTGACAAAGCGTGAATCCTGATTAGTCTTAACAATAAAACCCCAGTGTCTGATATCAAGAGTGAAAAGCTGGAAGATCAGAGAAGCAGAGCAGCCAGCACCAGAGACTTCTTACCTCTACAGATTCTTAGACTGAATGGGAGAGACCCTATCTCTACGAATCCTCAGACTGAATGGGGAGTCCAATCCTCAGCCTGGATGAGGGGTCCAATCCTCAGCCTGAATGGTTCCGAGTCCTGTTTCCACCCACTTTATATTCCTGTCTTCACCTCCCTCGTGCTGGGATCAAAGGTGTGTGCCACCACTGACTGGCCGCTATGGTTAACTGGTGACTTGTGCTCTGATCTCCAGGCAAGCTTTGTCAAAAAATAAACAAAATCTTCTTTTCCCCCTTTTTGTCTAAACAAAAAGCAAGGGTTTTAACTAACCAAAAAAAAACTATATATAATAATTACAAAAACTATATACAAATATATAGGCAATTATATTAACAATATCTAGTCCATTTGCATTTGACAAATTCAGAGAGATTATTCCATTATCTATCCTGCCTTGGTGAGTTCCAAGTGTTGTACCTAATTCACTGTTTATCCTAACTTGTATTACCAACCCCAAACTATTTTTTTTATGTCTGTCAACCTTATATACTTTACACCTCTTTTGTGAGTTTCTTTTCTGAATTTGTTAACAAGTAAAACTATAACTATAAAGTCTTCAACTCCATCAGAGACCTGAGAAGGAAATAATATTACCTGAGTAAACAGGAAGTATAAAGCAAACAACTTCCAAAAATAAGAAATGACAGAGACAGCTGGCTGCCTGGACAGTCACCCAAGGTTCTTCTGCAGTGTTGGGGCATCCACCTTCAGCCTACAGGCCTAGACTATCTGGCAGACTTTTCTGTGAAGCAGGATATTTGAAGGCCTATCCCACCTTGTCTTGGCAAAGTTCAGCAGTCCTTTCTTTTCTGTTCTGCTTGTCTAATTAGGAGAGCATACTGTCAGCGGTCAAAGCAAGGGCAGTTTCTTGCCCAGTGGCTAACAGTTGCCACAAAGAAAATTAACTCCATATGGAGTTTCTTTGATATCCACCATCTTCTCTGAAGTAGATTGGTGCTTCCAGGAGCAGAGATGTCTCATTGTCATAAAGCAAAAGAACCTGTGTTATTAAAATATCATAAATACCATATTCTGTAGATATCTGAAGTGTTTGAAGGCCACCTATATCTAAAATATCTCTCTGATCCTGAAGCTGGCCCTGTGGATCTGGTAGAACCACTGCTACTGAGGAGCAAGGAATCCAGCCCTCTGCTCTGGAGAAGTCCAGACTTCTCTTCCTGCCTCACAGAAAGATACAGAACATGTCCACATACTGCCAAGGAGGCCCTGGGCTGAGTCCTGTGTGCCACGAGTGTTCTCTCTCTCTCTCTCTCTCTTTCTCTCTCTCTCTCTCTCTCTCTCTCTATTTCTTCTTTTCCTGCTCAGAATGGAGACTGTTTTGGCCACAGCAAACTTCCTTCTGCCTTGGACAGGGCACACTGTGTAGAAGTGAGGCGTGTAGGCAGGTTACCTCTGCTTAGGCTGTCCTGCTCCTGTGTCTGAGACCCCTGTCCCTCTTCATGCTCCCTTTCTAGAAGACCTGTTTCCGTGTAAAAAACCGTGTCTTTTAAAAAAAAAATCTAAAATAATATATAAACATTCCTACCTTTTTTTGACTCTAAAAGAGGAACAGCTCAGGGCCAAGCCTCTGTGCTCACTGAATACCTGGAGTTGATTGTATTCCCTGGATCCGTGATATCCTAGGCAGGTCTTGCTGGGTCAACCTGCACTGGAGCTACAGGTGAGCGTGGTTCCCTCTCTCCTGGCTAGTGCCTTGGACTACAGAGCAGATGCCTGCTTTTCTAGTCAGTTAGCTGGGCCTGAGCACTTTGTAGCGACACACACCTGTAGTCCAGCTCTCAAGAGGCAGAGACAGGGTGAGCTCTCGGCTCCTGGCCGACCTGGGCTAATAGATAAAAAATTCCAATGCCGGGCAGTGGTGGTGGCACACGCCTTTAATCCCAGCACTGGGGAGGCAGAAGCAGGCGGATCTCAGTGAACTCGGCCAGCCTGGTCTACAAAGTAAGTTCCGGGACAAACTAGGGCTGTTACACAGAGAAAAACCCTGTCTTGAAAAACCAAAAAAAGTTCCAGACCAGGTAGGGCTACATGCTGAGAACTTGTCTTTAAAGAGGACAGGGGTGAGGCTGTAGTGACCACAGGACACCTTGCTTGTCAAAGGCCTGGCAGAAAGGCCAGTGAAAGTTTAGCTGGAGGGCTGATGATCTTTCGGTGGGCTTCCTGAGGCCCCAGTTCTGTAGGATGTCTCCTGTGGGTTGGCAGGTACTCCAGAGCCTTATGTGGTGTGTGGAAGGTGTCGCTAATAAATACTGAATGAGCAGGTGAATAAGTAAAAGAATTGTGGTTCTAAATATAGTCCCTGGTCCAGAAAAGCTACCCAAGGAGCCCTGCACAGCCACAGCCCGTTTGGAGCAGGTGGGTCACTGGCATGGGCTTTGAAGATACTTGTTTATTGAGTAGGATTCTGTCTTGCGAGGAGAGAGAGAGAGAGAGAGAGAGAGAGAGAGAGAGAGAGAGAGCTCCTGAGAGTTGCCTGTCTGGACCACCCAGCCCTGTGCTTGGAGTCCTGGGCGGGGAGCATACTCAGCACAGGGCCTGGATGAGGTGGGGCAGGACCTGCCACCAGGGGCAGGCATGGTGCACCGTGTCAGAATGACTTTTGCAAGAACCCTAGAACAATGAGATGGACTTGGGCTCAGAGAGACCGTGACATACACAGATATATGTGTGCACCTGTATACGCACACATTCTGGATGAATTCCCCCATTGGTGAGCCACTGGATTTCTTAAGGTAGCTGGAAGTCAAGTGACCCAAAGAAAGGTTATGGCATTGGCCAGGAGCCTGGAAATAAGCCTTCTTCAGAGCAGGCCCACTTTTCCAGTCAGGGCAGGTGTTGCTATGTAGACCTGGAAAGAAACTGGCCCTCTACGACCGGCCGGAAGAGGCCCTCCCTCAGGGTGTCAGCCCAATGGCATTCATGTCCCTGTCACTGCCTCCAGGCCAAGACAGCAGTACCAGTGTGTCCCCAGCTGACTGCCTGCTCTGGAGCAGGTGGAGGCTGTGGCCATGCCTAGGTGTCCCCGCTGGCATCTCACCACCCACACCGTCCAGCTAACTCCCTCTTACATTCCTCCTGCATGAGCTCAGCAGCACGGAGGAAGTGAAACCTCCAGCTGCCCTGTGCGTCACAGGAGACAGGACAGGTGCCTCCGCGGGCTGCTTTCCTTGGCCTTGGGTGGTTTCTGGGTGTTAATGGGGCTCAGAGGACTGATCTGGACTGAGCCTCCTCGTCCTCCCAGGATCCTCAAGGGTCCTAGATCCAGGCTCTTGGGTCTACTCCTAGACTCAGCATCTCCAGCATCTTGCTCACGTCGTGTTCCTGTCTGGTTCCCAGGCCCTCTTTGGATTGCACCCTACCCGAGATGCATCCGGTCCCACCTTAATGTCCTGTTCCCTGTCCTGTTCTCTTGTCTCCCTATTCAGGTCCCAGCTGTCCTCAGTCACTGTCTGGTGTACAGAACACAGGAATCAGTCCTGGCAGGAGCCTCCTTCCTCCCTTCCTAGTCAGAGGGCTAAACAGCAGGGAGGCTCCTATCCACTTCCTCTTTGACCCTCGACTAGAATCTGCAACCAGGGCCTTCCTAGTGTATCCAGCTCAGCCCTGCTCAGATCCTCTGGCTTCCTGTCCTGTCTCAGAGATGAAAGTAGCTACACTTACTTCCTCTCCTCTTAGCCCTGAGCCCCTACTGCACAGCTTGGTTTGGCCTGGGGCGTTTTCACTGCTCTGGCCTGCCTGCCTGCTTCTTAGTCCTGACAGTCTGCCCTCCTGTGCCCACATCTGCTAGGCCCCTTCTGCCTTCATTCCCTGGTTGCTGGTTGTGGATGGGGGACCTGGGGACTGTCTGGTTGCTGAGTCGTCGTGCATGTGACTTCTGGTCTAGCACCCAGAGGTGGCTGAGAAGGCCACTGCCTCTGTGGATCTGGCTGAGAAGTATCGTTGTCCGAGGTTCCTGTGGGCGAGGAGCCCTCTTGGACTGACAGAGTGGGTGGTGGCAGCTTAGAACTGGAGTCCTCCTTTCCCCAAGCGTGAGGGAGGGTCTCGATGCCCCTTGGTGAGGGTATCCTGCCGTACCTCAGGGCAGCCAGTGCAGAATGTGTCCAGTGCTGGGTTTTCTGGAGCCCGCACGGGCCTGGTGTCCTCAGACGTCCTTGTTTGTCATGCTGGTTCTTTACTAGGGTCACAGGTTGGCCGGAGTTGGTGTAAAGCCAGGTGGCTTCCCTTTCTGTTATCCTCAGGAAGCGCCGGGCTCCCAGCGTGGCACCCTTCCCATGGCTTAGGATATGGTCTGGTGAGGTTTTCTTTCAAAGTTGCTCCTGGGGTCCTCCCTTGACTGGCGTAGGCTGTTGACGGTTTGTGGGTGTTCCGCTGGTAGCGTTCTCATTTGGCTGCTGTTTGTGTGCGCCTGTTTTTGTGCCGTGTAATTAAAACATTTATTTGGCCTTCACAGTGAAAATCTAATTTCTTGAGTCTAAGAACTGCCGATATTGGCACGGGACTGCAGTCCGTCGGGCAAGCAGATCCGGAGCCTGTTGGATTATTCATAGTACGGTATTTGTAAATCAGGCTGTACACGACTCTAATCAGAGCTGACGCTGGTAATTGGTGTGTTGAGTTAGGGTGGTGGCATGGGGGGCGTCGCTGAACATTTGTGTGTGGCCGACGGGTGGCCTCCCACGACTGACTCAGCCCTGCCAGCTGAGTACTGGCGCCTCGGAAGCCATGCCTGTGAGTGCCGCCTGTGCCGTGTGGCCCTGCGGAGACCCCTTGTTGCTCTGCAGACAGCTCTCTCTACAGCGGGCTCCTGCCTGCCCCAGGGTGCAGTGTTCACACTGCTGGGGCTTCGACTTGGAGAAATGGGGCAGCGTTTCTGGATCCCATCCATGCCGAGCCCTCCCAGGTATGGGTGGATGGTGGTGAGGTAACGTTGCTCTCTCTGTTCCTTTCCAGACCATCATGGAGCAGTTCAACCCCAGCCTCCGCAACTTCATCGCCATGGGGAAGAACTACGAGAAAGCACTGGCAGGTACAGCTGGCCCCTGGCCCCTGGCTCACGGTGAACTTCCCTTCAGCCTGGGTGGAAGCCTCTAGGCCTTTTGTCCCAGAAACGTCTGATTGAGATGAGTAGGGGGTGTGTACACCCATGTGCTCTGAGTGTGGCCTTGTGACCGCAGGCCGTTGCCAGGTGGGCTGGTCTCCCTGCAGACTGCTTTGTCCCCCAGCTGTGGTAACAAGCAGGCTTCTTAGAGACAAGGATTTGGATGTCTGCTCTTTAGAACCCTATGCAAAGTACAGTGCTGGGGCTGGTACTGCAGCGACCCTGGGTCTAGGGCTAGTGCCCTCACTCTGGTGAACAGACATACCGCCGCTCCTCTGGGGACTGGCGCAGCAGTGCTGGACCCGTGGCTCCCGGGTTCTTCAGACACCGTCCACCCCCAGCTCTTGGAGGGAGAGGACTTTGAAACCCACCATCTGGGGCCTGACCCTGGGGTCACTGTACCTGTGACCTCACTTGTGAAGGCAGGGCTGCAGCAGCCCCCATCATGTAGAGCATGAGGCCGCTGTTATTCCGAGATGTGCGCCGTATCCTTTCTCCTGCAGCTTCGTCGTGCTGTGGCCCCACGTGTGGGATGAGCCCCTTGTTCAGTTACAGGTTTCAAGTTCAGGGCAACAGAGAGAGCTATGTTCAGTGAGCGGGGTCTTGTTATGTGCTCTGAAGCCGGTGGTCTCTTGAGAACAGAGTACCTGGTTGATCCTGGTCACACTGTCCGGCTGGAACTGTCAAGCCACCATTATCCCCTCCTTCTGACCTTACTCAGTGTGGGGACAAGGGCTTTCCCACTGTAGTCGAACAGCCTGCCAAGTGGCCCCCTGTACCTGAGTCCTCCCAGGGACCCTGGTCTATTCTATTGATGGTGGACTAGCTCTGAGGAGGGCCGACCCTGTAGAAGGACCATGGCAACAGTCTCCCACATATTCCCAGCAGTCACTGAGGCCACGCCAAGGTGAGGTGTGGGAGGAGACCATCCAGTGGTCCTGGTCGATTGGAACTCACAGCACAGGCCCAAAGTCCTGAGGGCTGGCCGTAATCTCTCCGCTACCCTGCCTCAGCCTCTCAAGTATCAAGATTACATTCACCACCTCTGCTGCTCTGAGCCTGCTCGTCCCCAGCTGCTTTCTGTGGGAAGAGGAGTTGACTCCCTGTGTCTGGTTGCAGCCCCCATGGAAGAAGCCTCTGGATGCAGAAGTGCAGCATGGAGATCAACAATGAGGCTTCTGTCCCATGTCCTGAGTGACCCTTTTATCTCCAGGCACAGCACGCAATGCTCCAGTTCTCCCAGCAAGAGAACTTTCTAGGGCCTTGAATGTAACCAGCTGCTTGTGCCCTGCTCTGATTTCGGGTGGACCATGTCTGGTGTAGTGGAAGGTTTGGATGGCTGTGTGCCATAACGACACATTCCACACCAGTGATGTCCCCTTCCAGAGCCATTCTGTGTGGTGCTTGGTGACCTAGACTTTAGGAGTCTTTCTGCCCTGGTGCAGCTCTCCTCCGTCGGTAGATTTCAGTGTCCAGGTGCCTCGCGTTTGAGGTGTGGGCTCTCCTCCGTGGATGTCATGGGGGCTAGTCGCAGTCCCCTTCCCTTTGATGCTGCCCTTTAGCTCCTGACGCTCAGGCACCGATTTCCTGTCAAGGCTGTGTGTGGGACAGGCTGGATACTTACTTCCTCTTCCTGTTTTCCCTGATTGTCTAGGCTGGGCCCCGTCTCACAGGCTACCCACCCCACTCGGCCCCTCAGCCTCCCAGTGCCCGACTTCTACTCCTTTGTTTTCCCTTCCATTGGTTTTAAGAGGTCCACCCTCCCAGACAACTGAGACTCCTCCGTCCCCCAGGGACACGATCTTGTACCACAGAACCAATTGTGTGCACTTAATTGAAAACCATATAAAGTTTGACAGAGTGCCCAGCTACCACCCTCTAACAGAGTTCTGTAGGAAACAAATTAGAAATCACAGTATTGCTGCTTTCTGTGGCCCTGCTCTCCAGACCTTGGGGCCTCTTGAGTCCTCCCTCCCTTGAGCGATGGGCGGGTCCCCTCAGGTGAAGGAGTGCGCCAGGTACTCCAAGGAAGTCTCGACCTGGCGGCTGTGTGCGTGTCCTGTCAGCAGCAGCCATTGTGCTGGTGGGAGGAACAGGTGGATGCTGAGCTTTCCACGCCCAGGTTACCAGGGCTTCTGACACCCAGAAGCCCCTGTGGCTACGAAATGCGGCTATGATGCCTTTAGCCTGCTTTGGACGGGGGCACCTGCTCGTGCTTGGGGCCCTCTCTGAGACAGAGAGACAGTGACTCTCTTTCAACTTGGAATCTTCAGATAGACCAGTGGCTGCCTGCCTTCCAGATCCGCCTTGATTTTTCCCAGGGTCTGTAGGTGCTCTGTCTGGTATAGTACACCGAAAGCCTCACTCCCTCCCCCTCGTCAAGCAGCACATGACAGGGCGCCACGCTCCGCAGTTTTACTTGAATAGCTCTGGGCCTGCACAGTACACTGTGTTCTTGCAAATAAAAGAAACCCTCGTGATGGCAGTGGAATAAGAGTATCAACAAGAAACAGCGGCGTCCACAGAAACAGCGGAGCTAAAGCACTCCTTGAACTTGTCCAGGCTTAGGCAGGGGGTGGGCGCCACCGCCATCCTTGTCGGCATCTCTCCTGGGTTCCGTGCAGGAGTTAACCCCACTTTCATCTCTCCACAGGTGTCACTTTCGCCGCCAAAGGCTATTTCGATGCTCTGGTGAAGATGGGGGAGCTGGCCAGCGAGAGCCAGGGCTCCAAGGAACTTGGTAAGACCTTTAGCTGGGAAGAGGGCCTGGAGGCCCCCAGAATCACTGTGTCTACCCAGGCAGGTCTGGAGAACTGGGTGCCAGGCTGAAAACTAGGTTTTATCTGTTAAATAAGAAAAATAGTTATAAAATGGCAGAGCTAGTGAGGGCATTCTCCGTTGAGAGTGGAACATACCATGCAGCCTTAGAGTCCTGCTCAGAGCTCACCAGGTGGGCTTGTCGTCCCTGAAGGGCTTGGCTGGGCACAGACACAGGCAAAGCCACACTTAAAGGCACTGGGGCTAAGGCTTAAGCGACAGATGGGGTGGGCCTACGTGGAAAGTTGAACTGACGTGGTCACTAACGGTATTGAAGCAAGTGAAAAGGGTGGAGCCCTTGGAGGGTGCACCCCCCTCCCACATCTGCAAACCTCATAACACAGGAGACTTGGGAAGTGTCTGAAGGTGGAACTTCCCAGGAGGTCTCTATTCCTGTGCCTGCCTGTGTTTTTATGTGCTCCTGTGAGGTGACTGCAAGCTGGGCTTGGGGGCGGGATGCTGATGTGGCTGAGGCCCCCTCCCCCGCAGGGATGCTGGGCAGGCTGCAGTGGGCTGGCCTTGTTTATCTGCGGCTCTCAGGCTGTCCTTGGACACTAGGAAGCTAAATTGGCCTAGAACCGCTTAGTTTCTTCTAGCACAGAGGACAAGCTTCTGAATCTGGGCTCCCTGTCCGTGGAGGCCTCCCTACGGGGACCATTCCAGAATGTGGTCCCTGTGCCTTGCTAGCAAGGACACCTGGTAGAGGTGTTGAGAAGGAAGCAGGTGGCTATCCTGCGAGGACCAGGTTTGGGATCAGTAGCTCCCCTGTGCTGACAAGAGGTCTGGGTTATATTGACGGGTCAGGGACTGGATCTCTTTGTATATGTGTTAACTTCAGCCCAAAGACTTGTCTCTGAGCTTGCCAGCAGAGATCCTGTGTACACAGCTCTGCCTGCTCTGCCCCCCTTGTCCTTTAGTGCCTTTTCCAGCCTCCATCACAGTAATTGAATGGGAGGAGAGGAGACTGCCCTGCCCTGGCCAGCTGGTGGCGCTGTTAGAGGACCCTTCTGTCTCTGAGGTGCAGTGCTAACTGAAAGTCTCTACAGGCTGAGAAGTGAGGGTGGAGGGCGCTGCAGTGGGGGTCCCAGGGGCCACAGTGTGGTCAGGCCTGTAGGCTCAGCTGGCAGGCGAGGGCAGTGGGGTGGTGGAGACCTTGACTGCAGGGCCTCATTAGCAGGGATGGCCAGCTCTGGGTTTGGTGGCCACATGGAGGTCCCACAAAGCTCCTGAACCAAGTTCCAGGCTCGTAGGTCTGGGAAGCTACTCTTCTTCACAGTCTAGTTTTCTTAGTTCCTCAGAGGATACCATAGGTCTCTCTTTCTTTGTTTCTTTCCTTCTTTTTTTTTTGAGACAGGGTTCCTCTGTAGTTTTGGAGCCTGTCCTGGAACTAGTTCTTGTAGACCAGGCTGGCCTCAAACTCACAGAGATCCACCTGCCTCTGCCTCCCAAGTGCTGGGATTAAAGGTGTGCGCCACCACCGCCCGGCTTGGAAGGGTCATTTTCTTATTCTGTGCTAGACCACCAAGTGTTTGTGGTCACATGGAGGGCGGGAGTATGGTCAGAGAAAAGCCAGGCGCTGGACGCCCTGTAGTGAGCAGTGGGTGTACCTGGGGCCGCTGGGAAATTCCAGAATTTCTTGCTGGTGATCCTTGGGCTCACGTGACACTGCAGGACTTGGGGAATGGCAGGGGAGAGAGGCTTAGCGCTTGATCGGAACCAGGGAGCTGCTGTCTGTGTGTGTGCTCTGCAGTCTCCTGGGGTGGTTGTGGAGAGCATCCTTCCTCGGCCTGCTGCAGAGCTGGTCAGCCGGTGCTGGCCTGGCTCAAGATCTTCTTTCGGTAACAGGTTTTCTGGTGTGACTCACGTGCTGTACATTTTGCCGCTGAAAGTGAATGGTTTCCTGGTCTTGGTGTGTTGTGAGCTGTTCCCACTGTCTCTAGCTTCAACTTCCATCACTCCCAGAGAAAACCCTGTCTGTTAACAGCCACCCACCTGTGATCCGCCTTTGGATTTGCCTGTCCTGGACATTTCCTGTAATGAACTGTCCCGTGCGTGAGCTCATGTCTGACTCTTGGGCAGCGTATGTTTTTGTGGTTCATCCGTGGTGGCATGTGTCATGCTTCTTGACTATAGAGCTCTACCGTAGACTTGTAGGACTCATACGCTCCTACGGCGTCCTGAGGAGTTAAGAAAACTAGACTGTGAAGAAGGGTAGCTTCCCAGACCTACGGGCCTGGAACTTGGTTCAGGAGCTCCCTTGTGGGACCTCCATATGGCCACCAAACCCAGACCTGGTCACCCCTGCCAATGAGGCCCCACAATCAAGGCCTCCACCGCCCCATGGTCCTCGCCTGCCAGCTGAGCCTACAGGCCTGGGTACGGTCATACCCGGTAATCCCCACTGCAGACAATATTGCACTGTGTAATGGATCCGGTCTGTTTAGAGCAGTGTCTTTGAGACAGGGTCTCCCTCTGGTCCTGGCTGGCATGAGCTCCAATCCTCCCGCCTCCTCCCAAGTGCTGGTAGTGTTGTGATTACAGGCAGGTGTCGCCACACCTGGCCTGCTCATCTGCTGGTGAAGTGACTTCTGCCCTGATTGCTGTGAATAGCACCGCGTCGAGCGTGAGTGTGAAGTATCGGTGTGGGCTTATATTTCATTTCTCTTGGTCAGATACCTGGGAGTGGAATTGCAGAGCAAATGGTTGGAGTCTGTGTGAAAGCAGCAGTGCTTTGCTTTAAAAATAAGTCAGCCCTGATACCCGCCCCCTCCCTGCCCACGTCGCCCACTCAGTCAGCTGCTCCGCTCCGTGTGCTGCTTGCTTCCAAGTGTCTAAAAGACAGGTCCATGTTGTCCCTTCTTAACTTCATGCCAAGGAATTCTTAGGGCGGAGTTTGCTTTCTGATGGCATCGTCTACCTTACCCAATATGACTATTAAAATCTTTGCTTAAATCAATACAGTGTTTTATGATAGTAGTAAACGTCCTCCTCGCAGCTGAGACCCACAGTCCACGGGGACTGCTCGATTGCACTGCTTTACCGGGGAATGAGGCATCAGCTGCGCACATGGGAACATGCCGCGAGGAGAGTTTCCCGTGTGCATGATGGCGCATCTGTTGCCACCCCCACCCCCAGGCCACCACTGTGACTGCGGGACTGGTGTCAACACAGTGCCATCGACAGGGCATGGCAGGCTTCCGCGTCTGGCCCCCTCGCACACTCGTAGGTCGCGCCATACCATCTGGGGTTCAGCCCAGCTCATTATATGCTTGTCTGCTGAACGCTGTTCAGGTTGCTCCTGGTTTGGGTCATTCCCTGATTTACATTTCTCTAATTAATGATATTCAACATCTTTTCAGCTGCTTATTTGCCATTTATTTATCTTTAGTAAAATGTAAATTCAAGGGCTTGCTTCCTTTATTTTATTTGGGTGTTTGTCTTTATAATTCTAGAAATTATAGAATTATAGGGTTCTAGAAATTTTCTGCAGTCTAGATCTTGTGTCAGGGGTTTATCTTGAAAATATTGACTCTGAGCCAGGTGTAGTGGCGCATGCCTTTCATTCCAGAACTCTGAAGGCAGAGGCAGGCAGATCTCTTAGTTCGAGGCCAGCTTGGTCTACAGAGCGAGTTCCAGGACAGCCAGGGCTGCACAGAGGAAACCCTATCTTGAAAATAAATAAATAAATATTTTTAAAGATTATTTTAGTTACTTATTTGGTGAGGAGTGTGAGCTAGTGTGGCGGTCCAAAAACCACTTCTAGGAGTTGATTTCTTCTACAAACTGTGTCCCGAGAGCTGACAGTTTGTCAAACTTAGTGACATGGGACCTGATGAGTTATCATGCTGATCTGGTCTTTCATTTTGTGACTTATTTCTTCTGACACTGTGGATGAAACTCAGGGCCCATGCGTCTTATCTTTTAATCTGTTTTACTGTGTGCTTTGTCCTACCTGCACCTCTCAGGAGCTAGAATTACAGGAATGCACTAGCAAGCTGGGCCTCCTGGTATTTTTAGGAGGAGAAACGGGTCAATTTTAATTTTGAAATTAATTGTTAACTTTAGTTTGGCAGCTTATTAATTTCTAAAAATTTTGGTGATTCATTTTATGTGCATTGGTGTTTTGCCTGCATGTGTATTGCGCAGGGTGTCAGACCCCCTGGAACTACAGACAGTTGTGAGCTGCCTTGCAGGTGCTGGGAATCGAACCCAGGTCGTCTGGAAGAGCAGCCAGTGCTGCTGGGCCATCTCTCCAGCCCCAGCTTATTGATTTTTGTTATAGCAACTTTCTTTTCTCTGGAATACATTATAACCCCTCACATTTTCATTTGATGTTAATTTATTTGCTCCCAAGCCTTTGACTGCCCTTGGAATCATTTTTGTTGTCCATTCTCTGGGTTCGTCCTCCCTTCTGTTTCTCCTTTCTTCCTCTGGAACCTCTGGTCACCTGGCTTCCTCCCAGGTGGAGCCCCTGTTCTCTGGATAGCCTGTCTGTTTTGTTCCTGTGTTGCTCTTGGGAGAGTCTTGTTTTTCCTTTTCGGTTCTACGCAGGGAAATGGAAAGTGGTTTTGCTGCTTTCCTGTCTCGCTCTGGCTTGGCTGCTGGGTTCCGGGTGGGGAAGGATCTTTGCTGTGCTTGAAGCTTCACCTCAGCTGTAACAGCTTCCAGCGGCGCTGCTGAGTTCAGTGCCATTTTCACCTGATTCTGTGTTCTTGGTCCTCACTCCTCAGAAGCTATTACAATCATCCTGGGAGCTCCTAAGTTATCTAGCTGCGCTCGGGTGGGGCTGGGAATGGTGACAGTCTCAGTAGTGGGGGTGGTGCATGAGCACCCTAGGTGAAGAGGACCAGGGGCCACCCACATGTGGGAGGAGAGCAGCAGGGGATGCGTTTCCACAGAAATGTCCGTAATCTAAAGTGGAGCGGTGAGCCTGAGAGGGAGGGGAGCAGAGCTTCAGAGAAGCAGGGCCTTGTGATCCTCCTGCCACGGGCGTCAATCACGGGAAGGCTGATGTGTACAGCCTGCTGCTCTTCTGTTCTAGAGCCCTCAGTATTATTGTCAGCAATGGGTACGTTCGTTTTCACCGCTGTAGAAATATTCACGAACACAGAATTAACCATCCGTTTCTCTGGTCTTCTCTTGGTTATAACTGAGTTTATTCCCGCTGGATGTTGCTGTTCTGAGCGAGCTGGTTCTTGGGAAATGGGAGATAAATGTTCTGTGGCCTTTGGCAGCGGCGTTGTGAAATAGGGCTTGCTTGCTTCCTGGTACCCAAGAGTGGCAGCTCAGCGCTTTTCCTGACCGTGTCTCTCACATGTTTGTAGGCTGTGCTATCAAGTGCATACATGTGCTGGTAAGGTAGACCATGTGATCATGAGATGACCTTCTCTATATCATTTAGTCTTATCTGTAATTTTTTTTTTCGAGACAGGGTTTCTCTTTGTATCCCTGACTGTCCTGGAACTCGTTCTGTAGACTAGGCAGGCTTTGAACTCACAGGGATCCTCCTGCCTCTGCCTCCCAAGTGCTCAGATTAAAGGTGTGCACCACCACCAGACTTGTAGTCTATTTTTAATACCATTTGATTTTTCTCCTCCTCCTGTCTACAGCTTTGTTCATTTCTGGCCACTTGGTCGTCATGTTCAAGACAGACTGATCTAGATATGGAAGGAAGGTCCCCATTAAGAGGTAAATCAGAGACTCAAGGAATGTAGCCCCTTCTGGGGTGAAGGGGTCTCAGGTCTGTCCAAGTGTAGAAACACTACCCAGACCAGCCTCTCCATTGGTCCCTAATTACTATAGAGGTCACTCTTTCTTTTTTGAGACAAAAGTTATGCTGTATTGTCTAGCCTGGTCTTGGACTCCTGGGTGCAGGAGCTCAATCCTCCCTAAACTTTAACCCGTGAAATAGCTAGGACCAGCGGTGTGCATCAACACACCTGTGAAGTAGCTAGGACCAGAGGTGTGCATCAACACACCTGGCTTAATGATCAACTCTTGATATCCAGCAGAGTGGAGCCTATAAGCCCACTCTCTCACTGTGGACTTCCCTCCGGGCCTTTCTGGCCCAGGTCCTGGCTGCACAGGGTGGGATTGGTTGTCAAGCATACAGAAGACCTAAGCAGGCTAATTCTTTCCCTCCTCCTCTTTCTGCCCAACCCCTACCCCTTTCCTTTCTCCCAGTGCTTCTTGTCTTTGCTCTTTCATGTAGGGTGATGGTCAGAGTGAGCTGCCCATGTCTCCTGTTCTGCTCTGGGCAGACAGCCTTGTTAGGATTGTGTAGCATTTCACAGGTTGTGGACATCTGCCCCTCCCACCTACCCCAGTCCCCTTTGGAACTCTGTGCTTCATTCATTCTTCTCATGGGTCACAAGGATGAAGGCGTAAGTCACAAACAATCCCACACCAGTTTGGAATTATGATTAATAGAATGGTTATTTATTCAAAGGGGAAGAAACTTACAGATTACCGTCCCAGACAACAGCCCCTCTGCGTGAACAGGAAAGGAGTCTAGGAGCCGGAAGCAGAGCCGGAAGCCAGAGAGAGAGTGGAGGACAGCCGCTGCTTTTTTAAAGAGAGAGAGACCACGCCCCAATGGGCTGGTATCTCAGCGGCTATTGGCTGAAGGAGCGGAAGGAGCTCCCACAGCATCTCCCCCTTTTGTTTAAGTAAGAGAGTTCTAAGCCTACTACGAAATTATATACAATAAGTACAAACCTATGAAATTATATACAATAAATACAAATATCCTATTCTAACTAGCTCAAGTCTTGTATAACAAATAACTTGGCCAAGTCATGAGAGGAAAGTAACTACATTTATATAATCTTCAATCCCATCGAAGATCTGAGAAGGGAAATAATGTTACCTGAGTAATTAGGAAGTGCAATCAAACAACTTCCAGAGCATGTAACAAATCACAGAGACAACTGGCTACCTGGGCAAACACCCAAAGTCACGTTTGCAGCGTTGAAGCAACCAACTTTGGCTAAGGCCTGACATAACTGACATACCATTTTCAAAGGCAAGAAACTTTTCAAAACTATCTTATCCTGTCTTGGCAGGATATGACAGTCCTGTTTTATCCATTTATGGATATTCTGTAACTCTGTCAGTAGTTGAGGTGTGGGCATTTCTTTACCCAAAGGCCAGTTCTGGCAAGAAGAAAGGCTCCAGGTGGAGTGTCTTTGGTGCTCAACATTCTCTCAGGAATAGATCAGTGTTACCAGGAGCGATTGTGTCTCACTACCACAGAACTCTGAACTAGATTAAAGGCCATTTTCTACAGCTCTTTGAAGAAGTTGAAGATTATCTTTCTATGCTGAATATAATCTCTATGTATCTAAAGAACCTGATTAGTCTAATTATAAATGACAAAATTAGATGACTATTGATCTGTATAATTCTCAATACCTATCTAACTTAAAGACTGAGACAATAAACAACTGTGCAATAAATGAGGACAATATGACCTCCAAATATAAACAATGTGCAAGTATACATTGCAATATGGTAAATATATATATCAATACATAGACAATATATAAGTATCTTAATCAGAGGTAGAAGTGTACAATGCAATATGGTAAATATACATATATCAATACAATATATATATCAATACATAAAAATGTTTTAAACAGAGGTAGAAGCATGCATGTATACAATAGTGAACATAATTTAACTTTGTATCAATATATAAGAATCTATACCAATATATTTGTCTAAAAACAATAACACACAAGTACAAATCTATTATCCCATAATCCAATTATCCCTCTTTTTTTTTAAGATTCCTGCGCTTATAAAATTCCTCCCCCAACCCTCAACCGTATACTAATTATAACCAACCCCTAAATGATGTCCCTAGACCCAAGGACAAACTTTACTGGGAGAGGGGACGTCGTTCTCTAGAATTACTTCCAGCTGTCATGGGGACGACGTTCTTTCTGGGGGATCCTGTGAAAGTAAAATGATGGTTAAATTTCAAGATCAATGTCTTTTAAAATTGCAAATAGTCTCTGAGTATTTTGTGGACGTCTGGCCAGAATGTTGTGCAAGATGTGCACCATTTCAGCTAACCACGTTGGAACCGTCTTGTGCAGCTGGTACCCAAAACAGGTCTTGTAGTAGCGCTATCAGTATCATGACGTCATATCAACCGGGTGGAGTTGTTGTTATGGGGCCCCATCTTCTTCCTGGAAACTTCAAATGTCAGTGCAGGAAAAACTCATTGTTCATTGTGGAAAACTTAAACAGTAATCATATAGACATATGCAGACATACATATATTCAATGAAAGGCATGATAGATATATTTAATGAAAGGTATGATAGATATGAAGAAAAGTAAAGATGTTTTCTAAGCTCATATTTCTTTCTGTCCCATATCATGGTTCTTGACATGAGACAGAAACTCCAGAAACTCTGGGTTTTTCTTTTAACAACAGGCTTGGAATTAGAGAGGGACTGACCCAGAGTCCAATTCCAAAACCAGCTCTATAAATTTAGAAATATGATTTAGTATATTTTACTTACAGAACCTATTCAGTTTTCTTGATAATCCCTATTGGGCCGTTATTTTCCATCTGTCAGTATTCAAATATCCAGGGTCCCTTGAATTTTTCAAAGATGAGTGTTTTCCTGTGGAGATAAGAACAGAACCCTGCCCCCATTCTATATGTTTTTCTTACCACCTATATGAATATTATCATTGTAGATGAGCTGTCATTTCTCCTTTCCAAGAGGTTTCTCCTCTTCAAATTGAACCTTTATTAATTTTGATGGTATCCTGTAAAAACGAGCAAAACCCCCTTCCCCAATGTAGCACATCTCCTGGCTTCCATTGAGAGGTCAACACGTCTTTGAAATAAACAGGTTGGTTTAGTTCAGAAGTTTTTTTCCATTATCCGATGTGTCTCTGCTGCTGTTGTTCCTTTCTCATTAGCATTAAGAAAATTCAAGGTTAATAAAGCATTATGCAATCTATTTCTGGGGGTATCTTTTGTCCCTTTCTGTTTGTTGAGCATATCCTTTATAGTACGATTTGATCTTTCTATAACTGCCTGACCTGTAGGATTATTTGGTATACCTGTAATGTGTTTTATATTATAATAAGCAAAAAAGCGTTTCATTTTCTTAGATACATATGCTGGACCATTGTCTGTCTTTATTTGTGCAGGTATACCCATGATGGCCATAACTTCCAATAAATGTGTGATTGCCGAATCAGCCTTTTCGGAGCTCAGGGCAGTTGCCCATTGAAAACCTGAATATGTGTCTATGGTGTGGTGTACATAATTTAATTTAAAGTGGAACACATCCATCTGCTAGATTTCATTCCTTTGAGTACTCTTTGGGTTACTCCCTGCAGGCAACGGTGTTTGATTATAGAAAGAACAAGTAGGACATCTCTTTATAATGTCCTTAGCTTGTTGCCATGTAATGGAAAACTCTTTCTTTAAGCCTTTACTATTGGCATGATGTTTTTTTATGAAATTCTGAGGCCTGCAGAACGCTTCCAATCAATAATTGGTCAATTTCAGCGTTACCTTGTGCTAGAGGGCCAGGCAGACCTGTATGGGACCTGATGTGTGTTATGTACATTGGACAAAGCCTATTCCTAATTATGTCCTGTACCTGGATAAACAATGAAGTCAACTCTGTTTCATCTGGTATGAATTCAGCGGTTTCAATATGCAAGATAACTCTTTCTGCATATTGTGAATCTGTAACTATATTAAGAGGTTCTTTAAAATCCCTTAGCACCATAAGAATGGCATAAAATTCTGCCTTCTGGACAGAATTATAAGGGCTTTGTTCCACCTTACTCAATTCTTCCGATTTATAACCTGCTTTCCCTGATTTATTTGCATTGGTATAAAATGTCCGGGCTCCAGTTATTGGAGCATCACGTACAATTCTAGGAAGAATCCAAGAAGTTCTCTTTATGAGGTTAAGTCTATCACTTTTGGGATAGTTGCTGTTAATTTCTCCCAGAAAATTAGCACAAGCTCTTTGCCATGGTTCATTATCTTCCCATAACTTTCTTATTTCCTCAGTAGTAAAAGGTACTATAATTTCTGCTGGGTCTATACCTGCTAGTTGACGAAGTCTCAGTTTACCTTTTATAATTAATTCAGAGACCTTTTCTACATAAGTTTTTAATTTTTTACTTGGTTTATGAGGTATAAATATCCACTCTAAAATAATATCTTCCCTCTGCATTAAAATTCCTGTAGGAGAAATTCTGGAAGGCAGTATGACTAGGATGGAACTAAGATTTGGATTCACCCTATCCACATGTGCCTCCTGTAATTTTTCCTCAATCATTGTCAGTTCCTTTTCTGCTTCAACTGTCAATTTTCTGGGACTATTCAAATCTTTATCACCATCTAAGGTTTTGTTTAAATGAACTATTAAATCAGGTGTTATCCCAACAGCTGGTCGTAGACTGGAAATGTCTCCTAACAATCTTTGGGAGTCATTAAGAGTCCGCAACCGGTCTCTCCTAATTTGTGCCTTTTGCGTTCAAATTTTCTCTAACCCTATTCTGTAACCTAGGTAATTAATAGAATCTCCTCTTTGAATCTTTTCAGGGGCAATTTGTAATCCCCACCTAGGCAAGACTTTCTTTACATCTTCAAACATACTTTCCAAAGTATCTTTATTTGAATCAGATAATAAAATGTCATCCATGTAATGATAAATTATGAACTTGGGAAATTGCTTATGAATTATTTCCAGTGGCTTATTAACAAAATATTGGCACAGTGTGGGACTATTGAGCAGCCCCTGTGGGAGGACAGTCCATTGATGTCTCCTAGTAGGCTGAGAATTATTATAAGTAGGCACTGTGGAGGCAAATTTTTCTCTATCCTTTTCTTGCAAAGGGACAGTGAAAAAACAATCTTTCAAATCAATAACTATAAGAGGCCATCCTCTTGGTAATAGAGAAGGCAAAGGAATTCCAGATTGTAGCAGACCCATAGGTTGAATTACCTTGTTGACAGCTCTTAGATCTGTCACCATTCTCCATTTACCAGATTTCTTTTTTACAACAAACACAGGAGAATTCCAAAGGCTGGTTGATTCTTCAATATGGTTAGTATCTAGTTGCTCTTGTACCAGCTATTCGAAAGCCTGTAATTTATCTTCAGCTAGAGACCACTGCTTGATCCATATTGGCTTTTCAGTTAGCCATTTTAAAGGTAGGGCTGTTGGTACCTCTAAAGGTTTGCTATTGGCTGTATGTTCTTGTACAGCCTGAATGGCTGGTGACCTTTTTCCATAATACCTCATTATATCCTTCCCAGAATTGTGAGTTCCTGGAACTACAGGAATGTTAATCTGGGTATTCCATTGCTGTAGCAGGTCACGGCCCCATAAATTTATTGCAATATTGGCTATATATGGCCTTAGTCTTCCTATTTGCCCTTCAGGCCCTATGCATTCCACCCATCTTGTGCTTTGTTTTACACGAGATAGGGTTCCAGTTCCCAGGAACTGAACATCTACCTCTTGAAGAGGCCAATTCGGATGCCAAGATTCTGGAGTAATGATACTTACATCCGTACCTGTGTCTAATAAGCCTTCAATAAAAATGCCATTTATACAGACTCTTAGCTTTGGTCTTTGATCGTTAATAGAAGTCTGCCAAAATATACGTTTACTCTGTCCTGCTGAGTTTTTTGACTCATTCTCCACATGTAATTCGTCATTTAGACCAGTATTACTTTTTACAGCAGACATTGGAGTTTTCAATTTTCTTGGTGAGACACATTTTCCACTGTAATTGGGAATGACTGGGCCACTTTTGACTTGGGGTCCTGCGAGAGGCCCCTCAAGGAGTTTCCCGATGGTATCGGGTTGCCTTGTCTGTCTGTTGTTGACCTGCATTCGTTGGACCAATGTCGGCCTTTACCGCATCTCCTACATATACCTGAAGGCTGAGGTCTCCTATTTTTGTCATTCCCAGAGGAGATATTATTCCTAGAATTTCTTTGCCTGCAATCCCTTTCAGATGTCCCAATTTACCACAATTAAAACACCTGGTAGTTTGATGTCTCCTCATAGCTTTGGAAATCGCTTCTCCTACCCAGGATTCGTCATTACAGCTAAACGTCTCAACATTCATTGTATGCTGTATCTATTCTTCCATAGGTGCTGATCTAGATCTTAAAGGCCCAATTATCTTTTTACTCTGTATTTGCATTTTCAAAAGCTAGAGATTCAAGAAGTATTCATCTAGCTTCTGGGTCTGTTACCCCTATGTCCAGAGCCTTAATTAATCTTTGCACAAAGTCAGTAAAGGGTTCTCTCTGTCCCTGCCTAACCCTGGTATATGATTCGACCCTTTTTGCTGGATCTTGTATTCTATTCAAAGCATTCAAGGCTGCTTTGTGACATAAGGACAGCACTTCTTCGTCATAAAGAGCTTGGACCTGTGGATCAGCATATGCTCCTACACCAAGAATTTGATCTTGGGAAACCTCCACACCTTTTGCTCTTCCTTGCTGTTCCATATGTTTGGATTCCTCTCTGAAATAAATTCTAAACATCAAGGAAGGTCCATCATCTAAAACTGCAGACACTAGCTGAGATAAATCATGGGGGGTAGCTCTGACATTAGAAGCCCAAGTCCTTACCATTTCCTTAACAAATGCAGAGTGCAAGCCATAATTAACGACAGCTTGCTTAATTTCTTTTAAATCATTCATTGCTATTGGTGTCCATCTAGCTTCTTTAACTCCCTTTGAGCCTTTAGAAGTTGACCCTTTGTCAGAATAAATTACAGGGTATGTCATTAGAACCCTGGGTAAGCCAGTTCTATCAGCTGATGGTGGCATTGTATCCTGTCCTTGTGCCTTCTTACTCTGTTCACCAGCTCCAATAATTTCTTCAATCATTTCTAATCTTTTTATCATTGTCTCCCTTAAATCCTGAATCTCCTGACCTACCTGTGTTTCTAGGAATTTCACTAAGGTATCAGTTTTTTGGTTCCCATTCTGGAGGTACATTCTATCTGTTACCTTATCAAAACTTTGTGGTAACGTCTGAACGTCAAATTCAACAGCCTGAACCCTTTCAGGTAACTTCCTAGTACCCTTGGATATGGAGTCAATTTTGTCTATCATAGTATCCACTTGCTCAGATAATCCCTGATTTTCAATAATTTTAATCCTTTCAACTAGTTGTTCATTATTAGTCCGTAAAAATTGTATCTTTCTTAATGATAAAATATTGAAAAGAAAACTGAAACCTAGTAACAAGTAAATTAATGTATCCCCATAGTCATATAAACCTTGCATGACATAATCCAGTGTATTAAAGAAAACAGTAAAATTGGCGTTGGAAACAAAAACTGCCATATTACCTCTTGTCTAGTAGGCAGCACTGTTGCCAAGTCGCGACTAGAACCACTGCAAAGGTGATGGAAACGGGGTCCTGTTTCAGTGTCCGCCTTAGTATTTGTTAAAAACTAGGAAATATAAGTTGCTCAAGAAAGAAAATGTAATTAAATCAGTTCCATACAGGGAACCAGAAACCCAAAATCCAGGGGTAGAAAAGAGCAACCCGGAAGCCGCATATGCCTCCACGTGACCGAGTCATTCTGATTCACGCCACTAAAGCACCACACTTCCAAGGGAAATTTAAAAACAACTCAGAAAAGAGCAAACCAGGCAGGCAGAGACTGTCCCGAGCCTGTGGAGCTTGGGAGGCGTGGGGTTTAATTGAACTGTTGGCTCCACACACAGGGTACAGGCCGCAGCTGAGGGAGGGCTCGTGACTAGCCAAGCTGGTGGCAAGCAGTTGAGTGGGGGAGAAGGGGGGGGGTTCTACAACCAAACGTTGGGCGCCAGATGAAGGCGTAAGTCACAAACAATCCCACACCAGTTTGGAATTATGATTAATAGAATGGTTATTTATTCAAAGGGGAAAAAACTTACAGATTACCATCCCAGACAACAGCCCCTCTGCGTGAACAGGAAAGGAGTCTAGGAGCCAGAAGCCAGAGAGAGTGGAGGACAGCTGCTGCTTTTTTAAAGAGAGAGAGACCACGCCCCAATGGGCTGGTATCTCAGTGGCTATTGGCTGAAGGAGCGGAAGGAGCTCCCGCAACACAAGGGTGATACGCAGCCTCCTCCCCTACACACACACACACACACACACACACACACACACCAGTCTCCCCAGAGACTGCTGGACAATGAAGTCACTCTTTTTTCAGATGGTCCCCTAGAGCCACCTCTTTGTTCCTTTTTTTCCCTTTGGAGTAAGCGAGTGGCCTGGGCAGGGCCTGCCTTTGATCTCCATCTTTCTGTACTACAGACTCTGACCTCCCAGCCAGGGAAGGGCTGTAGACTGCAGACTCACGCAGGGACCATCCTCTCATCTCTACTTGGAGTGTTATTTTTCCCCTGCAGTGAGAAAGTCTGCAGCCTGTCAGAGCTCTGCTTTGATTCAGCAGGCTGCTTAGTCAGGGCTGGAGGGTAGCTCTGAGCTCCGCAGCCTCACAGCCCTTCTGAGGGCCTAGCCGGTAGCCACCCACTTGCTGGTCTGTGGTTGCCTCCCCTCTCTGGATCTCCTGCCTCTGTTTCTGTCAGAGATGCCCTGGTGCCAGAAACAACTCTTAGCAGGTGAGCCCCATGCTCCCCTGTTACTTGGATCCGTGTGTGTACTTGGTTGCCACTTCTGCTTTCTTGGGATTTTTTGGTACTGGGGCTGACCAGCAACTTGGGATGATGAGAGCATCCATCCAGGTCTGAGCTCCAAGCCATTCATGACTCTGTGGAGGTATGCACTGTTCCCTTGGCCAGGGAGCCCTGGATGGTGGCCTAGTGCTGGGCAGGTGCAACTGGAACCAGCAACTCTGCTGTGCATCCGTGGAGCTCCTGCAGAGGCTCCTGCTCCTTCGCCCGTGACTGAAATCTGGGATTTGCTAAGATGTGACAGCATCTACCCCTCTGATCCATAACCCTGCTGTCCAGCAGCTGAAGGGCTGGTGTGGAGGACACAGAGCAGGGCATAAGTGGCCGCATGCCTTCCTTTATTTCTGGGCCTTGGGTGCCCACCATGGCTGTGGCACTGGTGCTCTGTGTAGGTGGAAGGCATTGTGGAGCCTGTCTCACCAGGCTACACTGTCTGCCGTGCTTCCCCCCCACCCCCTCGTGCACTGTGCACCAGCCTGCTGGACAGCCGTCTGCAGCTCTCCATCCCAAGATGATCGGGGCCTAGAACTGGGCTGGATCTGGCACAGGGAGAAGACTGGTACACTGATGTTCATGGTGGGGTGCGCACACCAGAGCGAGTGGACATGTGCTCAGGTGTTTTGTACTTGACTCCCCCAGGGGAACAAGGCTTGGTAGCCTGCCCTTGGCATTCCACAGCCTTGTGGACTTGGAAAGGTGTAGTATCCGAAGCTAAGCAGTGAGCAAGGGACCCTCATGTCCCTCATGTGGTCAGGAGGTCTGTTTGAGGCAGTCTGTCCCCTGAACTGACTGTTCAACCCCTTGCCTGTCTCTGGAGGCTTCTTCTGTGCTTTGCTTTAAAGGGCTGCTTTGTACCTGCTGGGGCCTGCAGCAGGCTTGTTTGTGATCACGGGGACTTGTGTGCCTCAGCTGGGGCCCTCCTGGCTGCTGAGTCTCACAAGGCCCAGGAGGAACTAGCAGATGCTCTGTGCTGGCCACAGCCTCCAAGTAAGGATGCTCGAAGATAGGCAGCTCCACCCTGCCTCAGAGTGTGGTCCTGGCGTCTGTCATGGGTCTCTGAGCAAGTGTGACGCAGTCAAGTCCTGTCTGAAGTGTCCTGTCTTCTCAAGTGGTCCGAGACCGGCCTGAGGCTACAGCGTGGTTGCTTTCCCATATCAGGCTCACTCAGACTGTTGTACTGTGTGGCCCCGGGCATCCAGCTCTGGAATGTAGGGGGCTATAGACCTTTACCCCAAGAGGCCTTCCAGCTGTCCCCAGCGGCACATGTTGGCCTAGGTAGTTTTGAAGATGCCGGCTAGTTGGGCTGCAGTGCTTTTTGTGAGGTCTGACTGCATCCTGTTCCTCCTAGGTCAAGCGAAGCCCTCTCACATCTGGTCAGGGAGTTGAAGTATGTCTGCCTTCCATTTCAGAGAAGAGGCTGTGGTCCCAGCTTCTCCTTGGGGCACGTGACAGCAACTGGCTGTGTTACCAGTTGTCAGAACCTCACAGCACAGACTCCATCTTAGAGACTGCTGGAGGCCTTAATGAAACCCACTCCCTGGGAGCTGTGGCTCTCGTCCATCCCGGAGGAGCTTGACTCTTGAGTTCCTGTCTGGGCCAGCTGCCTGTCAAGGTTGGGGACAATCAAGGGATGAAGGGCTTGGCAGTGCCTGAGATAAGTGGGGCTCCCCTTCCCAGCTAAAGATGCTTTCTCTCAACTCGACAGTCAAAAATAAAGATTGCAGAGGTCCCTTAGACTCAAGCCAGGGTCCCATGGTTTTTTGTTGTTGTTGTTGTTGCTGTTTGGGGGTGGGGGGGAGTTGAGACAGGGTTTCTCTGTAGCTTTGAAGCCTGTCCTGGAACTAGCTCTTGTAGACCGGGCTGGTCTAGAATTCACAGAGATCTACCTGTCTCTGCCTCCCAAGTGCAGGACCCCATGTTTTACCTTGCCAAGTACACTGTGGAAGTTGCTGGGCAGTTGCTGGGCACCTAGACTCAGCTGAGGCTCCAGGGCTGCCAGCAGGGTAGGCTCAGGTGGCCAGGCCTCTTGTGTGGCAGCCCTGGCCACCCTGCTGAGAGATCAGCGGGGCCTCACCGAGGCTGTGGAGAGATTAATAGCAGTCTGAATTCGATTTGCTGAATCCTGGGCAGTGACTATGTGACAGCCAGGGGAGACGCAGCAGGTGTCCGTGTTCTCAGCTCCTGGGCTGCTGTGTGATGGGAATATCAATGAGGACAGCAGTGACAGAGCTGGTGGCTGCAGGGCCGCCTTTTGCCTGGTGGTTTCCGTCCTCACTGTTACAGAACAGCGGTGTCGCCTGGCTGCAGTAGGGTAGGCCTGGGGCTCTGCGAAGACAGTGGGGTCCCTTGCTGGCTCTGCTCCTGCTCTGAGAAGCTTGACTCTACCGGGGTCCCAGGGTTGCCCAGAGGTGGGGTTCACATTCCCTTCCAGCAGCCCAAAGGCCCCCAGGGACGCTCCCAAGCATAAGGCCAAACGCTAAGGACTGAGCTGCCCAAGAGCAGCAACAGCTCTGGGAGCCCCTTGGAGACTCAACAGATCTGTGGTCAGCCTTGTGCCCTGAAGTCAAAACCTGTTTATCACACCCGCCATTCTGCGCTGCAGCCCCGACTCCAGGGAGGGCTAATGAGGGAGAGCACCAGCTGCTCACTTCTCGGTCAGCAGTTGGCACAGGATGCTCTAAGCGTGGCCAGCAGTCTCTGTGGGCAGGCCTCTGCCCTTCCCTGGGTCTTCCAGAGCACTGGTTGTCAGGAGAATGGGCACATCGGGCACCTACATACAGACCACAGTAGCTGAGAGAATGGACTCAGGCTTCCCAAGACTCTGTGCTGAGAAGAGATGGGCCACTGGATGCAGTAAGAAACGTGGGCAGGTACAGAGAGGTCCAGGGGTCTTCTGGTAGCCCTAGGTGAAAAACTTGGTACAGGGTTCCTCAGGGCCAGTGACAGGACTGATCAAGAGTCCAGTCAGAGATGGGAGAGGTCTCTGACTCCTGTCAGAGTAGTCCTGTCCCCTAAAGAGCGGTTGTCACAGGGACTAGGTCATGGGCATCTTTGGCCTGTGTGCAGGAGGGATGTGAGGTGGCCTTAATCCAGGGGCCTCTGAGATCATAGGTTTCTGTGACGTAGTTTAAAGTAGTCTCAAAATAAAATAAAGCAATCAAACAAAAGGTCCACAAGGGGATGGAGGAGAAGCAGCCAGGTGTGGCTATGACCCCAGCACTGGGGGAGCTGAAGCAGGGTAATTATCAAGAGTTTGAGTCTAGCCAGAGTTCCATGAGATCCTGTGTCAAAATACTAAAGCCACTCCATGGTGGCACACACCTTTAACCCCAGCACTTGAGAGGCAGAAGCAGACAGATCTCAGTGAGTTTGAGACCAGCCTGGTCTACAAAGTGAGTTCCAGGACAGCCAAGGCTACACAGAGAAACCTTGTCTCGAAAGCAAACAAAACTAAAAAGAAAGAGGGCTGGAGAGATGGCTCAGCACTTAAGAGCACTTGCTGTTCTTGCAGAGGACCTGGGTTCAGTTCCTGACATCCACACAGTGACTTCCAACCATCTGGCGATGTTCATGTGTACCTATGCACACATGCAAACAACACACACACATATATACACATATAAAATATATATTATATACATACATACATATAGGCTATACATGCATATATGTATATAATAGATACAATAAATCTAAAATATTCATAATAAATATGCATAATAAATCTTAAAAATTTAACTAAAAGTAACTGGTCTAAACTTTTTAATAACTGAAGGCTTTTAATAACTCTGTGGGCTTTTGTTATGCTGCCCATGGTATATGTTGTACACGAGTTGTCGGAGAGGCATGATCCATGTGACAGCAGCCCTCAGGAAGGCCCGTCTGCCTTTTACTCTCTGTCCATCTGCTGGTCTCCACCCGGGAACTTCTGTCAGATCTGGAGCATAGTTGGATCCCAGGATGGATTGGGGGATGTTCAACAGAAGTTTCCAGTGTCTTCCATCTTGAGAGCACGTCTTTCTGCACAGCACACAAACGCTGTGCATCCTTCGGGCTGTTGAGCTTGTGTGAACGTGCGGGTGACCTGAGTGCCTGTCCCTGACTGGCTTTCTGCCCTGTGAAGGAAGGAACTTCCTCATGCCTTCCCAAGCCTGGCCGGTGTGTTTCTGGATACCACTGAGTGCATTTCTGTTCGCCAGCGCTGGGGTGCTTCCTCAGGACTCAGAGATGGTGCCACACATGCCTGACAAGCTGCATTGCTAATTAGGATCATTGGGAATACACTCGTTCCCTTGGATCAGCTGGTTCTAAGGGGTAAATTAGCCCAGAAAGAATGCAATACACTCTCTTCTAAGCTGTGGGCAGGAGCTTGTCCTCTCGTACTGAGGGTGTCAGACAACTTCCTGGCCTGGTGTCTATTTTCTTTACCAAAGGAGCTTGGTCACTGTGAATAGGAGTGGGAATGTGGCAACTGCCTTCTGTGGTCCTCATAGACAAGACAGACAGGACTGAGGACCAGCAGGTCTTGCTGAGATATTCTCTGGTGAACGGGGCAGAGAGGGGTCCTGATGCTGTTGGAGCTATGGTAGTCTCTGGCCACTCATCTACATGGAGGGGGAGCATCAGATCAAGTCCCACCATCTTTGTCTCTGTGCCACAGGGAGTCCTGTGCAATAGCCACATCAGAGAGTCAATAGCTGCTTTGTGTACCATGACTCAGAAGCATGTGGTCCATGGCCAACCAGGATGCACTGGAAATTCCCAGATGGGAGCAGTCCCCTGGATGACACTGGTCCAGGAATCTGAGCAGGCAAAATGCAAATAGTGGCCAGTGACTCGGGACAGTGGACACTGAATTGAAGCCTGGGCTTGGCCCTACCTCTCCCTGCTTTTCTCAAAGTCCGAGCACCCATAGCCCAGCTGTTGAGACAACATGGACATCCAGTTGACACTTTGGACTTGTTTTGTTTCAGAACAACATGCCTGTAAGCGCTGCTGTCTGCTGCCATCACCATGGCAACACAGCCATCGATTTTCTCTTGGTCACCCCCTGGCCACATTCCACTCTGGCCTTTCCATAGGTGGGAGAGGAGCTGTACTTCTGAGGAACTGGCGTCTAGAGAGTAGCTGAGGGAAGGCAGGATTGGTAACTGTCGGGGGGGTGGGGGGAGCTTGGCTGTCTCACCTCCTGTCCGCCCCTTTCCCGCCCAGCGGTTTCAACAGCACGGTGCCCTGGCAGCCCCCTCGGCTGTCTGTCTTCACCTAATGAGAGCTCTATATTCGGGGCCTCGTTCAGGCATATGTTAATTAGCTCTCGGAGGTGCCTTTCCACTCTGGAAGCCACCAGAATAATTGAACATTATGGATATTTGCTCCAGAAGGCTCTGGAAGGTGAGGTGTGCTTACAGTCAAGTTTGTGCAGCTGACCCTTGGCATAGAGCCCTTCTGCCACCACGGGAGGGGATGCCAGATCTGGCTCCTCCCCGAATGACGGGGGTGCCCAGCAGTCGGGCACTGTTGTGTCTGAGTACCCCTGATGACACTCCAAGCACAAGCGTCCTGCTGTCAGGCTCTCTACCTGGTTCTGGGGACTGGAGCTAACCTCCAGGAGGGCTGCGGCAGCTCGGGTCACCTGAAGGTTACAGACGCCCCCTCTCTGGGCCCTGCAAAGCTCCACCTGGGCTGCGGGCTACCAGGGCCGGTCTCCTGTCTGCCACCCTTGAGGGCTTTGCTGAGGATATGTGGAGCATTTCAGGCACTTCCCTGTCAAGGCGGGCCCGAGGGAAGCTGTCCCTCTTCCAGCACGATGCCCACTTGACGCTGTTACAGCTTCCAAGTCAAGCTGTGCTTGTCTTATCTCTCCTGGATAAGGTTGGGCTCCCAGGGCTTGTTAGCTGCTGGGTCCAGCCTCCTGAACCTGGAAGGATCTGACTGATTCGCCATGTTCTGCTGATCTGCCCTGACACTCCATTTTCCCATGCTTTGCTCCGGGGAGGGCCCGGGGCAGAGTCCTGATGGTATAAAGAAAACTTAGCTCTCCTTGATTCCACTGTCTACTGAGGCACCTCCGTGAGGTGCAGATAGAGTGCCTGGCCCAAGGTTCGCACTGAGCTCCATGACACGGGCAGTTCTCCCTAGCACTGAACTTTGACTGCGTGAGCGTGTCATGGGGTCTAGCTGAAATCCCTGTAACTTTGCCACCACACTCATCCCAGTGGGAGCATGTCAGAGGGCAGTACACAACCTCCTCCAAGAAGGGGGCACCGAGGCACCTGCTGTTTAGAGACCCCGGGGGCTCTTTTCTCTTTACTCTTTTTCTCATGCCTTGCCCACTCTGGCTGCTCTGAAGAGGGGCCGTTCAAGGACCAGCCCTCAGCAGGGGTGCTGCGGCTGTGGTATTGGAGGCAGGTGTCAGCAGGCTAAGCAGTTGCTTCACCAGCCCCTTCCCCGAATCAGGAGACCTGGCCCCAGTGGCTCTGGCAACAGGTGTAATATCCACTCATCCATTGCTTAACCACCTGCGGTCTGTCAGGGCCTGCAGCCCTTCCCTGTAGGCCCCACAGTAATTGAGGTCTGTTACTCAAACCACCCTCTTCTTCATGGGGACAGCTTTAGCCAGCAGGTGGGCAGTGGATCAAAGACCTTGCTGCTGGGGAAGGTGGTATGCTTGGGAGACCGTGGCCTCACAAGGACTATGTTGGGCCACCCTTTGTGTTTGATGTCTTCTCACACACCCTCTCATACCACGCCTGGGAGCTGGGGTGGAGACTGCCTCCCTGTGATCATCTGAGTTTCCTTCTAGAGACAAGTGCCTGGCTGATCTGCCTGGCTATTGGCCCAGGCTGATGGCACTAGTGAGTCCCGGACTTTGGTACTGCACATGGAGAGGGATGCATCTCTTGTCTGAGATGATGCATCCTGGCCTCCCACAGAATGTGCCCAGCCCTGCAGAGCAACAGTCCCATGATGTGCAGCCGCTCACACTGCATCCCGACCATTGCTTTACTGTAATTTCTTCATGGATCTGGGCTGCGTTGATAGCAAAGTTTGCTTTTTACATGTGTTCATTACATGTTCGTGCATTCACACGTGTGCTCCCCAGCGTTTGTGTGGAGGTCAGAGGACAACCTACAGGGGTTAATTTTCTTCTTCCACCATGTGGTCCTGGGATTAAACTTAAGTCATTGGGCTTAGTGGCAAGTGCTTTATACCCACAGAGCCATGTCACTGAGCGAATGTTTCCTTCTTAGCTCAAGTCTCTTTGAAAATGTCATCTTCTCTCCATGCAGGATCAGGAACCCCTCATCTGGGGCCTGGAGGGGCCTTGAGGGGGGGTGTCTGGTCTTCTCGCAATGCCCTGAGCCCGGGCTCATGTCTGCACTCCGTTCCCCACCTCCTTCACAGTCTCTTAGGTTTTCTCCTCCCTGCAGCATCTTGTCATCTGCACATTATAAGAACACTGTTGTTTCTGAAAGAGAAACGTAAGGCTGAATGTTTTGAATTTTTATTACATTCTTATTTTGTGTGCACATGAGTGTGCATGGTGTTGGGGGTGCTGTTGGAGAACAAATTGCCAGAGTATGTCTCCTTGTTCCGTACACCCCCAGGATCAGGCTTGATGGCAGCGCCTGTACCTGATGAGCTGTTTAGCTGGCCCAGGACTGAGTGTTTTAAGGCACAGTTGTTATGGAAAATACAATGTAGGGGATACTCTCGAGTATGAGAGGTGAGGGCTCTGGCATGCTGATCCTCACAGGCTTGCCTAGCGCAGAGCGCAGGTAAATGGAGTGCTGGCTTGCCCACAAGAGCAGCAGGGACAGCTGCTCCTCTGCTTCATGGGTTTAAAGGGGACTGGTGGTAACCTTACTGTCAAGGTAGAGGTGTCCTGGTGTGGCAAGAAGTCCTTGCTCCTAGGACATAAACTAGAATACTGAGTCTGCAAGTGGCTCAGAAAAATCGCATGCACGCGCTTAGCGTCAGGAGGAGCACTGAACAAATGGGCGAGCTGTAACACTTAGAGCGGTGGTGCAACCAGCGCTGTCCGCTCTACTGTCTCCGTGGCTTTCCCATAGACTCTAGAGGGTGGGGTGGGGACCGTGTGCCTGTCTTCCTCCCAGCCACAGAGCCATGGCATCACCACCATGTTGAGCTCTCTGGGAGCTCCTGTAGAACCAGCCTACCCAGGATTCACCCACAGCTGCAGCCAATGGTGTGGCTGAGTCCCCACTGCCAGCACTCAGAGTCTCAGGAGACTTCCTGGTGCTTGCCAAGTTCAAGTGGAAGGCAAGGTCTGCTCTGTTTAGAACTGGGAGGAGCAGCAAGGCAGGTCCCACTGCTGCTGCCTGAGGCCTCGTCAGCCACTGTCAGCCACAGGTGACATGCCCCGTGCCCCACCCCATCTCCTGTACCGCTCCCCAGAACCCATGCCCCACCCCATCTCCCATACCTCACTTCCCTCCCTTTCCCCCCGTTCTGTTCCAAGTCTCTGTGGCTGTCCTTCCCAGGCTTCTCTGAATGTATCACACAGGCCCTCTTACCTGTCAGTCCAGATGGTTTTAAGCACCTGAGTTTGGGTGGAGACGCCTGAGGTCTGCCTCTGCATAGGCTGCTCCCTCAAGTCTAATCTTTGCAGAGGTTCTGAAGACACCACCTCTGTCACCTGTTCATGTGTATTTGTCGTCCCCACAGTACCTGGCACCTCCAGGGCCCTTCCTCTGACTGGAGGCTTGCTCGTGGTCCCATGCCCTACACTGACTCTGCAGGCTGCCCCCTCCCCGACTCTCGCCTTAAGCCTTACTTGAGGTCTGAGGGCTCCCCTAGAGTCCATGTGCCCTTTAGCCCATTCCCTTCTTACGAACTCACTGGGCACCCAGTGGCTGCTTCTTGAGCGCCACCGCGTCCTCAGTTTCCCAGCTGCTAGCCAGCCTCGGGCTCCGTGTGTAGCTGTCAGAGCATCTCTGCTCTTCTCTGGGGTCTTGCATACTGCCCACATTGATCTTGAACTCCTGGTCTTAAATGCTCCTGTCTCCTCAGCTCCCCAGGACCAAACAGTCTGGGTATGTCACACTGGGTCTGTGTAATTTTGAAATCAGCCTGAAATTAGTTAGGAATAGAGTAGACAGGACCGAGTCCTAAACCTCAGAATTCCAACATTTGGCCATCGCAGTTCCTGCTGGGTGAGGGCAAGCCAAGATGAGTCCTGAGTGTTACCAGGAGCAAGCACCTAGTTTACCCTCTGGGAGGACATTGAGCCTCCAGGGAGAACTGTGTTCTTGCTATATCTTCAAAATAGTCTAGGAGTAGCCAGGGCAGGGACAAGGACAGGGTTCTTAGGGAAAATCCTGACCAATTCAAGCCCCTTGCCCACCTTGGCAGGTTCCACCTCTGTGTGGGGAAACCCTGAGTCTTCTAAAGCTCCTCCAGGTTTCCAGATGGCCATTGTCCTGCAGAGGTGTCATCGTGGAGAAGTGAGACCCCATAATCTGCCCACACATTAAGTTCTGGCTGCCGGTACCCTTCCTGGCTGTATAGCTGAGAGGGCCTCAGAAACATGTATCATGCCTGGCACACTTCCTAGCACTCCTTCCTAGGAGGCAGAAGCAGGTGGATCTCTGAGTTCAAGGCCAGCCTGGTCAACATGGACAGATCTTCATCGTGAGACCATGTCTCACAACAATGACAAAAGAATGTATCTCATAGGCCGGGCGGTGGTGGCGCACGCCTTTAATCCCAGCACTTGGGAGGCAGAGGCAGGCGGATCTTTGTGAGTTCAAAGCCAGCCTGGTCTACAAGAGCTAGTTCCAGGACAGGCTCCAAAGCCACAGAGAAACTCTGTCTCAAAAAAAAAAAAAAAAAAGAATGTATCTCATAGGCACTGGAGAGCTCACTAAGAGGTTAAGGACACTGGCTGCCCTTCAAAAGCCCGTGCATGGCCACTCACAACCATCTGTAACTCCAGTTCAGTATATTCAACTGCCAGTTCTGGCCTCCATGGCACCAGGCACACCTGTGGTGCACAGATATCTGCATATCTCAAAACGTGTGCACACACATTGTTTAAAAACGGGCAGCAGGAAGACTGATCACGTGAGGTCATACTTAGGGCTGTCATGACCCTGCAGACCTTCCGTGACACCTGCACTGGGTGTGAACAATTGAGCTGGATAGTTTTGTGTTAATTTGACCCAAGCTGTAGTCATCTCGGAGGAGAGAAACCTCTATTGAGAAAATGCCTCCATAGGATTATGCTGTAGGCAAACCTTGGAGCATTTTCTCAATTAGCGATCGATGAGGGAAGGTCTAGCCCATTGTGGGTGGTGGCAGCCCTGGGCTGGTGGTCCTGGGTTCTGTAAGAAAGCAGGCTGACCAAGCCAGGAAGAGCAAACCAGTAAGCAGCACCCTCCGTGGTCTCTACATCAACTCCCACATCCAGGTCCCTCCCCTTTTAGAGTCCTGTCCTGAGTTCCTTTCATGATGAACTCAGGGTGGGACTTCTTCGATGATGTGGAAGTGTAAACCAAACACACCCACAGTCGCTTTTGGCCACGTTTGATCACAGCGGTGGTGATTGGCACCAAGAGCGGGGATCAGGAAGAGCTCTTACAGAGTGACTCATATACAGGGATCTGTAGAGAGAGAGATGAAGGAGATTGATTAGAATGGCTTACAGGCTGTGGTCCAGTTAGTCCAACAATGGCTACCTACCACTGGAAGGCCCTAGAACCCCAACTGGATGTCTGTCTCCGCTGGTCTTCAGTGTGCACCAGAATCCCGAAGAAGTGGACACTAATGTCAGTGAAAGGGTGGACTTGACAGTGAGTGCAAGCAGTCAGGCAGCCTAGATACATGTTCTTTCCACCTAAAGAATGTTAAGTCTCCTAGGTGTGATTGCATGCACCTCTGATCCCAGTATTCAGGAGGCAGAGGCAGGAGAATCAGGATTTCAAGGCTCTCTAAGGCTGTATAGTGAATTTGCTCCTGAGACCAGCCTGAATGAAATACGTGAAATTTTATCTCAGAAACAAAACAAAAACAAAACAAAACAAACAACAACCAAAAGGAAAGGAAAAGGACGGGTTTTCTGGCCTCTGCTGTAGCACAGGTGGACATTGTAGCTGTCCCTAAATCCGTGTCCCCACTCACAACCCCAAGAAGGGGGACATTTCCACGTGGACCAGATTGCACACTAACCATTGCACACTTCCATTGTGAAGCCAGGTTACTAATAGTACCAAAAATCTTTAAAACTGAGGCATTGGGGTGACATGCAGGGTGACTCAGATGACTGACCTTTTAGCTACTTGACTCATACTGTACATTGGCAGAAGTTGAGGAGGGTGTGGTCTCCTGCTATGGCTACCTGTGTTTTTCAACTTTATCCCAAATGTGTTGTCTCTGAAACCCATATGTGCTTTTGGGAGTCTTACCTCCTAAGTTCCCCAATACTTGGGGTCCTGGAACCCTCCTGTCCCCAGCTGTCCTAGCCCCAATGTCACCCTCTTCGGTTACTGCTCCCTCCTTTGATGCGCAAAGGCTGACTCATTACCCTGGCATGCCAGGGGCTTCCGTCTCTCTAGAATCTGCCATGCCAGGCCCCTGGGATGGGCCACCTGCTGCCACTCACCCCTACTGATACTCCACTCCCTGGAGAGGTTCATCAGGTGGCAACTGTAAAGATTTACTTCCCTCATTCACTGTTTGCTCTGGCACATTGGGCCTCGTTTCCCAATCTGATCCGGTTTTTCAAGTTTGGGGCCCACCAGTGTTGTGGCCCTGGCACTCTAGGTCCCCAGGAGATGGGTGGATTCCGCCCTGGCTGAGGCTAGAAAGCCTCTTCCCGTGGCTGGAGAGGTGGCTCAGTGGTCAAGAGTCCTTCTTTTACAGAGGACTCAAATTTGGTTTTGAGCACCCACATCAGCAGCTCACAGCTGCCTGTAACCCTAGCCTCAGGGATCTGATGCCCTCATCTGGTCTCCACTCATGTGCACATACCCCCAACATCATTACAGATAATAAAGCATCTTCTTTTAAAAGAAAGCAAGCCTCTTCCTTATAGCACAGCACACCTGGAAGGATCTTCCTGGAAAAGGAGAGGGTGGGAGATCTTAGAGCCCACAACGAGGGCCCAGCCCCTGCTTCTCTGTCCCTCCTGGCCTGCAGTCCTTCAGACGCAAGACGTGTACAAGGGCCAACGAACAAAACTTCTAGTGGCCTCTGGCAGAATCGCAGACTCCCCCTCTGCAGTGGGGTGCTCGGGGTGCCTAGTTGTGCCTCCCGCATGCTGTGCTCGTGGTACTCCAGGGGTTAAGTGCTCAGGCCCCACTACACGTGGCTTCCTGCAGCTGCCTGTAAAATGCAGTTTAAAATTGCACCATGTGGGCTGATTTTGCACGGCGCCAGCTTGCAGCTCTCTCTCTCTCTCTCTCTCTCTCTCGTGCACACGCACACACATGCACACGTGTACCTTGTTCTGTGCCTTTGCCTAGGTGGGCCCCTGCATATATACCCACCATATGTGGGGGTGGGGACAGGCTACCCAGCTGGGGCTCTGGACTGAGGGTTCTAGTGGATCAGGACACTGCTCTGTGTCTGAGTGTTGACACATCCCAGATGGAGCGGTAACTGCTGTCTTGTTGGGCCTGACACCCATAAGTAGAACAAAATCCTATAAGACACTTCACACACCATGGGTATCAGGAGTCCCCTTTAAGGATCTGCTATTTGATCGCACCGCTTTCCGAGGTTCCTGGACTGGAGTGCACTGTTTTATGGGCAGAGGAGAGCTTTCTGTTTGGTCTTGACATTGACTTGTAATTCTGGCCCTAAAGAATGAGGCCAGAGTAAAGAGCAACAGCCTATAAGGAGATCTCTAGCTACGCGCTTGGTCGCCACTGCCCCGTTCCTCCTCTTGTAGACCTCACAGCCCTTCTGAGGGGCTGGTCACACAGGCCAAAGGAAGTGTGGGTGGGTGTAATCCACAGTGAGAGAGTAGGGCCAGTGCTGCCAGGGTCTCCAGTGGGTTCCCCTGCCAGGCCAGACCTCGTGCCCATCATGGCACCTGCTTTCCCCCTGGGTGTAGTTATAGCCCATTCCCAGGTGTCTGGGATGTTAGGAGCCAGGAGGAGATAGACCAGAGACCCTCTGAGTCATGGGAACATGATCAAGCAAAGCCCAGAGTACTTCTCTGGTCCCTCCTTGTCTCGGGGGCAGCAGGTTTCCATCCTATGGAACTTAGAGATGCAGAAAAACACGGAGGACCCTAGGACTTGCTACTCGGGGGCTTGTATTTTTTGCTTGCACACTGGTGGCTTCTGGTCTGAGTGTAGAAAGCTCTGATCTGTGGCTTTGGGTTTCCCACGAGTCCTGTTCTGAGCATGTGGGACACTGCCCTGATGTCCCACTGAACGATCGACATGCCTGCGCACGTGTGCTGGTGGCAACCAAGGCCGCGTCCCCATGGGGACCCTGCCCGTTCCATCCGTTTATCTCAGCAGCGATAAGGGACCCGGCTCCTTCACAATAAATTCTGCCCCATGTGGTCCCCAGTCCCTTCAGGCACAACAGAGTACAGGTCCAGAGTGGGCTAGGAATAGGACTTCCACCCTCTTTAGAGGGGTCTGGCAGACCTGGGGCTACTATCCCTGACCCTCGGTGTATAAGTTGCCACTGACTTTGTGACCACAGCTTCCTATTGTCCATACACAGTTATGGCAGGGATGCAGTTTCTGGGGTGGTCATTGTCCCCTTGCCATATAGTGTTAGGCTTCATGCAGGTCTGTGGTCGTACACTCCGCGTGGGGGCGGGCAGACGCCTGTGCTGATTTTTACCCCTAGCATCTGCGGGTGCGTCTACCCAGGTGACTCAGGCGGTTTGCCCACAGCCCCAGCCAGCTGTTGTGTGTGCCCTTTGACCACAAAGGATGACCTGCAGGGCAGTGGTCAGCAAACAGTGTGGGGCTGGTATGGTGAGTCGTAGATCTGGCCACTGCCCACCCTGCTGACCTGGAGAGTCCTTCTGACGGCGGCCATTGGCTGACGTGGCCTCACACGCGATGCTAACTGGTGTAGGAAATCTGTGCGATGCCCCATCTTCAGTCAGTGCTCGGTGTCCCTGTCACTGGAATTAAAACAACAGTTCACGGGCCTAAGAGGGTTCCCCAAGAATCTGGCCTCCCCAAACCCACATGAACCCCCCCCAGGGGAAACTGATGTCCTAGAGGAAGGTACCCTCCAGACAGGACTTCTGGTTTCCAGTTGGCGACAGTGGATGGCAGAGAGGGACTCCTGGGGAGAAATGTCTTAGCTTAGCAGCGTACACTCCAGCCTCCAGGCACAGACACGGCCCCCTTCTCTGTTTCTGTCCATAGCACCCAGCCAGGGTCCCGGACTCCCCACCAGTTATCAGCTAGTTGCCAAGCGGGCAAGTGGAACTAGACTGCTGGGTTTCTCTGCCCTGCAGGCGAGATGGCCCGGGGCAGAGAGGACAGGCAGCCTTGTTGGTCTTAGTTAGTGGCGTTGTGTGCCTGACCCATTCGTTACATGTCTCCTGTGGCCAGCTGAGCATGATTGGGGTCTCAGGCCCCTGGAAAAAGAAAGGGAGCGGGAAACTTGTGCTCAGTTGACACCGGGAGGTACATGACGGTCAAGGGCTCCTAACCACGACCCTTCCAGCTGCCTGCCTGGCCTGAGCCTCATCCCTAGGTGTGGAGTGGGAGGCAGGTGCAGGGATCTGATTTGGTCGTTGTTGGGCTAACAGGAGAGTATGAGCTTGGTGCTCAAGGCTCTTCCTGTCTACTTCCTTTCTGTCGTGTGTTGGCAGCTTAGTGTCGGCTCTGTGGGCTGCCGGGGGCTCAGCTCAGCCCAACGCTGGGCAAACAGACACTAGTGTGCCCCAGGCAAGTGATGTCCCAGCTGGAAAGGCCCAGCATGGTGTTGACTGCCGGACCCCTGAACCTCTGTTGTCTCAGTCTACCCTTCACGTGTAGGCCAAGCCACATCAGTTCCCTGAAGCGTTGGTGTCCTGGGGAAATGTTTACGGAGCCGTAGCCATGCCCAGTGCTCTGTGGCACGTGAGCCTAGGCTCCTGCTAAGCTGGTCCACAGCACCAGTCCCCCTGCCTGTTCCTGGCCCACCAGCTAGGCTGACACCATGGGTAAAAAAGACACATTCTACCAGGGCAAGTGGCTCCGAGACCACTTTGTCCTCCTGGGACTAGTACCAGCTGAGGACCCAGCGCCCAGAATGCCTTTCTCGTGGAAACTGGCAGCGAGGCCTTGGATCAGAGAGGGTGGTTTCCTGTGCCTTGCGCAGGAGGTGTCTGCTCTGGTGTGTGGCTCATTATACCACTGGCTGGTGTGAGGTCTGTGTCGGTGCCATTTGTGCTGCACGTGGGTAAAAGCCTGTCTGCACAGGGCCTCCCGCCTCATGTCCCTGCCCTACACCTGAGCTCCCCACAAGGATGCCAGGCACGCTAACTCAGACTCTAACCCCTCATCATTTTAGACTCTTCTGTTTCTTCTTCCCCTCCCACCGGACTTTCTTTCCCAGAAGCTCCTCTGTCTAGAGTCATGGACCTGCTGTGGTGTCCAGTGTCTAGTCCTGCTGTAGGCTCAGTGATTGGAAATATCTAACCCACTTTCTTCCCTCCAGGGGACGTCCTCTTCCAGATGGCCGAAGTCCACCGGCAGATCCAGAACCAGCTCGAAGAGATGGTGAGTGTGTCCTCTGGGACCTTGGGTTCAAGTAGCAGACATAGGTGAGCAGGGAATTTGGGTGTCAGCTGAAGAGGACCGGCTATGTGCTGTACCAGTGTGTCTATCGGGACTTCCGTAGCCATGCGGTCAACACTCAGAGACAGGAACACAGGTCACACGAGTTACAGTGATCTGCCAGGAAGATGACTGCGTCTCAGGTTCCCGGGAAAAGAAAGGAAACCAGAGCCTCATGCTCGGTTGGCCACAGGGACCTGTGATAGGTCAGCTGTGGAAGGGTCACTACTGCCTTGATGATAGCCCTAGCCAAGTCCCCAATCTTGCTACTCATGGGTGGCAAAGTCAAAGCTTTCTCTCAATTCAGGTTCAGTTCCTTCAGCCCTTACCTGAACGATCCATCAGAAGGAGGGTGGTGGAAATGGGGTGTCCAGGCTTGAAGGACTCCTGTCCCATCCTCACCCTTAGGAGCCTCCTGGCTCCTTGGGGCCTGCATAGGGCTCTCCTTCCCTGGTACCGTGTCCAGGCTGGCTCTGTTACCGTTGCCTGCAACACGTTTCACAGCTGCCTAACAGTGCGTTTCCTCCCTGCCTCCAGCTGAAGTCTTTCCACAATGAGCTGCTCACACAGCTGGAACAGAAGGTAGAGCTGGACTCCAGGTACCTGAGTGTAAGTACGGCCTGCCCCTGCCTCTGCCTGGAGATCTGTCTCCTAGATGGACTCCCACCCTAGTGGCCTAGAGAAGAGCTGTGTGCAACTCCCCTGCCTCTCAGCCATTCGTCATAAGCCTGTGACTTGACTTGTGCCGTAGGACCCACTGAGCGCCTTGTCTGTGCCTCACTGTCGTTGTCCCTCAGCCCAGGCTGCTGCAGTTCCCACCTCCTATGTTTATGGCCTTACACCTACTGTTAGGGCCAGGGAATGAGGACAGGCTGCTTCCAGGTCTGATTTTGGTCTTAGAGGTTAGGGATCTGCCAGAGGAAGACAAGGAGGAGGCCTGCAGCTGTGACCCGTGCCTCTGGCCCCGGAACCTGCTGCGGCTAGGGAGCGGGGAGGACTGAGGAGGGGGCATGGAGCTGTCGGCAGAACTCACAGGCGTCCATAATTGTGTCGTGGCTCCCCAGGCTGCACTGAAGAAATACCAGACGGAACAGAGGAGCAAAGGTGACGCCCTGGACAAGTGTCAGGCCGAGCTGAAGAAGCTCCGCAAGAAGAGCCAAGGGAGCAAGAACCCCCAGAAGTACTCGGACAAGGAGCTGCAGGTAGGGTGGTGGCTGCCTGCAGCAGCTGTGCCCCTTTCTTGGCAAGGAAGAGCTTTCCCATCTGCCCATGAACTTACTAGGTGTCTGTCGAGGGAGGGGGAAGCGCCCAGGTGTGGCAAGGCAGGGCTGGATTTCTGGAGTGACAGCCTAAGTCCTTGAGCCGGAGGGGTGGTTAACTTGGCAAAGATGCTGGGAAGGTTCTCAGCTACCATGCAGAGGCTCAGGCTAACCCTCCCCTTGATCTTCTGGATTCCTGCCCAGGAGCCAGACCCCAGACTGCTTTTCTAACCGATCTATGATCAACCACTCCAGGCTGGTCAGTCAAGGTCATCTGAGGCAGATGGCCCTGGAGGCTTCCAAGGGCCGGATTCACAGCCATTTTCTCTGCTGCTCCACCAGCGCTGCAGGTGCGGCATGCTGCTCAAGTGTAGGATATTGTGACCAGACTGACACTTACGTCAGAATCTAGGACGGTGTCCTGAGACTGAGCCGGCCGAGAAACCCCTCACCTACTCTTGCAGGCCTGGCTGCACAGATAAAAAGGTGTACCGCAGGACACCCAGTGTTTGTAGAGGAGCACAGGGCCCGGAGGGAACAAGGTGTGCTCCAAGGCCTGGGGTCCCCAGTCTTACCTGTAGCATCAGACAGCACCCACCACCCAGGTGCCTTCCTGCCCAAGACATGTGATGTTCCTCTTGCGCCCGTAGTGCCCCTGGCATCTCCCCTGGGCCCGGGGAGTGGGGAGGGCTGAGGATGCCAAGCTGCCCTGCCTTGATCACGGTGTTGCTAAAAACGTCAGCAGCTCCGAGGTGCCCTAGGAGAGCTGTCTCTAAGTACGCGCATGCCTGATGGGGGAGTTCACAGGCCCATGGGGACCCTGCCCTGAGTCCATCTGTCCTAAACAAGAGAGCAGGCCTGGATGGCACTCCTCATGGGAAGGGGTTGCCATAGCAGGAAGCTTACGGTCCCTGCAACCTGCCGCTGCTATCTTACATGCAACAGGATGCCTTCGCGCACATTTTCCTGAGTCCCAGGTCTTTGTTTTGATTATCTGTATACATGTTTGTGTGCATGAAGGTTCATGTGTATACAGGCACACATTCATATATGTGTACATGTATCTGCAGAGGCCAGAGGACAGCCTTAGGTCATTCCTCCTTAAACTCTTTCCGCCTTCTTTCTGAGAGTCTGGCTGACTTGAAGCTTGTCAAGTAGGTTAGGCTGACTGACCAGCGAACCCAGGATTCCACCTGTCTCTCCTCCCCAGTGCTGGGATTATAAGTATAGACCTAGGTTTATTTGTGTGTTTTTTAATGTGGGTTCTGGGACCCACACTCAGGTCTTCATACTTGCAGGGCAAACACTTTATCAACCTAGTACTGCTACCAGCTGTGTTTTGTTTGTTTGTTTGTTTGTTTGTTTTTCAAGACAGGGTTTCTTTGTGTAGCCCTGGCTGTCCTGGAACTCACTCTGTAGACCAGGCTAGCCTCAAACAGCGATCCGTCTGCCTCTGCCTCCCGAGTGCTGGGATAAAGGGATGCACCACTACCACCCAGCTTACATTAGTATTTTTAATGACCATCTGTGACCCGTGGCTGCCTCCAAGGACATGTTCAGGCTGAGGCTGTCACACAGGGTCCGCTGTGAGCCTTCTTGGGTTGTTTGTGGACAGCTCAGGTGAGCTGCAGGATTAAAGAACAGATGTACATTCATCAGTGTCCAGCTGCTGGTGCCTTTTGTCAGTTACTCTCAGATGGCCAGCAGACATCACCCTGCTGCCTGAGAGGGGAGCGGGCTCTTCAGTGCTGGTGTGGGCTGTGCAGGTGTGGGCCGTGCTCCTCTGTGCAGGCATGGGCCATACAGGAGGGCATTTCATGTGTGAGCACACAACCTAGAGGGAACCTTCAAGGCACCAGGTTAGCAGCAGCCTGGTGATGGGGACCGGCTCATCTTGTTTTTCCCCTGGTGACAGCCTTATTTAGACACTATAGAATACATGTAAAACCTACAGTACAACGGGCTTTAGTAGATCGGTAGAACTGTGCAACCGCCGCACTAATCTGCAGCAGTTTACCAACCTAAAAAGAAGCCGTAACCAGCAGCATTCACCCCCATCTGCCCCCACCCCCACCCATCACCTACTCTCCCCACTCGAGAACACCTACCTGCTTTCTGTCTCTGTGGATCTCCATGTTCTAGACATCGACTGCGACTGAGTCACACCGTGTGACTTTGAGTCTGGCTTCTTGCACCGAGCTTGTTTTCAAGGTCTGTCCATGTTGAGCACGAATCCGCCAGTCTCTCCTCGCCAAGTCAGTATTCTCCTGTCCACGGCTGAGTGGCCTGCCTGACAAGGATGGCCGATTCCTTTTCTTCTCAGCCCCAGGCCTCTCCTTTATTAGCCCACGCTAGGGTGAAATCACTGTGAGTTTCCATCTAAGGCTGTGGTGTGACTGGGACCCTGCTGAGGGCAGGCCAGGTGTGAAGGCCAGAGCTGCAGGCTCCGTTTCCATCTTATTCAGGTGTGGCTCAGAGGGCTCATCTCCCCCCTATCTCTCTTGATTTCCTTCTCTTTCTCTCAGGCCTGCCCCCTCCCCACCCCCCTAATGTCAACCATCTCAAGAAAAACTCAGTCCAGACTCTGCTGTTGGTCACAGAGCCAGAGGCAGAGTTTCTTCCCCTCAGCTGCCTGTGGTTGTGGCTCTGCTGTACGGCACCGGCAAGGCCTTGTCTCACAAATAGAAATGCCTGCTGCCTACTGTATACTCCAGCCCTTCAGGGGCTGCCCAGGACTTTCTGGGTGCCTGCTTCCCATGGGGCTGTAGTGGCCACCTCCCCAGTGAGCCCTGGTTTGTACTGACAGAGGCTAGGTGTGGAAGACACTTGGATATCTTGCCCTGCTTCAGCTCTTATGGGCTTCGTGGTTTTGAGCAAGGTGAGGTCTTTTGCTTCCTAGCCCCTGAGTCACACCACACGACTTTGTGCCTGACCTTCTGCACGGCTTTCCAGGCCTCCATGGTTTCCATACTGCTGCTCATGAGTTCATCGCTCCTTTACACACACGTGAATCACGGCTCCTGCTACCTGGGAGGATGCTGTAGGTACCCAGCATGCTTCCCTAGAACTGCAGCTGCCATGGGAGGTCATCCCAACTGTATGAACGTGTCTCCTGGTAAATGTGTGTAACCCCAGACTCAGATGCTTGCCCCTCAGGCTCCCACGTCTGAGTATGCCAGCTAGGTCAGAGCAGAGGCTGGTGCCCTGGGGAAGGACAGTGACCTCCTGCCTAACCTCGGTTGCCTGAGACGGTGAGAGAGCATGGCTCTGGGCTTCAGGTGACCGGAAGGGTGGCCTCCCAGTGAGTCCACTGCAAGCAGGTGCTGTGGCCGTGACAGCACCCTGGGCTTGGGTGCCTCCTGGCTTTCTCTCTTGAAGGTGTCTCACGCCAACTTCTTTCTAGTTTCAGCCTTATCCAAGACCCCCTTTGGGCTGTCCCTGAGCATGGTTGCATAGTGTTCTGCCAGGCCCTTCTCTGCCCAAGTCCCAGGGCTCTTACTCGGCTGCCTCTTGGCTCCAGTGTGCACGCCCTGTATTTCTCTGGACCCTCAAGTGGATAGCCCGTACTTACCCGGCTGTGTCGGTTTGGATTTACTTGAATTGTTGCTGTTGTTGGCAGGCTGTGGGTCGGGGGGGGGGGTATTAGAGATTGAACCCAGGGCCTTATATATGCTAGACAAGCGCTCTGCCTCTAAGCCATATCTGTCTATACACCTGGATCTATAGAGAAGTTGGTTTATTTTGGGGGGGCAGGGGGGGCTTGCCTAACTCGCCTACCCTTCAACTCACTCCGTAACTCAGGTCTATGAGCTTGAATTTGTCTGCCTCATCCAGCTGTGTGCGGGCCTGTGATACCACCAGCGCTGACTGTTTTCCTGGGATTAGCAAGAGACAGTGTTCCTGATGCCCAAACAGACAGGCAGAGATGTTCTTGGCGTCTCTCACCTTATACCTTTGAGGGTAGAGAGTTCTTCTGAGTGAAGGTACACTGACTACTGTATTGAAGTATCCTGTCAGCCTTGCTACAGCCAATCAGGGGTCCCATCTGACCTATGCATAGGGCATGGCTGCTGGCAGCTAAGCAGGAACCCAAGGCTCTTCAGCATGGCAGCATCTTCAAGGATCTTCCTTCAAGGGAAGGAAATATTTGAGCATGTGATCTTGAGCTGAGCTGAACCCCACTCCTCTGCAAGGTCTAGACCCTCCGCAGTGGCCCTATCCCTGCTCAGGCCCCATCACTCCAGGTTGGCCTCATAAGGGTTGTTGTGGAGCTAAAGACTTTGGCCAGGTGTTGGTTGCTAGAGAAATATCCTCTGCCTCCCATGGTTTCCTGGTTTGTTTGTTTTTTTAAACTCCTCTCAAGATGGCCCGCAGGTGGGTCTAGTAGCTGAGCCCTAGTCAGCTGGGGGCTCAGAGGTCTTTGCTGGCTCCTGTACTGTCATGTCCACTGGACCTCTAGATGGCTAGCAACATTAGCAGGGGCGCCCATGTCCTGCCCTTGGGTGAGGGCAGGATTCTCGTCTTCTAGGGCTACTGGAACTGCTTCGTAAGCTAACCAGGAAGTGGGACTTGACCCCACGCTCTGGGGTGGCCTGAGTGTGGCTTGAGACCACAAGAGACTTAGAAACAGAGGCCCTGACCAGGCCCACCTGTTGCTCCAGCCTGGGAAGGGCTTCCCTGCTCCCTCGACATGCCCTCTTGTGTATCTGAGGTTTCTCCACTCTGTATGCCCCACTGGCTTGGCCAGAGCCAAGCAGGGTCAGACCATGGTAAGCCCAGGGTTCAGAAAGTCAAATGTAGGCTAGTGTGGACATCTCCTGTGTGGAAGACATCCTGGGACAGGCACAGAGGCCCAGCTTGGGATCTGTGAGCCTTTCCAAAGCCTGGGGCCTAACAACAGCCGCTGTTGGAGAAGAAGGAGCATGTATTTGGCTACCTTGGTCCCAGCAGCCCTGGTCTTGGTATGCACGTCGCTGGCCTTAGCTTGTGCTTGTTGAGCATGATTCCCTTCCCCGTCCCTGAGAAGTGAGCAGAATGTCCCGAGACCCGGTTCCACCGATCTACCAGTAGGGTCCCTGGTGTGGTTGGTGCCTGGGACACAGCGGAACACAGCCTGGCTGCATATGCGGGGTTCTTAGAGTTCTTGGGAATAGGAACTCACAGGGCAAGCCCAAGGCTGCTGGGCCTCTGGAACTCACAGTGACCGACCCAAGCCTTCAGGAGTTGCTGGCCTGGCATGCAGCCCCACCCTGTGCTGACCTCTCATGGCCTCCAGCAAGGCTGGACCACTCAGAACAGTGGTCAGACCTTTGCCTCAAACTGGACTAAGAACAGTCTGTTTACCAGAAGGGTGGTCACTGAACACGGGTGTTGTAGGGGACGGAACTGCTGGGGCTAGGGAGGTGTGAGGTGGCGGGCATGGTGCCTACAGCAGCACTGTCCGGTCTGGGGTGAGAGCTGCTCAGAACTGAGCTTGCATGCCCGGAGTGCCGAGGAAACTGATTTTAATTATAGGTCAAAGAATGGGAGCTCAGAAGCATTTGGGGCACTAACTGGGACGGGTAGTTTTACAAGAAAAGGGGAAGTTCTGAGAGCCCTCGTTCATGGCCTGAGGGACTGCCCTTCCCTCCAACACTTTCCGTCACCGCAGGGTTGACACCAGGCATCGGGAGGCACATGTGAGGTAGGAAAGGGGTACGGTGACCATGCCTCGTGTAGCCTCAGACCCCAGCTCAGAAACTGGGGGTTGTGGCCATCCCTTTGGGACTCTTTAAAGCCACGCTAAGACTTTCAAGCAAACCCAAGTCTCACCTTCCTGTCAAGGCAGGGGAGGGGTACCTGTGACTCAGCCACCCTGAGGTGATAGGGGAGAGAAGCCCCAGAATATGAGAGGTGTCTGGCTCTCTTTTACCTGGCCGGTATCCTCCGTCTCCTCCCCCAGGGGTGAGGTGGAGGTGAGGGCCATGCTGACCCAGTAGCCGCAAAGCCTCCGTTAACTCCAATAGTGTCGCCCAACCAGCCGGTATCCCGGGATTCTTATGTATGGCGGCACCTCCCTTTCCACATGTCCCTCACGGGCACCCTTTCCCAGCACCCGTCAGAGCTGGTGTGCCGTGTGTTCAGGCCTTTGCCCCATTTGACTCCTCCCCCAACCTAGCTCTTGTTAGAACAAGACAGGCACAGGTAGGAGGCTGTCTACAAATGACAGCCTCTGAGAATGTAGCGCGGCCTTTGCTTTTCCGGCTGTGTCCCTGCTGTCCCGTCCCTCAGATGGCCCTCACCCTCCCAAATAGAGTATGTGGGGAAACGGGGATTAGGAGGTACATAGGGCAGAGGGCCTGCCGACGTGCGGTCCTTAGGTGTGTGCTAGGCTTGGGCTGTGGGGGGGTTGTCTTTCCTTGCACGCTTGTGCCTACTAAGTACTGAGGAAGACGCAGCTGAGATGCAGCTTCATGCCGAAGCCCCAGAGACCCCTGTGAGAGCCCAGAGAGAAGCAGCTGACGTGGGCAGGCCTGACCCCATCCAAGGTCACTGAGACCAACCTGACCCTGGGGAAGGCCCTGGAAGGGCTCCTCCGTTGGACCCTGTCAGTACATGCCAGGCTCCCTGTCCAGGCCAGCTGTCCTTGGACCTCCCTGAGATGAGGTAGGGGGTAAGCAGGTACAGGCTAGCTGTGTAAAAAGGGGGAACTAACTGGTCAATGTCCTGGGTGGGTGCCTGCCTTAGAGGGTGGGATGGGGTGTCCACAGTACTCCCACAGGGATCCCTGGGTCCAGGCAACTGGGTGTGGATTTATTCACCGCGACACAGGGGCCACTTTGGTGGCTCGACACCTCCGGAGTTCTCACTCGCATCCCTTTGTGGGATTTGTCTGTTCTAGGGGCCTGAGAGAAGGGAACAATTCGTTCTATTTCAAGGGCTGTATAATTAACAGAGTAAAGATAAAATAACCACTGCAGAGATCTTCAGAGTATAATAGCAGAGGCTGGCCCGCCGGAGTCTGATGTGGCACAGGCAATGTGCCCTCGCCCCAGCAGACAGCGGGGAAGTACAGGCCTGGCACCCAGTGCGGCCTCACCCTGTAGCATCACATGGTCAGATGAGGAATGCCGCCAGGTCCTGGGGACCACCCCATACCCACACCCATCCTTCGGGGTCTCCCATGGACAGCCTTGGCCTGTACCACCTGGCTCCATTGACAGACAGTTTTGAAGACTGAGTTTCTAACACATTAACTTTTGGAGACGTTTTAGTCCATGGCAGTGACTAAAACACCCCCAAAAGTTAATGTGCTGGAAGCCATTAGAATAGCTAGTCCCACCATACAATAGCCCCAACCCTGTCCACCCATGGTCAGTATCTGCTGGCTCCAAGCACTGCCCTGGGTGCCAGGCCCTTCAAACTGGGAAGGCCTTTCCTTGGCTTCTGTTCTCCAGTTGCTTAAGAGAACATGGAGTGTCAGCTTCTTGCTGTTCCCTCTTCCCTGGCACAGCCCAGGGGTTCAGAATTATCTCCTTGGGAATCCTGGCCCCCAGTGTAACATTGGGACTAAGCCTCACCATCTCCTCACGGGCTGCAGGGAACCTTGGGCAGTCCAGGGGTTTGACAGTTGTGGGAAAGCCTCTGTGGTCAGTGGGTTAGGGTAAACCACAGCAATTTCAGATTTTTCTAGAACATCCATCCCCCCTCTGAGTCACAGGCTGGCTCTGGAGCAGAGGAGACACAGTTTCCAATCACTTCTGCCTTCTCAGATTACAGGGCTGCTCTGCTGGGGTGACTAAGTGGGAGCCTTTCTCTGTGGGTCTTAAATGCTTTCAGTTGGGCGTTTCTATAGTGCCGTCTCCATAGCACCCAGCTAAGCAAGGAGCTGTGAGGCAACGTGGGGCGGGCGGGGACAGCAGGAACCTGGCCACTGCGGGGACAGGCTTAATGCCATTTTAAATGGCCCGATGCCAAGCCATTGGCAGTGCAGGCTGGGCTTGTGTTCCGTCCTCTATGCTTTCCAGAGAACGTAGATGCTCCCCCACACCAGAGTGCCCCATCCACAACACTAATCGAGGGACTTGGAGACCTGAAGGGCAGCCACCACCTGTCCCCTGTCCTCTACCGTCTTCCTCACAAAAGGACACTTAAGTTGGCCCAGATTTCCAGGATCTTCCTAGTAAAACTGTGGTCTGTCTGTGAGGAGTCAGTGGCCTGGAAAAGGAGGTCAGGGAAGTCGGTGGTTATTCCTAGACAGAAGTGGCAGCCACTTGTCACTGGCAGGCTTCTCTCTCAGGTCGAACTGGAGCTGTTGACATCAGCCCAGACGGGTGTGTGGTCCAGGACTCTTCCCTGCCTCCCAGCTGGGAATTCTTCATAGTCCCTCAGTGTATTGCTCTGGGGTGGTGTCTCCCCTTTCCTTGAACCACCCCTAGGTGCCCAGGCGTGACCTGTGCGGTTACATTTAATCCTGGGGGCATATAAATAAGTGAAAATCTTCAAAATAAATCACTGTGCCCTCCTAACTGCCAGGCTGCCAGACCCGCTAATGAGGCTGGGCCCCATACCAGTACCCTGCACCCCAGGGAGCCAAACGCTCTGTGTGAAGGTAGTGCGCAGCCTACAAACCCAGAAACCGCCAGTGGTGGGCTGGCTTCGGGCCTCAGTTTGGAAGGTGCTGTTCTCGGGGCAGGGAGACCCAGGGGGCCCCATGGCCTGGTTTATACTGCTGTCCTAGGTGACAGTTCCAAGTGGAGCCTCTTTCTGAAGTCCCCTGGAGAATGAAATAATGCAGATTATCACCAGGCTCTCTCCCTCCCAGCCCAGAACTTTAGCTAGCTCTCTCTGCCGAGCCCTTCTGGCTACTGTTGTCCTTGAGAAGGCTGTGGAGGAGGTGGCCCAAGGATCCACCCTAGCCTCAAGGACCTTGGACATTCCTGAGCTGGCCACCAGCCTGAAAGCCTGCAAGTGCTTGTGTCCTGCATGGTGTGTGTGTGTGTGTGTGTGTGTGTGTGTGTCCCCACCTGTCTGTATCCATATCCTTGTGCCCGAGGTCAGATCTTAGAAACTACTCACAGCCTAGTTGAGCCCTGAAGGCCAGAGTGCCCCAGTCCCAGACGGTTGCTGGACTAGAGCAGAATGAATGGGACCCAGGAAGGCCAGTGCTGGCCTTGCCCTCCTGGAGAGTAACCCCCTCCTCCCTGACCCTGGTCATGCCCGACTTCATCTCCCCAGCCTTCCCCGAAGCACAGGAAGGAGCCAGCACCCAGGCTGAGCCTCCTCCAGGGCTCCCTTGAGTCCCTCCCAGCACAGCTCCTCTGGGAGCAACAAGGTTGAATATCCCACCCCCTACTTCCCAGAGGACCCTGGAATGCAGGGGAGGTTCAGGGAGCAGGAAGCCCTGGTAGGCGCCTGTTGCATAACCAGAGGAAAAGTACTTGGCGCTGTGGAGGAGAGAGAGGAGGTGATGGCCCCCGCCATCACAGCAACAGAACCCACTGTCAGGCTGGAAAGTGGCTGTCGCCTGGTATCCTGATCTCTCTTTACAGGGAAAGAAAGTCCCACCCGGCAGACCTGGTGGCTGGGCCCTGCTGCCACTTGAGAAGACCAAGACCTTCTCAGGGCCCACTCAGGCTGGTCCTGCCGGGGGAGGGGGCTGGAGTTTAACGTGGGGCAGAAGCACCAAGTAGTTTCTGTTTGGTGACAAAGGTGTGGCAGGCTTTGACCTTGGAGAGATTGTGCTGGCTGTTAGGCAGAGTTCTTACAGGCGTGGTGGCCACGGTGAAGACCAGCCCCCACCCTGCTGGGCTTCCCCCTCTTCTGTCCCTCCAGCTGAGCCTTGTGTGGGGAGATGCTAAGGGAACAGCCTGCTCCAACCCCCTCTGTCGCCCACGGCTCAGCCGCCCACCCACGCTGAGTCAGAGCTCCGAGGTGGCTGTGAGTCAGCTGTGAGCACCCTGGCAGCTCAGGCCCGCCCCCTGCTGGAAGATGGCCACGTCGGGAAGCGCTTCTTCAACAGCTGCTCCTGGGCAGCAAGGCCGAGCTCTCTGCTCCAGGCTGGTGGAGTTCAGCCTTAGTGGGGCGGGTGCAGGGTGTGCACTGGAGAGGTGTCTCGGCGCTTTGTGATGACAATTCCGGCTGATACTGTGTGTGAATAGGCCTCTTCTTGACATTCAGGCAGTTTGATCGTCGCAGTAGGGTTTAACAGTTCCTGCACTGCTGCAGGGCCTTCCTTGCACACCCTTCAGCCAGCTGTCTTAGAAAGACCAATAGAGAAGTTCCAGGGGGAGGCGTGTTCCTTCCAGAGACTAAGCCCTGGACTGGCCTGCCACTGCTGCATGTGCCTTCCCCGTCTCAGAAAGGACTCAAGGAAAACTGGGCCTGGTGTGTGCGTGCAACCCACGTGTGCCTCTGACCTGGGGCTCTAACACTGGCTGGCCACAGCTTTTCTCTCAGACAGCTGCTTTCCTGGTTTTATTTATTTATTTATTTTGCCTATGGCTGACTTTCTTATAGTGTGGCTCTTTGACCAGTACTTTCTTTCAGTGCGGATGGCTTGTTTGTATCTACTTTGAGACTTTCTTTCAAATTATGAACTACACAAAACTGACAGACGCCACTTTTTAGTCATTAAGTGAACAGCCTGGCGGCAGGAGCGCTCTCTTTAATAGGCTGGTCTAAGGATGACAAGGTCTCGGGTGTCTAGGTGAGCCTCAGACCCTACATAGCTCAGAACAGCCCGGCGGCAGGAGCGCTCTCTTTAATAGGCTGGTCTAAGGATGACAAGGTCGCAGGTGTCTAGGTGAGCCTCAGACCCCTGTATAGCTCAGAAGACCTTCAGGGATGTTGGGAATACTGGTGGGCGTGTACCACTACACCTTTTTTTGTTGTCGTTGGTTTGTTTTTGTTTTGTTTTATTTTTTGTTTTTTCAAGACACTGTTTCTCTGTAACTTTGGGGCCTGTCCTGGAACCAGCTTTTGTAGACCAGGCTGGACTCAAACTCACAGAGATCCTCCTGCCTCTGCCTCCCGAGTGCTGAGATTAAAGGGTGCACCACCACTGGTCTGGTTTAGGGCCGCAGCTCTGATCCCTAGCACCCTCATAAATGCCAGGTAACCATGGCAGCATGTACCTGTCGTCCCAGCACTTGTGGAGAGAGGATCCCCAGGGCAAGCTGAACCTAGTAGAATTGGGGAGCACCAAGTTCCATGAGAGACTGTGCTTCGGTGAACAGAGGTATCAAGGAAGATACCAGTGTCAGTCTTGGGCTCCGTGTGCGTGCGTAGGTATTCGCATTGTGTGTTTATCAACCCAGAAGTCCATCACCCGGGGCCTCCACAGGAGACAAGATCCTGGCCCACGTGGGCAGGCATGCCGAAAGTGGCCTGCAGGCATAATTGCATAACTAGAGCCAAGCAGAATCTGCCTCAGCTCACCGGCCTGTCCCCTCTGCCCCCAGTACATCGACGCCATCAGCAACAAGCAGGGCGAGCTGGAGAACTACGTGTCTGACGGCTACAAGACAGCGCTCACCGAGGAGCGCAGGAGGTTCTGTTTCCTGGTGGAAAAGCAGTGCGCTGTGGCCAAGAATTCCGCTGCCTACCACTCCAAGGTGAGCTGATGCCGTGGGCTGCTTGGTCTCTGCCTGGCCATGGACCCAGACAGTGTTCGTGAGTGTCTGAGCTCCCAGAGAAGTCTGTAGCACTGGGGTGAGCATCCTTTTACACCTCAGACTGAGGAACAGACTTCTAGAGGGAGAATTGCCAGGTCAGAGGGCATGGCATTTGGAAGACCTGCATTAGAAAAGTCCCCCTGGCTTTTCTGCCCCAGCCGAGGTCTAGCTAGACTGCTGACAGCTTGGGAGGGGGTGGCCCACGCCCTCCTGGCCTCTAAGGCTGGACCACGTCACCTGACATCCTGACCTGCATGACTTAATGTCTGCCAGCCGCCATAGTCCCATAGACAGCCATAGACAGGAACTCGTCACCCTTGTCCCACACCGCACCTCCTAGGCAACTGTGGGTCCCTCCCCTTCACTGCTCCAGGTGACCTCTTCTGAGCCCAGACTGGTCACATGGGTGTCCTCAGAGTCCCTCCTTGCCCCCACTTCCTCTGGTGCCATTTAGCACTAGGCTTTTGGTGGGGTTCATGTATTCAGGCATTCCTGGTTCCTCCATGACCCCTGAGAAACCAACCTCTTTCCACTAAATCGAGTGAGAGCCCCTCCTAGACACCTCCATGTTCCCTCTCTCTGCTTACAGCCTATCCCATCAGAACACACACACACACACACACATTTCCTGGGCCACATTCCAAGACCTAGCCCAGCCTTGCTAAACAAAGCAAGTCCTTGTGAGAAGCTGCCTCCTCCAGGATGGTCTGCTGCAAGCCCCTGACTGTGGGGCCTGGGCCTGGGAGTCAGAGTTCAGAGGCCCAGGACATTCAGAGGGCTGACATGACCCCCTGGGGTAGGGAAGGTTCAGGTGATAGACTCTTGCTGGAAACATGTTGGGATGAGTGGAACCCTGTCATTTACTATATCTGTAGGAGATAAACTGGGGTCAGATTGTGTCCCCTGAAACATTCAAGAGCATTCAAAGAGCTTAGTGTGATTACGCAGCCCTGCCAACCACGGAGATCCGGGTCCTGTCCCGGTGAGGGAAGGTGGTCTAGAAACTGGCACTATACACACTGCCGTGTCCTTCCCACACATGACCTACCACCTCTGCTCTGGTCCTCAGGGCCTTTGGCACCAAGGAAAGCCCAGAGGCTGCTGGAGGCAGGTCCACAGCCCGGCCAGGAGACACGCTGTCTGTGCCTGTTTCCTACTGTTGCCCTTGTCCCCACTTCCCCACTCCGAGAGCTGCTGGCGTTTTAACTGACTGGGTGCAGGTGCCGGCCCAGAGCTTTAAGGCTGGCAGCAGCATCTGCGCCCTCTAGTGGGGACCAGACTTTGTGTTGTGGCCCTGGAAGAAGAGCTCTAACTTCCCTATCTGGGCAGCTGGCCACACGGCTGCTGCGTACCAGCTCTGAACGGAGGTCTTGATGCTGGTCTGCCAGTGTGGCCATCTCAGGATGGAAGGATTTGACCGTCTGCAGCACCACTGCCCTGGAGGCCCACTTGTCCTAATGGGTAGGAGGGACAGGGGCTGCCTCACCTGTACCCAGGTGCCAGGCACAGCGCACTGCCCATTCAAGCCTTTGAGTTTCTTCAAGTAGACCCAAGACCCTAAAGCAGAATTCAGTGTCATGTCTATGCCCCCTCACCTCTGTGCATCCTGTATGCTCATGGGGTTGGCTGTCCCTGAGATAGGCCTTCATGTGCCCCAGAAGCAAGCCAAGCTCTTGGATAGAAATGCCAAGCCCGTCTTCGGATAGAGGCCATCTTTGCACATCTCCGCCCTCCTGGCCTGATCGTGACTGGGCGGCTCTGTCCCGTCTCCAGTTTTAACCCCTCTCACACCTGCCAGATGGCTCTTTCCTTGACGTTACGTAGTCTTGTCTACAAAGGAGCTGCCTATCCTAGGGCTGGCTGTGTGAGCCCGTCCGTTTGGTTTTTTTTTTTTTTCCTCCAGGCCCCTGAGGAGGCACTTCCAGAACAGGGCCTCTCTTGGTCTGATTTCATGCCTGATGTCCTCTTGGGGACCTAGCACATAAGTGCTCACCAGGCCCTTTAGCAGGCATCCCCTTTGAGACGCAAGGCCTGCAGGTGGCCTACCCAGTTTTGAGGGACCATCAATGAAGGACAGCACTGGGGCTAGGACAGGCCACATGCATGCAAGGTGGTGCTACTCAGAGAGACACCTCTGGACTGTGCCCCGCTGCAGGAACTCGGGCTGCGACTGACTCCCTTCCTGTCCCTTGTCTTCCGCTCTAGGGCAAGGAGTTGCTAGCCCAGAAGCTGCCTCTGTGGCAGCAAGCCTGTGCTGACCCCAACAAGATTCCAGACCGTGCTGTCCAGCTGATGCAGCAGATAGCCAGCAGCAATGGCTCTATCCTCCCTAGTTCCCTGTCAGCCTCCAAGTCCAACCTGGTCATCTCAGACCCCATTCCTGGAGCCAAACCCTTGCCAGTGCCACCTGAGCTGGCACCATTTGTGGGGGTGAGTCCTGGGTCTTCAGAAGCTTACGGGGGGTGGGTCCCTTTGCCTGATGTGGTGGCATGTTCTCTAAAGGGCAAGCCCAGTGTGCTGAGCCCAGGCCCCTGTGGTGGGTGCAGGGTACTCCCAAGCTGGCTCCCAGCGACGCCCTGCCCCTGCCTCTTCCTCCAGCGGATGTCTGCTCAGGAGAATGTACCTGTCATGAATGGCGTCGCAGGCCCGGACAGCGAGGACTACAACCCCTGGGCTGACCGCAAGGCTGCCCAGCCCAAATCCCTGTCTCCTCCGCAGTCTCAAAGCAAGCTGAGTGACTCGTACTCCAACACACTCCCCGTGCGCAAGAGCGTGACCCCGAAGAACAGCTATGCCACCAGTAAGGGCCCAAGGGTGCTAGGCTGAGAAATCAAGGCTTGTGAGTGCGTGTGCGTGCGCATGGCTGTGGGAGTATGTGTGTAGGTATATATATGAACACGCGTTTCTGCAAGGTATGTATGTGCATATGCCTGTGTGCATGTCTACAAATACCTGTGCACGGGTATGTTACGCATGTGCGAGCATGTAGTGCGTATTGACTGGGAATGTGGCATGGTGGGAGGAGACCAGAGCCCTGTCTGCAGCAGACAGGCTGGAGGGTGGAGGGGGCTTCCGTTGATCGTGGGACAGTTTGGTCTGTGTTTGGTCCGTGACTGCTGTGAATGCTTGTATCCCGGCTCCGTCTGACACAGACAGTCCTCTCACGCACACACCCGTTGTCCCAGCAGCTGAGAACAAGACGTTGCCACGTTCGAGCTCCATGGCAGCTGGCCTCGAACGTAACGGCCGCATGCGGGTCAAGGCCATTTTCTCCCACGCGGCCGGGGACAACAGCACTCTGCTGAGCTTCAAGGAGGGCGACCTCATCACGCTGCTGGTGCCCGAGGCCCGTGACGGCTGGCACTACGGCGAGAGCGAGAAGACCAAGATGTGAGCACCACCTGCAGGGAACACGGCTGAGAAGCCTGCCCACTTCCACACACAAGGGGGCGGCGGCACTCGGGTGTGCTGGCAAAGTCAGAGGGTCTTCTCCTGGGAAACCTGAGCGGGAGAGACAAGCACGACACAGTCACACATACCCGGCCTTTCCCCGCTGACCTCATCCTTATTGCCCGTTACTCTGTGTCCCTGTGATTGCTCATTCTTTGTTGCTTATTTGGCACAGGACACGGTTTTCTGAATGTGGGCACGGTGGCACACCTGGCCATTTTCAAGATGGGAGCCTATGTATGGTTTCCCTAAAATATGTGGCAGAGCAGACTTGACCAGCCTGAGACACCTCCCCCCAAATTCTCCTGTAGGTCTGAATAGCCTGCGGCAATGTCACCAAGTCTTGGCACCACCCAGAGGCAGCCGCATCCCTGGGAAAGCAGTAGTTTTTATCTGGGTCTGTCTTTGACCCATATGGCTAAGCAGCTGTGGCCAAATCAAGGCACAAACTGAGCTTTGCTGTGCTCCAGTGGCAGCTGCCTACTGGGCAGGGAGCCTGCGAGAGGTCTCTGAGAAATAGGAAGCTGTGTTTCCTCGGTCCCAGTGGTCTAGAGCAGGACCCATCATGGTAGTGGGCTGTGTGGCCGATGAGGTACAGGTGGTCAGACCCATGACTCTACCAAACAGCTTCTAGACTGTCTCACCCTTGGGGCCAGGTGCAGAGCCAGCACCAGCCATGTCACTTCATGCTCTCCCTGGAACATGGGGACAGGCTGGGGAACCAGTAGGACCCGGGGTCTGACAGCGGTCAGCAGGGGCCACTATGCTGCATCTGGAGAGCCTATAGAATGGATTCTGGGTCTCTCACCTAGGGCCTTTCTTCTAGGCGGGGCTGGTTTCCCTTCTCCTACACTCGGGTCCTGGACAGCGACGGAAGTGACAGGTTGCACATGAGGTGAGTGTACTGGCTAGGCAGGGCCCCTGGGCAACACACTGGGCAGGGCTTCTAGTTCTTTCTCAGCCCTATAGCACCATCTCATAGGCCCCGCTGTGTGTTTGAGATCACACGTGGGAGGGTGTGGGATGCGGCAGTGTTAGGAGATGTTCTGGGGGGGTGGGGGTCCCGGGGGTGGGGGTCCCAAGAGCCCTGGGAAGAACAGCAGGTGCAATGCGGGGTAGTTGTTGGCCCATCGTGATTGCGCTACACCTCACTACCTACCTCCGAGAGCAGGGTTGGAGGGCCCCTGAGTCTTCAATGTCTCCTGACCCTTGGAGAATCCCAACTGCTCTTGGAAGGGTGAATGGCTACCTGTCTCAGGGCTTCCCCAGCAAGCATTTGGCCACCCCCTCCCCCGTGCATCTGTACACACAGTCCAGGGAAACTGGGGAGGGAGGCCAGAGGGGAAGACCTAAGAATGTCGCTGGCTGCTGATAGCAGCCCAGGGCAGCTGAGCGAGGCATGGAGAAGGAACGGGTGTCTCCAGAGGATACTGGCCAGCCCCTGAGCCCCTTGTCCCCACAGCCTTCAGCAGGGCAAGAGTAGCAGCACAGGCAACCTCCTGGACAAGGACGACCTGGCCATCCCTCCCCCCGACTACGGCACCTCCTCCCGGGCCTTCCCCACTCAGAGTACTGGGACTTTCAAGCAGAGACCCTACAGTGTGGCGGTTCCTGCCTTCTCTCAGGTGAGCCCTGGGGCCTGGGGCTGAGGTGGAATTGCCTGGAAGGTGCGTGGACTAACTGGTATCTGTTCCTCTTGGCTGACGGGCCTGGGGTTTTAGCCACACTTCCCACCAGACTTGATGTACTCAGCACCCTTCTGCTCAGTGTGCTGTGGGACTTGGGGGTGACCTCGGGGTCAGGGGATCAGAGCTTCAAACTCCTTCCCTGAAGGCTGCAGGGTGCTAGGTGTCTCTGCTGCTGTCCAGAGCTTTCTAGTCAGTGGGAGGCCATTGGTGGCTGGTTAAGCCTCTAGGCCCTGAGGAGGGTCCCTGGCAAACCCTGTGCAGGTGGTAGTCAGCGTCCGAGGTGGGTCTGGCTCTGAGTGTAGGACGGACCTGTGGGGCTGGACAGTGGCTCCTACAAACCTGGGGCTCCCGTGCCCAGGTGGTCGGTCTGTTCTAGCCTTGGGCAGAAGGGCTAGCAGCTTGTCTATGGCTCCATCTGGCCCTACCTCTACCTGGACACAGGGAAAGAAGGAGCCTGCCATTTCCATTTCTTGGGCCACCTCAGGACCCTCATGGTGTCCCAGAATCATACTGTTGACAGGTGTGCAGTCACGTTTGAAGCAGGCAAGAGCCTCCTTTTGGCTGTACCCATCCTGCCCTAGAGGGACGGGGACACTTTGGAAGGGCTCCCTCCAGGGAGTCTGCGGTTCAGGCGGTGTGACTGATTTGGGGGCTTGAGTCTGAGGGGGTCTAGGCGGTAATGTCCTTGGCTGGAGCCTTTGCTCACATCAGAGCCACACTGGAGCTGGCGCTCGAAGCAGGCGGGTGGCAGCGGGGTGTCCAGATGGAGTTACGGACCTTGGGCATAGGCCAGCTTCTGGGAAGGGATTGGTTCAAGGCTGGGAAAGCCAAGGATGGTGAGTCCACCACCCCTTAGTACCTTGGGCTCAGCGCACCGGATGGAGATGGGCAGCTATCTCCAGTTAGTCCGTGCCCAGAGTGTCCCCTCCTGGGCGGGAGACCCAGCCCGGAGCCAGCCCAGGCATCTGTGAGGTAGGGTGGTGATCTGTGGTCTCCTGGAGCATCTGCCCTGTTGCTCATCTTTCTGTGTGCCTCCAAAGTCAGCCCAGCAAAGTCCCTGGCTTTGCAGGGAGGCCCTCTGCCTCCTGAGACCTCTGACTCCTCTTCACCGCCCCCACAGAAACTGTTTCTGCGGGGAGCCCCAGTATGTGGGAGGCATTTGCAGTGATGTCATTAAGTCACCTGTCCCGTAGGCACCGAGAGCACACATGGTCCAGTCCACCACTGGCCAGATGGGGGGGGTGTCCCTGTTGATCTGTGAGGTCGCCATGTCCATGCGCCACATGGAATAGTCTCTGGAGAGTTTCCCCAGCCATAGTGACTAAAGAGGACAGGGAGTGGTGGGGAAGGAGCCAGATTCCTGGGGACCCCAGACTGTACCTCAACATAGGCAGAGCCATCTTTATGAGGACTGGACCAGGGAAACCTTGTCAGTCAGGGCCTGAGTCTTGGTCATCGGGGCCCAGTATGATTGCTCTGTCTTTGCTCCCCAGGGTCTGGATGACTATGGGGCGCGGTCGGTGAGCAGGTAAGAGGCTTCAGACTTGGTTGGGACTGTGGGTGGGTGACCACGGGCTTGGTTAGAGTAACCTCTCTCTTGGGGCCTGGAAACTGGCATTTCTTACTTTGGGAACCCAAGGCTTGACCCTGAGCCTGCCACCAGAGTCAGACCCACCCACCCCTCCTGGGCTCCTACCCCCGTTCTCTTCTAAGTAGAGCGAGCACATTCTCCATCCTGCTGGTTCTTGGTGTCTTGGCCTGCTCTGTCCATCCCAGCAGGCGAGACAGGGTTGGGGAGGGTCGTCAGCCCACCTCTAGACCTTTTCTCCCTAGAACCAGGTAGGACTGCACTAAGGGCTGGAGCTGCCATCCCTGGGCACAGTCTTGGCCTGGCTTCATCCTCCTCCCAGAAGCCAGGTGGCCCAGCTGCTGGCTAGGGCTGCTGCCCCCGGCTGACGGCGGGCATGCATCTGGGCAGCTGTCCTGTGCTTTGTTCCACAGTGGCAGTGGCACGCTGGTGTCCACAGTGTGAGGACGCTGACCCCGGGCAGCTGCTCTGAAGAGCTCTTCCCCCCGTCTCCTCCGGTTTCCCTCCTCAGCTCTCGTTGGTTTGTTTCCGGGTTGTTTTCTTTCCCACCCGCTCCTGCCTTTTGGTTGGTGATCCCAGACTCTGAAATCCCCCAGGGTCCATGGTGCTGCTCCCTGCGCCCCCTGTGCTCATGCCCCCAACAGGCATCCCTAGTCTTGAGCATTAACTGCCAGGCGGGGCCTGCTGGCTGGGTGGCAAAGCAGTGCCCTCACCCGCTGCCCTAGCCCCGTGGTGTTCACGATGCACATCCCTTTTGTAAGGCTGGCCGTGAGCCAGGTCTAGAGTTTGAAGAAAAAGAAAAATCTTTAAAAAAAAAAAAAAAAAAAAAAAAAAAGGGGGGAAAAAAGGAAAAAAATGAAAAAAGAAAAACTGGAAAAAAGGACTATTTTTTTTTCCTAAAAACAAAAACAGATATGCATGGACTCCGGTGTACGTACTGTTACTCTGCATCTGACCGCCAGAGTGCTGGCGTCTTCTAGGACAGGAAGGGGCTCAGGGCCCTGGGGGCTCAGGCCTGGGGACCTTGGCCTGCCTCAGGCCCCTTCCAAGGGCTGCACCGAGTAAAGGGGCTTACACGGGCACTCGGGGAGCCTCCTGAGGACACTGGCCACTCCTGTGATGGAGGCTGCATCCCCAGCCAGGCCCTGCCCACCCCTCAAGGCCAGGCACTGGGCCTCATTCCTTGGCAGATCCGGCTGGGCAGGTATATGTAGAACGGAGTGCGGCGTCCCTACCCAGGGTGGCGTTACCTCATGCCAGTGCCCTGGCGGGAGCTGGGGACAAGAGCAGGTGCTGCCCGGCCACATGCGGACATTCCAAAGACATCGAGACCAACCCCACCCATCCATCCACACACACACTTCTGGGGAATCATTTCTATAACCAGCCTTTGAGAGAGTCACGGCCCTGTTGCCCTTCGGCTGCAGAGGGCCGGGGAGAGGCAGGCCCTGGCCCAGCTCCTCCTAAGCACGCTTATCTTTTGTGTGTCTTGGTGACTTTAGAAACAGGCACACTGGACTCAGTGGCTACTGGTTTTGTCTCTTCACACACTGAATTCTGGGCAGCGGAGCCCAAGGCCCAGTGGGCTCAGCCCTGCACCTGGCGGGAGCCCTTGGGAAGCTGCAGATGCGCCTCTGATGTGGTTAGCAAAACCCTTCCACAAGCCTGCTGAGGACTAGGGCGTGGCTGGTCGAGTCTGCCTCAGCAGCTCAGACCCAGACAGACAGACCTTGTTTTATATTTAAGGAAAACACAGCCAAAACTTGGACCTGTGTAAAGAACTTTCTGTGTTGTTCTAATTTTGCTAAAAGTTTCCAATCCAGGGGATTCCATGTGCAACGGATGAATGTAGGCACAAAACAGCAAACTTGTATGAAGATGTAAAGTGCTAAAAATATTTTTTTTCTTTTTCCTTTCCTTTTTTTTAAAAATCTGAACTGTGCCCTGTACTGCAGTCAACTGTTGGAATAAAGGTTTTATTTATTGCACTGAGTTGGTCTGGTGCCTCCTTCCAGCTCCCTGGCATGTGTGGGGGCTGCGTGGGCCAGGCTGCACCTCAGTGCACCCCAGCTGGCCAGCTCGATGGCACCGAGTGGTTCCCACCCTGGCTGGTGCAGACTCCGCCTGTGCTGGCTGGCTGACTCCTGAGTGTCCTCCCCTCTCCTCCACTCTCTGCCCAGCAGGTGGAGTTGTGTACCCAAGGACTGCAGGTCCCTTCCTGGCAGCCTGCACCTCCTCCACCCGGTGTCCGTCCTGTCTGGCCTTCTGCTTCCCAGGGTCCTTAGATACGCGTCCGCTACTCCAGCTTGACAATAAGCCTTGTGTTTCCTTACAGTGTTGATGTCGAAGTGGCCAGATTTTGAACTGCCCCTGACTAGAGTTAGTAAGTTGACCTGGTTTTGTGCCCATCTGTCTGCCTGCAGTGGCTATGGCTTGACCCTCTGGCCTGAATCAGGACAGCCTCCGCAGGGGGATTCTGCTGCCTGGCAGGGCCCGGGGGTCTGCCTAGCTGCCTCGCTCTGGGCGCTGGGCCTCCTTCCGCTGGTTCCCTCCTCGGGCTTGCGGTTCTCCTACCTTCCTTCTGCCTGGAGGCTTGTGGTTTTAACTCTGCCCCATGACTGCCTTCGCTGCCAGAGACGGGGCTGGCCCACATCTGTCCTCTCCTACCCTGCTAGGTGCTTCGTCACAGTCAAAGGGTGGCCTGGGGGACAGCCTCCCCCAATCACTGAGCTTGTATCTGGGGGTTCCTGGGGTGCTGTGGGGGTGGGTATGAGCCCGGCTGTTGAGTGCCACAGCTGAACCAAGCCCGGGCCTAGGGTCACGTGGACCTCTGCCTTCTGATCTTTCTTACCTCTTCCCGTTCTCTCCATCTCCTCACATGGCCACAAGAAACTGGCCAGGCTGCCTGTGTCCCTTGGTGCTGGAGGAGTGGGCCAGTGTGGGCCACTTGGGGCAGGGAGGAAGCCCACCACAGCGGAGGGGGCTTTTACTCCCTCACCACACCACAGACGGGGCGGCATGAGAAGCCAGGACCTGTGTCCCTTAACAGGAGTGGTCGTTACCTCCCTGAGAGTCGCAGTGGCGTGTCCCAGCCTGTGGGCAGATCCTCCTGGGAAACTGTAGTGTGTGTTCTATAGTTGAGTTCCGCTGACATTTGCAGAGAGCGTGAGATGCCCTTGGCTGACTCTGGGCCGGCCACTTCCTCCTGCCTCTATCTGCACACCCAAGATGTTCTCTGGGAGGCCCACATCTGTCCAGTTAGGGGCCGTGTCGTCCTCACCTGCAGCAGCGTGGGGAAAGGCTCAGGGAGGCTGGCGCAGCTCTTCCTGGGACCGGGTCCCGTGTGCACTAGGCCTGGGACTTGGGTGTGGTAGACATAGAACAGAATGGATCTGGAGTCTCAGCACAGTGCTGTCACATGGCCCCTGGACATTCCCCGGCCACAGTCTGCCTTGCCTTCAGATCACCTAGCCAGGGGTGAAAGTATTCCGAAGCCACCTGTGGTTGAGAGGTGTCTCTCCACACACAGCCTCACCCTGAATTTAGGACTGCAGAAGGGTTGCTACCACCCTTGGCTTGGTTCTGGGGGTACCCCAGTCCTGTGGAAGCCCACAGGTATGCGCAAGACTCTTCTCGGCGGCAGCCAGCCTCTCATCCCATGGTTGTTGAGGAAAATCGTGCAAAACGGAGAAGGGGAAGGCAGGCTGTGCTGATGCAGGGAGTTGAGCCTCTCTAGGTTTCTGATCACAGTGCGTTGTTCGTGTTTGGCTGTCTGCAGAGCTGGGGAGAGAGTTGGCACAGGCGATTACCCAGCTGGTGTCCCACCACTCTGCCTCAGCCAGTTCCATCCTGCATAAACGCCACTTGTCATTCCTGGACTCCAGGCCTGGATGCCTGGTCCTCCTTTTCTATTGGTGCAGGCTCTGTTGTCGGGTCCCCCCACTGTTGGCGATAGCCGCTGCTGGGCATACCATGTGCTGGCCATGTCCCCTGCAGGTTAACTTCACTTGAGCGTCCTTGAAAGGAAGCGTGTCCCTGGATTCTGCTAACTAGAACATGTACAAAGCAAGACTTTGCCTTGGCTTTTGGCATCTCTGAATGGTTCTCTGTGCTCTGAACTGCCCCATGGCTTTAGGGGAGGAGAGAAGAAAGTGTTTGAGAACAGAGAGCCTTGTGGGTGGGGCACTCTGGGTCTGGACTTCCTTTCTGGTCTTAGCTGGTGATGACTCTTTCCGTGAGTGGAGATGTGAGCCAGTGGGCAGGAGTCCGGCATGCTCTGTAAATACCTCAGCCATTCTGCTCAGGCCTGGTCCCACGATAACCCTGCCCTGGGACCTGCTCGTTGCTTTGCTCTGTCCCATCCCCTCGACAGAAAGACCTGTCCTCATTCCAAGTCTCCCCAGAGCTGTTGCCTTTGCCTGACTTGAGAACCCTTCTGTAGAATGTGGAGTGAGCCAGGGACAGCCTGGCCATGCCGGAGCCTGCAGCTGGCACCCTCACCGCGATGGCGGGGTCCATTCTCACAGTGAGGGGATGCGGAGTAGAGGAGCCTGCCGTGGGGCGGACCTCAGGCTGCAGGCAGAGCAGATGGTGGCCCCTAACCTCTGGCTCTCAGAGGAGGTGAGAAGCAACAGAGCCCACAGCCAGCAGGGACCTGCGCCTCCCCGGGCTCCGCCTTTTAAAACTTCACAGCTCGAGTGTTTCAGATTTGTAGAAACTGTAATCTTCAGGAAAATGTAGGGTGAGACTCTACCTGTGTAGGTCTTCCCGGGGACCCTGAATGGAGAGCCTGCTCGCCCACCCTGGGCTTCCGAGAACCCACCAGGCACAGAGGTGACATTCCAGGTAATGGTTGTAGAGCCAAGCACGCTTCCCTGGAAGTGCAGTCCTGTGCCTTGCGAGTCCCCGTGTTCACGCCATCTGTGCTGTCACTGTGGAGCTGCCTGGCCCCTCCCACCTACTGCCTTGTGCTGTTCCCACTGGAGCAGGTCCTCCCCGGCCTGACAGGGACTGCAGGACAGGCTGCCGGGAGGGCTGGGCTGCCGCAGCCCATTCTTGCTCATCTGTTCCATTCCCACTTCTTGTCTTGAGTCTTGTCCGTGTATCAGCTGTGGCCTGAGGGGCACTTGGGTGGCTCAGCCACCACTCAGGGAGGTGGCTAGTCCCTCGGCAGAGGAAACTGCCGCCTGGCCAAGGCAGTGGCCGTGGTGTCAGGGCGCGTGCGCCTCGTGTCTGTCGTGTCTGCGTGTCTACAGTGTGCCTCCTGCGGCGCCCTGCATGCCTGGGCTGGTTTGTGTGACCCGCTGAGCTGCGCCCTCTGTGCACTGGAGAACCTCTCCTTGGGCTCGGCTTGAGGGCGAGGGCTTACCAAACTATAGCAGGCCTCCCTTAAGGACATTGTTGGGGCCATCCAGCCCGAGGTGGGAAGGGAACTCACCAGCATGCCCACTCTGCCACCCAGCGTGGAGCATGTAAGGTGTCAGTGGGTAATCACGCTAGGGGCTGACAGGTCTTCAGATGGCTCCCAGCTCCTCCTGACTCCAAGAATAAGCCACTGGGGTCTAGTACTGGGGGGTCTCAGGAGTAGCTTGGTGGCCCAGCTTAGCCGGGGTCTAGTACTGGGGGTCTCGGGAGTAGCTTGGTGGCCCAGCTTAGCCGGGGTCTAGTACTGGGGGGTCTCGGGAGTAGTCTGGTGGCACAGCTTAGCCGGAGTCTAGTACTGGGGGTCTCGGGAGTAGCCTGGTGGCACAGCTTAGCCGGAGTCTAGTACTGGGGGGTCTCGGGAGTAGCCTGGTGGCACAGCTTAGCCGGAGTCTAGTACTGGGGGTCTCGGGAGTAGTCTGGTGGCACAGCTTAGCCGGGGTCTAGTACTGGGGGTCTCGGGAGTAGCGTGGTGGCACAGCTTAGCCGAAGCACCTGTCCAAACCGAAACTGCTTTTCTCTCCCCAGGAACCCCTTCGCCAACGTCCATCTGAAGCCGACAGTGACCAACGACAGATCAGCCCCTCTGCTCAGCTGACGGGCTCCTACGTGTCACCACTGCGTCCACCACCCACGGCACCCAGGGCAACCGCAGTGTGCTCCTGTCCAGAGAAGACAGCCTTACCCCACCCCCAGACAGTGCTTCACGTCAGCTGGGCCTGGGCTGGATCCCAAGTATTCCTGGGGAGGAGGCTGCCTCAGGAGGCCAAGCCTGCCGGCCACAGATGTGCCCCAACAGAGGGCCAGCACTTAGGGGGCAGGCATCTCTGACCCCAACTGTGGAACCTTGAGGGCCTCCAAGCACAGAAGAGGACACTCAATCAGCCGTAGCTGGAAGGGGGCCCATTCCCATTATGGTTTTTTTTTTTATTTTTAATTTTTTAGCTCACATGTGTGTCTGGTCAATAAACATGTACCCACCTGTTGCAGTGTGTGGTTCTGTTAGCCTGGGAGCATGGACAGGAGCAGGACGGGGCACACCTGCACCCTTATAAGGGTAATTTATCATGAGCACAGCTGTTCCGCTAGAGGAGCCGAGCCCAGCCGAGCCCAGCTCCCCGCTGCCTCTCCACTTCAGTTAAAACGCAGGCCATTATGAGACTGCATCAGATCTTTGTCTGCAGCAGTGCGGTGAACTGAGTCACTGGCCGGAGCTCTAGGGTGCAGAGAAGACCCAGGCGGGACCTCTGGAGCCGCCTACTCCTCATGGGCACATGGGCTAGTCCACCGACAGCAGAGTGAGGAGTGGGGAGTCCAGTCCCCTGCCCCCCACTCCACCACTGCTGCCTGAGGACAGGCTAGGGTGGGCAGAGGGCTACTCTGCAAGGTACCCGTTCATCTGACCTAAAAGCCTTCTGGAGGGACAGGAGAGGGCTGAAGGGGCAGAAGGACAGAGATGACCGCTGGGTTCCCATCTGCCACCCCCCTGGGGGTGTTCGCTACAGACCCGGAAAGAAAACACTGAGCACAAAGGCTGTTTTTTTCTTAGCTTGGTTTCTCTTAAAAAACAAGGAACAAGAAAATCATTGCACCAGCATCCTAAGCCTCAAACTAAAAACAACAAAAACAAAACACATTGCCCCCACCCCCAAAGCGACGATATACTTTACATGTCTTTGGCAACAATAACTTAGAATCACCCCCATCTCCATTCACTCCAGCAAATTACAAAAAATATTCCCTGTGCTGCCCACCCTAGCCCTGTTTTCTCCCAGCCCTGCCTGCAGGCAGGAGCCCCACAGTGGCTGTAGGGTACACCCTATTCTCCTCTGGCCAGGGTATGGGGCAGGGTTCCGCTCTGTGAGGGAGAGTGCCCACACTACCCTGTAGAGGGCATCTCTGGGGTGGTCTGGCTGTAGCCTGGAAGCCTCGG